>NW_022196891.1:83171535-83189120 GCF_008632895.1 Mastomys coucha
TCTCCAACTAATGGCTTGATTATCAATGCTCTCTGCTTTGGCCAGAGACCAGGTGTTCAATATAGGGTAGCAACTGCAGTTCCCCACAGTATGTTTTTGTAAAAGACAAAGCTAATAACAGTAACTTACTAATGTTCTAGAACTCTCTTCTCCCTATTTAGGAGTGGGGCCTCACAGAATCTGATTTTCATAGGGTGGAGTGATTAATGGAGACAGCGAAATAACAGTTCTTAAGGATTCTGGGTGGAGGGCAGTGTACTTCCATCCCTAAGGGACTCTGAGTAGAGGGCAGTGTACTTCCATCCCTAAGGGATTCTGAGTGGAGGGCAGTGTACTTCCGGCCCTAAGGGATTCTGAGTGGAGGGCAGTGTACTTCCGTCCCTAAGGGATTCTGAGTGGAGGGCAGTGTACTTCTGTCCTAGTGCCTTATTTTTGGCCACACCTTGGGCCAGGAATGTTTACTCTGTGTTTACTCAGGCCTGATCCTTCACTGTAATCACACACACAACCCCCTCAACCCCTTACATTTTCCACTCTACTTTGATGAAAAAAGAAATGATCAAGGCCTTCCTTTGTGAAACTCTTTGTTCTTTGTCTTCATAGCATACATACCTGGTTTATTTTTTTTTTCTTTAATTCCAAGGAGTGCTAATGAAAGAGTTTCCTTCAGATTATTCTCATTCAGTGTGCTAATCCTCTGTTTTTATATTTCTTATACAGAAATTACACATACATCTAAGCCAGGGGATTTTTCCCCCTCTGATCTGCAGTGGGAAGTAGAAGGAAAGGAATGCTTTCAAACCCCAGATCTTGTTTCCAAAGGAATTTTCAGAAGCACCAGGGACGGACTGACGTTCAATCATGGAGGAGGTAGTGGGACTGGGCTAGAGGATAAAGCAGATACCAGTGTAAGCAGATTATCCTTGCTGTTTACAGAGTAAAGAGAAGCTGTGATCTTCAGCTGTTTGAGGAATGCCCACGAGGAAGAAACAAACAGGAATGAGTTCTAAAGTAACCACTGAGGTGCCAGCCATCTTACAGAGAGGAAGAAAGTTTTGCAAAATGATAGCTGGCAGAGAACAAACAGCCAGTGTTCATCATGTCCGGTCATTAAACACCTAGACGTGGATCTTAGGGTATAGTCCCCAAAGCTGACAGAGAAAGGAAGTAGACTAGTCCCGTGCCATATCAATGATGTGGAGTCAGACGAGAATAATCAACTTGTAAAAACAGCCATTAAATAATTTTCTACTCATTCGAACAGACACCAGAGGAAGGAAGGCAGTAACTTTTGTCTCTGTCCCCTCTCTCTGTACACACAAACAGACTGTAGCGGGCAGAGCATGAACACGATTTCTAACGTGCTTTGCTTAATTCTCTGCGTTGCGGCGAGCAAGCCGAGCAGGTGCAGCGTTTATCCGTACAAAAACAAACAAAGCTGATGGAGTGTCACTGAGCCTGGACTCCACAAGTGTTACAACATCAAAGACTTTACTTACATTCTCTAAAGTGAAAGTGACAAGAGCAGAGTGAACTATCAAAATAATTCCTCCCAGCTGCGAGATTTGGAGCGAGGCACCGTCAAAGGCAAAGTGTGCCCGGTCCAGTTAAGAACTCCCTGTTCTTGATGGAGTCTGAGTATTAAATGAAGACCCAGGATCTCGGGGTTCGGGTTCCAGTTGTTTACCATAAAATGAAAGAGCCCACAGAGAGTGTTCGTGAGGCTTTTGTGCTTCACATTATTCTCCTCAAACATGTTGATGAGTTAAGTATAAACGAATCCGAAACATATGGTTCAAATTTCTGTGGAAATCCACAGGGCATATTAAGGGAATTAAAGGGAAACGTGTTAGGCCAAACATATTTAAGAATTTTACAAAACCCAAATCCAGCAAAATATTTGAACATTTTCTGGTGAGCCTGTTCCAGTTTATTCTTCTGTAATAGTATGTTTTCTCAATTTCCTTACTGTTTCATTTTGATATGCTGTGTGGAGCCCGGATCATTGTAATGTATTACAATGAGGTTACCAATCTAGCTCTTTAATCTCAAGTAATCAAATTCATCACAGAATAATTCAAGTATACTTAAAACCTTAGGGAATTTGGACCAATTACAAAGAAGCTAAAATCTGAAATGTTGAGGTTGAAGTTATTCAGTACATTGAATTTAAATCATTTTAAGGGAACATATTCTTTGGATTCATTTATCATTATTTAGTTTTGTTTAAAGCACTTTCCTTACATGCCTAGGGTTGAGGCAGACTTAAAAATAAATAAAGTATGTGGATCATGACTGCACGGAACATGCCCCTGCATTAAGTAATTATAAAATTGGATGTATGTTATATTTTTACCACACTTTAATTACATGTAGTACTTTGGGGTTTTTTTAAATTTTTTTTTATTTTATTTTTTGAGTTCGTTTTCTAAGGTAGGGAAGACTCTATTAGAGGAAATCTGTAGAAATGATGTAATTTACACAATTAGTATTCATGTAACAGTATATTCCAGAAGATAATCATGTTTACTCCCAAGATACTTGGAAAATATCTTCCCTGTAAATTCTTAAGGCAGCATTTCTACTAGTGGTTTTCCATGGGGAAAAGAAGGTTGGGTTAATTATATTTTCTTTGTCATTGGCGATTAAGGGTTTTCTGGTGACTATTTCCAATTTCACTAAAGCCTATAAGGCAACTCCACACCAAGGTTGCTAGGGTGTAGCCCAGTTGTAGCACATGCTTAGTAAGGATATGTGCCTGAATTAGAACCCCAACACCATGAAAAAAGAGACCCTGGAGATGACTTCATATGTGAAGTACTAGGTTAAGGATCGATCCTGAAGACTTAAGCTTAGTCCTCAAGATCCTGACAAAAGCCGGGTGACATTGACACTCCCCTGACATCCCAGAGCTTAGAGTAGGAGAAGCAAGTGGATCCCAAGGGCTTGCTGGCCTATCAGTCCAGCCAAAATGGTAATCCCAAGATCAGTGAGAGGTCCTGTATCAAAAATAACGTAGACAGAAAACTCCTGCTGTGGACAGGCCACAAAATTAACATATAAAAATAAGTAACCTTTCTGTGTACAGATGACAAACACACCGAGAAATAGATCATGTATAACATGATCCATTCACAACAGGAAAAAATACATGCCTTGGAATAAATCTAAGAAAGGAAATTGAAAGACTCTTCAGTGAACATTTAAAACTCTGAAGAAAGAAATTGAAGAAGACACTAGAAGATGAAGGTATGGCCACAGATCAGAAGAATCAACATCATGGAAATGACCGAACTGCCGAATGCAATGTGTAGATTCAGTGTTCTACTAATCAAAATTCTCATGACGTTCTTAACAGGGATATTAAACAAAATCCCAAAACTTGTATTATGGAAGTACAAGTGACTCTGGATGGGCAATGCTAGACTGTGCAAGAAGTAGAATACTAGGTCACTTGAAGCTATGCGATAGAGCTAAGTTTTGTGGTGGGTGAGAGACCTTCATCAGTTCATTCTTCCACATGTAACTATCGAACTTTCCAAACACCATTCCTTGAAAATACTGTTCTTTATCAAATATGTATTTTGGTATCTTAAAAAAAAGAAAGATGAGGAAGGAAGGAAGGAAGGAAGGAAGGAAGAGAGAAAGAAAGAAAGAAAGGAAGAAAGAGAGAAGGAACGCACAGGTGGCTGTAGTCACATAGGCTCACAGCTGAATCTTCTATCCTAGTCTATTAATGTCTATGATGGTTCTGTGCCATGTTGATTTTGTGACTAGATCTCTGTAGTATAATTTGTATAAATCTATGGTTCAGCCTTCAGCAATGTTTCTCTTACTGAGGACTGCTTTTCTGTTTGGAATCTTTTGTGTATCCATGTGGATTTAAGGTTTTTATTCTGAAACTGCTACATATGAAAGCAGAAAGTATGCCACGAGACATAGGTAAAAAAAATAAAGACTTTTGGAATAAGACTCTGGTTGCTTAGGAAATATGACCAACAATTGACAAAACGGTGCATTATGAAATTAAAATGGTTGCGTATAGCAAAGGAAACAGTCAACTGCATGATGAAGCAGTCTACAGAATGGAAGGAAATCTTCACTAGCTGTGTGTCCGACAGAGAATTGCTAGGTAGAATATACAAGAAACCCCAAATCCAAACATCAATACAACAAATATCTCAATAAAACATAGTCTATGGTACTAAACAAAGCGTTCTCAACCAAAGAGGTAAAAGCAGTTACTAGACACTTAAGTTTTCTACATCCTTACCATGGAAATGCAAATTAAAATTACTTTGAGATTCCATCTCAGCCAGGAAGATTTAGTTGATAAGTTAGCATCTATGTGGCCCTTTTCATCCATCTTTAGCTTTCTGTGGACTTCCCTTAACACTTACTCCTCCCTACTCCTTATCTCCCTCTACCTCTAAACCCTTTCTCCCCAAGTGTGCTCTCGGATCGCTTCCCTTTGGGCTTCTTCCCACAAGCACACACATCTCAGCTCCTCTATCCCTATGGTATGAACATAGGAGGGGAATTGGTTGGGAAAAAGAAAGTGGATCAGTAGAAGTGCAAGGGGGTTTAGAGGTCAGTGGAGGTTCAATGGATTCACTGTGCATTTGGTACAAGCATGGTGTTGTTCAAATTCACAGATAAGGCGCTTTATACACATGTAGGTTTCTTGTACTTGACTCCACACAAAGTGAAATGGTCTGGGAGTCCTGGGAAGAGCAACTACCTTCTCATCTCAATACTATATTTTTCAAAAGCAACATCTTAGATTAACAATATCCACCACCCAAGGGCCTATCATAGATAAAGCTTCTGTTATTTGAATCCTTTTAGGTGTGTGTACACGGTAATTCAGAGACACAATGAACCTGGGACCTTTCTCTGCGAGAAAACTAAGATATGGGTAGTTTTCTGTGGAAGACTGTGCTGTGAGCAAGGACCAGCCTAAATATAAAGAGTGATGTGCTGATAGGCCTAGAAAGCAGGAACAGAGATCGACCAAAGATTATTATTCTCCAGCTTTACAGTCTCGTGCGGCTTGCCTTATTAGGTTGGGGACTCCCTTAGAACCAGCTATCCCTGTTTTTCTTTCCTTTTCTCCCTCTTGGAATGGGAACATTAATCCTATGCTTGCTGTCACCACCCTATTTCGGAGTCACACAATTTGTTTCACTTCACAGGCTCATAGCTGAAGATAAATTGTGTCTTAAATGAATCATGCTCTTGTTGTTATTCAAGTCTAATTGAGGTGATAGATGAATGAGAAGCTGGATTCAACATGAGGGTTGAAGTCAGAGCTGGTGAGATGGAATAGATATATTTTGTGCATAAAAAACAGTTGCTTTTTAGTAGACAATGGGGGATTCAAAGAACATGTGTCAATATGCTATCTAGGTTCACAAGCAGGATTAGGATATAACACTAATGTGATACGGTTAGAGGTTGGGAATAGAATGTAATAAGTAGGATGTAATGTAGTAAAGGAGACCTGGGAGAGACTTTTTCTTGTCTTCCCTTCATCCTTAGATACAAGAAGACACTACAAACCGACATGTAGACCCTTGTCAGAAAACAGATCTTCCACAATAAGCCATCTAGTTCATAGCATTTTGTTATAGCAAAACAGCTTGACAAGGTCTGACCTTAGTTGACATCTAGGCAACCTGGTGGTCATAGAAATGTATGTTCTGACTAGCTCATATCTCTGGAGAGATGATAGTGTCATGGAAACCACTTGTAGGTACCAGCAGCTTGAGGCTGTGCTAGGATGGTGGGAACCAACCAAGGAGCAGCTCTGCAGAGTGACTGGATGGAGCCCTTCAACTCCCAGTCTGTGGAGAGGATCAGACACAAGAGGTTGGATTTTTGTTTGTTGGTTAATTTTTTCATAATTGCTATTGGACAACTGCAGAGTGTGTAGGAGGCAGTGTTGAAAGGTGGTTGGGTGGAAGTTCCTGTGAATCGGTAACTAGGAGCTTCCCAGAGACAGAAATAACCGAGGTTCTGTTTTCTACTTCCAGACTGATCATCAGCAAGAGATGGTTAATGAGGAGAGCAAACCCAAGAGTTCCTGCTCAGAGGCTGCTCTGCTCTTGGGAGACGCAACAGCAGGGGTAGCGGTGGTGATCAAGCCTATCTGAAGTAACCTGAGGATTCAGAGGGAGACAGCACATCCCACATCTTGCTTTCAAAGCCAAGGTCCAGTTTCATCCCTGGCAAACATCAGTGAGTTAAATAGGAGTGGTGCGTTGGCTGACTTTCAGGGAGTGATGGGAAGTAAAAATTAAGTTTGCTAAATCTCAGTATCAACAGTCTAATTCATTTAATTCTGGGCACCAATCGCGCACCAGAATATTCACCGTTATGTCTTCTTAGATGAGACTTCAAAGCATGTCAACTGTTCTACTAAGAATATAGTCTCATATCTAGGGAAAAGTGATTAAAGCTCTTAGAACATAATAACTGATAGATTTTAAAATGTTAATAGCTGAGCTTATTATATTGATACTTAATTTTACCCTAACAATCTGTCTTCACTATGGTGTTATCTGTACTTTGATTCTTATTAAATATTATAAGTGGATACAGTGGTGCATGTCAGTAGGAGGAGATGTAGAAACAGAGGCAAGAAGATCATGACTTTGAGGCCAGCCTGAACTAGATCTGGGCTGAGGATGCAGCTCAGTTGGAAGAGGGCTTGCAGAGGGTGTACAGAGCCCTTGATTCTACCCCCTAGAGTCATAAGTTGGGCATGGTGGCACTGGCAATGTCTGTAGTCACAGCGCTTGGGAGGCTGAGGTGAGAGCATTACAAGTCCAGCATCATGAGCTAGTGAGTCGGAGGGCAGCTGGGCTAAAACAAACCCGGTCTTTTCTTTTTTTAATGGATGATGAAATTTTATTGAAAATGAATGTCTCCATACAATCGATTTTGACCATATTTTCCCTTCTTCCGATTCCTCTTTCTCCTCCTCCAATGCCTCCCAGGCCCTCCCCACATCCCCACTCACCCAACTCCATGCCTTCCGGGTCTCTGGAAAACAAAGAAACAGACAGACAAGCTGTCACAAAGAGACAGTGCAAGAGACACAGAGAAACCCAGTCTTAAAAATGTGAGAAAACAGACCATATCACAGTGTATTAAAAGTTGCTCACATGATCATGAAAAGACACGAGAGTTTATAGGAGCAAAGAATATGCATTCCATTCTGTAAGAAGACGGAATATTCCTAAGACTGAACTTTTCAGATAAGGTGTAAAAATTAACACATTTTAAACCTAATTTCAAGTATCTCAAACTGCTGAATCTGGTTCAATATTGAATCTCATTTGCTCAGCTTGAAATGGTCAGGTGATCACTTTATCCCTGGCAACAAAATTTACCTCCGAACCAAGATCAGTTGTTCAGTCTCTCTTAAAGTTAATGGGCCGGGCTACTGTGCTTGAGTGGGACACTTCTTATTGCACTTGTGACAAATGGATGCCTGCTTCATCTTCAAGAAATTATGAAAATAAATTATTCTACAGTAGGAGATGGCTCAACCACTTCAGTGCTTGCAGGAACCCAAGGGTCTGAGTAAGAGCTAGGGGCAGAGACAAGGGGGTCAGATGGGCCTCATATGCCAGTGCTAGAGGGGGTTAGATGGGCCTCTGCTAACTATTGGCCAGCCAGTCCACCCAGATTGGTGTGATTCAGGAACAGTGAGAGAACCTGGTTCAAAAAACCCAGGCAGGGAGTGATTGAAGAAGACACCCAGTGGTGATTTCTGGTCTCTACACACGTCTGTACACTCATGCATACTCGTATTTAGAGAGTCTCTCTCGGACATTGTGTGGAAGCATCACCTGTCCGTAAAAAGCTGATGGCCTATTAGCTGAGGCAGGAATGGAAGGTGGGGCCTCTGGCAGAGACAGAGAGAGAAAGAGAGAGAGAGAGAGAGAGAGAGAGAGAGAGAGAGAGAGAGAGAGACAGAGACAGAGAGAGACAGAGAGAGAGAGACAGAGAGAGACAGAGAGAGACAGAGAGAGACAGAGAGAGAGACAGAGAGACAGAGAGACAGAGAAACTCTGGAAAAGAGTCAGGCTGGAAGATTCACCCTGAACTCTGAGGAAACCAGACACACAAAACTGAGGAGAGATAACCAGTCATGTGGTAGACATAGACTAGAATAAATGGGTTCTGTAGGTTACAAGCTAGCCAGAGAATGAGCTGAAGTGTATGGCTTAGGCACTTATTCATAAATAATTAAAGTCGTAGCTTGTTATGCGAACAAAGAAGCCAAGTAGCATAGCTTGTGGCTATACTCATGTATTTCTCTCTCTCTCTCTCTCTCTCTCTCTCTCTCCCCTTTGTGTACCACAGATAACTTTTCATTGTCTTCCTCTCCCAAGTGGCATGCCATCTCACACCAGCATGGATTTACATTTCTATAAGAAATGTCTTGCTCCAATTTTCCACTTCAGCAAATTGTCAACCCACTTCCAGGTAAGACTTTCCTAGCTTCTCCCCCGACAGAATGTGCTTTTTAAAAATACTTTTACCTGAAATTTCACCAGTTTGCATGCACGTTTCTGCTCACGCAATGGGTATGTAACACAAACAGGGAGAGAGCAAAGCCCCCAGAGGTCCCAACTCAAGCCAAAGTGCTGAGCTCTGTGACCTGGAAAAACCTCCCAAGCCTCCAGGCCTCTGGGTCCTCAGTCCTCAGATGGGTAACTGATTCCCAGGGAAGAGAGGAGTTAATTTATGCCTCAGACTTTGATTTCTGTTTTCTCTGCTCATCATGTGTGTCTACAAGATTTAGCATCTATTTTAATGGCATAATGTATGTTTTATCATGAGACTTGTTGCTTCACTATAGCCTAAAATTATACATTTAGATTCCTTGTGATATATTTAATGAGGCTCAAAGAAGAAAATTGGTTATAATAAGATTAGTATTATAGGAAGTAGAGACTTAATTGTAAGACCACAAATTGTACATACGCACACATACACAAACACACACATACACACACACACAAATACACACATACACACATATACACACATACATGCACATATACACACATACACAGATATACACACACATGCACACACACATACACACACACGCATGTACACACACACGTACACACATACATACATACACACACATACACACACATATACACACATACACATATACACACACATACACGCACACACACATATACACACACATACACACACATACACACATGCACACATACATACACACATACACACATGTACACACACATATACACATACACACATATACACACATGCACATACACATACACACATACACACATACACACACATATACACACACATACACACACATAAACACATGCACACGCACATATACACACATACACACATACACACATATACACACATATACACATTCATGCACACACACACATACACACACATACACACACATACACACACATACACACGTATACACATTCATGCACACACACATATATACACGCACACACACGCACACACACACACACGCACACACACGCACACACACACACACAAACACACACACACGCACACACATATACTCACACATACACACACATATACACATACACACATATACACATTCATGCACACACACGCACACACACGCACACACACGCACACACACACACACACACACACACGCATACAGGTGCATGACTCACTCCCATGCAAGTACACTGAATGTATCCACACTAAACAACACTAGAAGACCACCAGCTCTCTCACACAGGCTCTCTGCTTACATCCTTTTGATTTTTAAATTCTCCCTCCTTACAAAGAATAATGTTTACTTCTGTTTTGAATTTTTCCTCATCAAACCTGGCAAAAGACACCTAAACAGGCTTAAATCTTAACTAATCTTGTTTTTATTTCCCCTAAAACATGTGGGATGTGTTTGCGCTATTGTTTTAAAGGTTTGTTTTATTGATCCTTTTAAATGATCCCTTTAGTTACATCAGAGGGGTTTAGAAACAGTGCCGCAGCCTGACGTAAATCCAGTAATCTTATTAAGGCCTGAGGTGTGTTTACTTATCAGTTGCCAACCCCTTCAGTGCAGCCTTTGCCACCCAACTTTCAAACCTTTCTCACAGAGGCACGCGCCCAGTGCTGGCTTCTCACCTTGCATCACCTTCCCCACGGCAACCACCACTGGGTTGTGAGCAGAGATTCCTCCGGTCTTCTCTCACAATACTGATCTTAAATGCCCCATTCTAGTTAGAATTCAGTGGGCAGAGGAGCCTACGCCTGAGCTCCTGTTCTGAGAACACGGAAGTCCCCCTTATGGTTTGGCATTTAGTCCTTTTGCCCAGTGCTAAAGCGAAGAGCGCTTACTCTGCTTCAGCTCTCTCACAGATGACACCCCGAGTCCTCTGTGCTGGGTGTCTTTATATTTCTGGAAGTTTCCTGAGCATAAAAGTTTTATAGCCCACTTTCCAACTCTACCATAAATCACCCCTTTCTGGTTGGTTTGAATTTGAAACAGTTTTGATTGCTGGGTGTTTTGCAGTTTAAAAAATATGTTTCCCCCTGAGCTGGATCCCACTTTGGGCCTGTCGCTGAGCCTTCCTTTTTCTCAGGCTCCTCTCCATTTCCATCCCTGCAGTTCTTTCAGACAGGAACAGTTATGGGCCAGAGTTTTGACTGTGGGATGGCAACCCCATCCCTTACTTGATGCCCCAACTTTCTACTGGAGGTGGGCTCTACAAGTTCCCTCTCCCCACTGTTGGACATTTTGTCTAAGAACCCTGCCTTTGAGTCCTGGGAGTCTCTCACCTCCCAGACCTCTGGTACATTCTGGAGGGTCCCCCCAACCTCTTACCTCCCAAGGTTGCCTGTTCCCATTCTTTCTGTTGGCCCTCAGGGCTTTAGTCTTTCCCCTCACCCAGTAACTCCACATCATGCTCCCCTCTCCCTCCCTCCCCCTCATCCACTTTCTCTTCCAGGTCCCTCCCTCCCTCCCAGCTTGCTTTCTTCTTCCACCCAAGTGGGACTAACATGTCTTCACTTTGGCCCTTCAGCTTGTTGACCTTTGTGAGTTCTGTGGACTGTATCTTGGTTATTCTGTACTTTTAATTTTTATTTATTTATTTATTTATTTATTTTTGGCTAAGGACCATGAGGGGAATAAAATCTAGAGTGTAAATAAATAAATAAAAGATTGAAAATATGTTTCATCTTCTTACAGAAGCTTCCAGAAGCCATCAGGAAACTGAGTCGGGGTCCCCATGGGCTTCTCCAAGGTCAGTCTGATGACCTAACTCACACTTAGTTATCTTACGTACAGAACTGTTGTGTTCTTTGGATAACATCTTTTATTTGTCATCGACAGTTTCACACAGGAATCCAATGTTCCTTGCTCCTCTCCACTCCCAGCACCTTCTTTCCCGCTTCCTCCAGACACTCGCACCATGTTCCCCATCCATGAAAACCCACCGAGTCTCATGGACGCTGCCTGCTGGAGAGCTGAGTGCCCGAGCTCACCTCAGCTGTGGGTATCTGCACTAGAGCAAGCCAGTGAGAACCGCAGTATTCACAGCATCCTTCTCATCCTCTACTTTCACAAGTTTTCCTCTCCCTTGATGTTTCCTGAGCCTGGTGGTGGGCATGGCGAGGCCTATTTTCAGTCTAGGGCTAAGCATCTAGAGCAACTCATTCCAGCACTTTGGACTAGGGATGTGCATTAACTGCTGTCCACCACAAAAGACGTCTTCCTGGCCAAGGTTGAGGGAAAGGTCAAGCTACAGGTATAACCAAATATTTAGAAGGAAGTTTGACGTGATGTCTGGTTTCCCACCTAGGGCTACAGAGTCCTGAAAAAATTTACAGTGCCAGACATAGACTCCTTCTTATGAAGCAGGCCTCAGGTCCAACAGTAACATGGTTGGTTGCCCCTTGCCCAACACAATCTCCATGCTGCCTTTGCACTAATAAGTACATCTTGCTGGGCAGGTCAATATTATATCGGGTAGGGATGGCTGAAGGGGTTCATTCCGTGGATGACTTTCTGCATAGCACTTGAGGCACTGTGAAAAGCTAGTCAGCAGGTAGGAAGTTTTCAAGCCAGTCCTAGCTTGCTCCCTTCATGTCTTATAACCAGTATATGTTGTCTTAACCAATAAAGTCGTACCATCTATTTGTAGTGGACAGCCAAGAACAGCAATGGCTCATGTTTTGGATATCTGTGCCCTGCAGCCCTCCCCTATCACTGACCCCTCCTGACCCCCAACCCCCAACATTGCCTTATAGGCACTTTCCCTTCCTGATATCTTATATGTGCATAGATGACCTATGGCTCATGTAGTCTGTCTCTTTTCCCTGGATACAGTTAGCTACCAATGAACTTGTTGATTCTCTCGTCCCCAGAAGCAGGATCATAATTTCCTGGTTTAATCTTGTCTGTCTGCTCATTGCTATTTATCTTCTGGAGCTTTATTTTCTTACTGTCTGTCATTTCTAGCACAAAGCAAATCAGACTGCTAAGAAGTCAGCAAAACCTTTCCCTTGAGCTCAGAAAGGCTTTCTCCAGGTTCAGAAAGGTAAGGCCTTCCTATGTCCAAATATAAGTATTTATGAACAGCTGACCAGTATGTGCAAAACTAGCAACTGCAGCTTTCTCCTCCCTTACAACTGCAGCCTCCTATTGAGACTAGCTACCCCCACCACCTCTGCTGTATATAATCAATGCAGTGAGGCTTCAGACTATAGCCATTGGTGGTGTATCTCCATTAGAGTGTCCACAACCCATGTGACCCCAGCTTTCCTGTGTCCATATGTCTGTCATTTTTTTTCCTGTCCATCCCTTCTTCATTTGACTCACATTTTCAGACCCATGCTGTGTGAGATGCCCCACTACCTGGTACCACCCTCCAGTGTTTGTTACCCAGCTAGATTCTTTCTTTCTACTCACTAATATTCCCTATGAATGACCACATAGTTGGATAACGAAACACATGATCGATACTCATATAGTTGTTCAACAAAGACTTACTGAGCAAAAAAAAAAAAAAAGGCTGCACTGTGATCTGTGAGATACATGTATATCTAGACTCCCATTGAATTGAACTTAAAGTCTAATGAGGATTTAAATCAAATTAACAAAGTATCTTTAACAAGAGAAACACTATATTCAACTATGGGCTAAGAAAGAATTCCAGGAGGAGATGATCCCTGCCAGAAACATGAAAGAGGAAATAACGTGATCAAGAAAAAAAAGTACATGGAATAGGGACTGTTCTGGATAGAGTTTATAGCACACCCAAGGGTCTATGAAAAACTGCAGCATGTGCAGAACCCAGAGGGGTCAGTGTGAAGGTGAGGGCAGCATGTGGGGGAAGCGATGACCAGGACGTTTCTACCACTGGTTCTTACTGCTCACATCTTTTTAATACCTGAAATGTTCTTTGTTTTTTACATTTTCTAACCTTGAGTTTTATTCCTGGATAACATCATGGTTTGGGCAGCAAACATCTTACTGTGTGATAATAGTGCAGAGCACAAACCTGAAAACTGGCTTTCAGAGAGAGGGAGCCATCATTCTCTTTCATTAGAAAATTTCCATAAACATCAGATGCATTTATTTGCTCTGTCAAAACGTCTTGCAGTGATGTACAAGAATGCAGTAACAATCTCTAGAGGTTGGCCTGGGTGCTTCTGGCCAGAATGTAAAAGATCAAGCAAGGCATTCAAGTAGAGGCAAATACTGAGTCAAAATTAACAGTCCTATGAAGGCTCAACCTTAAAGGCTAAGATAGAAATATCTAGGAATAAAACACTTGGATATGAGGCCCATGAGTCTTAAACTAGAGCAGGGGATTTGGATAAAAGAATGGGGATGAATTCTGGTTCCACTCCATGCTATGCTGAAGCTGCACCCAGGGACATATTTTTATAGGGTGCAGATGGTCTTAGCTGGGAGTGAGGAAAGACCTGTGAAGGGTTAAGCTAGTTCCTGAAGAGTTCTTGGTGTTTTGGAGGTAAGAACAAAATATTCCAACGCAGTCTAAGTAGCTCCACATGCAAGGCGTGTGCTGAGTGGCAGGAAGCTTTAAGGCTCTCATGAAGATGTCATAGAAACAGCGTTTGAAAGAATGCTGGAAGGCAGAAGGGGGGAATAAAGGTATATTTTATGAACATCACATTACATGGATGAGATAGATAGACAAATGATTCCATAGTAGATAAAAAAAAAGGAATAGCAGCTTGGTATATAGCGCAGTCCCCAGAGCCCTTAAGAAACATGAGCAAAGCCCTGAGACCTTTGATCACCAGTCCCACACGAGCTAGCCCTGACTGCTTCCACACACCTATAATCCCAGCACTCAGGAGGCAGAGGGAGGAGAGTCTCAAGGCCAAGGTCATTTCTGGATACATAATGAGTTTGAGTTCAGCTTGTGCTATAGTACACTCCGTCTCACCCTCAACAAAGTGACTATAAGAGAAAGCTGTAGTCTAGAAATGTAACTTAGACGACACATGAAAAAAGTATGTTACAACCTTGTAAACTCGCAGCTATGCTGGCACTCAAAGAGGTAAGATTGGAGATGTCCTCCAGCATCTCCAGGGCATACAGGGAGTGTGGGATGCTATCTAGGTTGACAGTAGCGAGCTAAAGAGTCTGGCTCACTCACTGCACAGAGCCTAGAAATGGTTATCTTGGGTTGGCTGGTTGAGTTAACAAGATCTTTGAGATGTCAAAGATGGCTCAGATCTCCATCCAGCAGTGAAGGTTCAGCCTTATGGCACTTGTGAGAACTGGATAGGGTGCTACAGTTGTAACCCAGTAGAGTGACCTTCAGACCAATGATAGAATCTTAGTAGTAAAAACAGAAGAGAAACAAGAAACAAGAATCCCTGGCATCATGATGGAGATTTAAGAAATAAAAGACCCAGAGGTCACCAAGCAGGCTGAACTTTGGTGGCTGCTGAGGGAAAGTCCAGTGTAAGGAAAAAAACTCAGTAGTTCGTGGTCAAAGTGTCCTTGAACCAGCTTAGGTGCATATTAAGGTTAACAGGTATCAATGGATCACAGCTAACAGCCTGCCATGCTTCCTCCTACCCAAACTCTGCTAGGCTAGTCACCACCTCAATTCTGATAGTCTGGGGATAGTGCCACCACCCAAACTAGTAATTTACAGTAGAAAATGCCTAATATCCAAGACTGCCCAACAATCTCCAGATATGACGGGGCCAACCCATGCTCAGTTTTTGTGGCCAAAAAGACAAAAGATAAGGGAAAGAAGGAATAGATAAGACCTCGGTGATGGTCATCCACTCAGGACTATGAATACCGTTCTCTGCCTTTGTGGGTAAGCTTGCCATTCTGGGCTGGGACCCGAAGTCCTACAAGGTCCTAGACCAACTGCTTCCCTTCTGCTGCTCTGACTCCTCAGTGCTCTCAGTGTGTAGTGAGGAGCCATTGTCCTATATCCATAAGGACATACTTTACTATTCTGAGGGCACCAAGACTTTCTTCAGGCCCTGCTCTTCTCCTCAATCTCAAAGGGAGCCGACATTTCATTTCAGACTCTGGTAGGGTCGATTGACCTGCCTGCACTGAAAAACGCCACGACCAAGAACAACTTAGAGAAGAAAAAGCTTAATATGGCTTCTCATTTCAGAAGAGTCTATCATGGCAGAGGAGGCCAGACAGAAAATGCATGGAGTGGGAAGCAAGAGATCCCATCTTTATCCACACTCATGAAAAAGAAAAGGAACTACAAGGGGATGAGATAGTAAACTCTCAAACCCTCACCTCAGTGAGATAATTCTTGCAGCAAGGCTCCACCTCCTGAAGTCTCTACAGCTTCACAAACAGTGCCACCCATTGGGATCATCATGCCCCAAATACTTGAGCCCATTGGAGACATTTTTCATTCACACCACCATGGGGTCCACGCTTTTGTAAGTCAGGGACACACAATGGAATTGATTTACGTAGAGAGAAGCTAATGGATCTTATCCCTGGGGTCTCTCGGAGTAGCCTGAGAACTGAGAACTGTTCCAGTACATTTCCGAAGCCTCTTTGTTTTGCCATAGGCATCCCCTTCTGAAGGTGGACCAGTGGGGAGTGAGATTCTGGGCATCATTCCAGGAGCAAAGCCTAATTCTGTACTCATCCTCAATGAGCTGTCACTCACCCCCATCTCCTTTAAAAAGTAACTGCTCCCTTCTCCAGCCGATTTAGTGAACTCTGTTATCAGTGGGGAGAGGAGTATGCTGATAACCGCTTTTACTGGACTTCTCCTGGTAGCAGCTAGTAGGAAACTGGAGAGAACAGAAACTGTGTAATATCAAGAGCTGGGTATGACAGGAAGAACATTTTAGAGAGGAGAGTGCACTCCAACGAGTTTGGATTGGGAGCATATTCATTCAATCTTGTGGAATCGACAGGGTACTTTAGTTACTGTAGATGATGATTCTTTCCTGAGAAGAGTCTGCAGTCCCAGGGACGAGCTACGCCTGCCGAGTACTGTGGTAAAGGCCCTGTGTGTGCTTGGGACCTTTTGTGGTTTGAATAGGAAATGTGACCCCCCAGGGTCATGGTTGGAACTCTTGATCTCCAGTGGGTGGCACTGTTTGGTGGAGACTGTAGAACCTTTAGGAAACAGGGGCTTGCTGGGAGAAGTAGGCCCCTGAAGTGTGGATCTTCTGTGTGACATCCCTCCTTGCCACCGAGCTGACCTTTCTCCCTGCTACTTGACTGTAGAGATAGTGTAAGAACCTGACTCTCACTACCACAGAGCCTTTGTGCCTTTGCCATTATCCTCTTCTCTCCTAAGCAGCACTGTCAGTGTCCTACAGTGACAGCACGGCTAATGTAGCAGCCTATGTACTTTTCACCTTTGGTCACGCTCTGTATTACAAGTGCTGAGCCTTAGCTTCTTCCTCCAGAGTTGCTATTGTAGAGCTCTGAGAAGTGTGGTTTCCATATCGTGGTCTTAAAGATACTCTCTGCTCATTCCAGGGTACACCCGGGTTAAAGTCAAGGTTCATAGTTTCTAGACATGATACCTAAAAGAAATCAGGAGATGGATAAAGTAGATGTCACACCTTTCTAATCATCCATCCATGCATCCATCCACGCATCCATCTATCCACCTGTCCAAAAAATAATTTACTCACTTTACTGTTTAGTAGAGTAACAGAGCTAAGTCAAATAAAAGATAAAACTATAATGGAGCTTTCTCTCTTTTGTCTTTTCAGCATACAAGCAATGCCACTGCTTTGATCTCATTTGATTTTCTCAATAGCACTGTGTGGGATGACTGAAAACTATAGGGGCCATTTTTATTTATTTATTTATTTATTTGTTTATTTATTTATTTTGGAAGCTGATCATGAGTTGCTCTGAGTGTGAGGGAGTTCTGCTACCAAGACTTCACTCTGCAGATTTGACTCTTTTCCAGTAGCTGTTTTTCTTCTTGGGAGAAGTCAAGAAAGGCAAAATTCCTTGAACTTGAGTCAAGAAAGTGTGTGTGTGTGTGTGTGTGTGTGTGAGAGAGAGAGAGAGA
>NW_022196891.1:83189146-83196646 GCF_008632895.1 Mastomys coucha
AAGAGAGAGAGAGAGAGAGAGAGAGAGAGAGAGAGAGATCTGGGAAAAGAATGATGTAAGGCTGTATACTTGGGTGGAGTCAGTGGCCACAAAGCAAGCAAAAGGGTTTGCTGGGCTGTGCTACCATGACTCCGCAGTAACAGTGAGCACTCGGGAAAATCAGCAGGTCATACTGAAAACAACACGTTCTGAGAAATGATGACAGATCCATTGATTTGCAACTTGGACGGAGATTGCGAAAATGAACAAAAGAAGGCTGCTACAAGGGAGTGATGTGGAGAGAGAAGCTTCCTGAGATGCACACGCAGGCCTGGCGTGTCGAAGGGCATGCTCTGATTTAAGAGTAAACAAAAGGATCTGAGACCCAGCTGTCGGTTGCGTGCGCTTTGCACAAATTATTTAAACTTTGCGTTTATGAGGAAAGGGATACTTCTGCTCAATAGGGTGTAGATTAGCTTTGTTTTGTAAAGCTTGTTTGTGTCATAAAATAATCAAACTCCTTAAAAAGAAAAAAAAAAAAAAGAGAAGCTGCAGAGTCATGCTCCATCATTCATCCAGGCAGAACCCAAACTAGAATCAGAAACATATGTGGAGGGGAGAAGCCATCCCGCACATTAGCTCTTCCCCTCTCATGGCTTCCTATGGGGAGGAATGCAATGATAAAACTGATACAAACATACACCCCAGGAAAATATTATAACTTGTAGTAGCATATAATTATTTTTTCTAAGTCTTTTCTGTTACTATCATGACAAGATGATAATGGAAGCTAGGAACTCTCTTCATCTCTGAGGAAGTTCGCTAACACGAATTAAACCCATGCATGTGCTCTCTAGCTCCTCCTGCATAGTCCCTGTCCTCAAGCCCAGGAGGAATTGTGAGCTATTACAACGTGGACCACCAGGGCTGGCGAGATGGCTTAGTGGGTAAGAGCACTGACTGCTCTTCCAAAGGTCCTGAGTTCGGATCCCAGTAACCACATGGTGGTTCACAACCATCCGTAATGAGATTTGATGCCCTCTTCTGGTGCATCTGAAGACAGCTACAGTGTATTACGCCGGAGCGAGTGAGGCCTTCCTGAGTTCAATTCCCAGCAGCCACATGATGGCTCATGGCCATCTGTACAGTTACAGTGTACTCATACACATTAAAAAAATAAATAAATCTTTACAACGTGGATCGTGTCTGGGAGAAACTTGGTTCCCATTCTCTTTTCCTGAATTTAATATTTAGCTTAATAACTTTTACGTCTGTCTGTCTGTGAGCCTTCTTCTACATGTGTATACTAAGTGCTGTGGTGCCCTTAGAGGGCAGAAGTGGGTGTTGGAAACCCTGCAGCTGGAGTCATCGTGTGGGTGGGTGCTGAGGCCAAACTCTGGTCCTCTACAGCAACCGCTGCACCCCCATCGCTACAGCCCCATCGCTACAGCCCCATCGCTACAGCCCCATCGCTACAGCCCCATCACTACAGCCCCAAATGCACTTTCTGAATGACTGCTTATCTGGAGAGGTTTTCCAATTCTACTTGTTACATGTCTACTTTCTCTGCGGAAAGTAGTTGAAGATTGTTACATATTTGGGGTACGAAACTCGTGTTCATCTATTTCATTCGTAAATAGTTTCTCCTCGTGTATGGCTTGCCTTTTTTACACACTAATGCCCCTTGAGAAATATAAATTCTACTTTTTGGTAAATGTATATATTGTTTTTATTTTATAGATTAAGTTTTTGATGCCAGAGTTCAGAGATGCCCTGTGGATTTGTCCTCATGGGAGCAGAGCTGTTGGGGTTCGGTGAGTTCAAGTTGTAGGGGATTGATGAAAAGTAGGTTGATTCATGGTGCAGCTAGAAGCTAACATGCTGAGCTAGAAGAACATGAAAAGAACAACAGACTACACCATATAGATTCTCAGGAGAACTGAAGATTCCATGTATACAACAGCATCACCTATGGTTGTCCATTTAGGAATCCCTAGGGCATTTTAGCCAGATACCAGTACCTGGAATCTATCCTGAGGTAAATTAAACATAATGTCTGAGGACAGACCACAGAAAGTAGAATTTTTAATTTCTTTGAATAGTTCACGTACAGGACAAGAATTGAGTATCCTCAAGTGGGAGCAAGAAAATAAAGGGAACACTTTGTCCTTACGTCAGGAATTTTCAGCCCGGTTTCCAGTTTATTTGTGTGTGCCATCGGGCCAGCCATCACAGCTCAACATGCATCTAGAGAGAACTGCTCTAAGCTCATGGCTTCTCCAGGGTGGGGAATGGATGGAGGAACACCCTGTTCTTAGAGTATGCTGTGCAAGAATACGGTATCTACCCACAAAAGGGTTCTCCTGATTGAGTCAGAGCTGAGAAGGCCAGAGAAAGTGTGGCTGTCACAATTCTTTCAGATTTCTAGAGGATATGAAGTATAACAGGACACAATTAACAGGAAAACACATCCAATAGCTTAAAGAAGTGGAATATCTTTGAGTCAGCTAGCAACAAATTAAAAAAAAAAAAAAACAGCTTAAGAAAGGTCAATGACACATGAAGCTCAATAAGGAAGAAGACCAAAGGGTGGGTGCTTTGGTCCTTCTTAGAAGGAGAACAAAATACTCACAGGAGCAAATATGGAGATAAAGTGTAGATCAGAGACTGAAGGAAAGGCCATCCAGAGACTATCCCACCTGGGGATCCATCCATATACAGTTACCAAACCCAGACACTATTGTGGATGCCAAGAAGTGCATGCTAAAAGGAGCCTGATATGGCTGTCTCCTTAGAGGCCCTGCCAGAGCCTTTCAAATACAGAGATGGATGCTTGCAGCCAACCATTGGCCTGAGTGTGAGGTCTCCAAGAGAGGAGTTAGAGAAAGGACTGAAGGAGTTGAAGTGGTTTGCAACCCCATAGGAAGAACAACAATATCAACCAACCAGACCCCTCAGAACTCCCAGGGACTAAACCACCAACCAAGGAGTACACATGGCTCCAGCTGCATATGTAGCAGAGGATGGCTTTGTCATGTATCAGTGGGAGGAGAGGTCCTTGGTTCTATGAAATTTCAATAGATGTCCCAGTACAGGGGAATCGAGGGCAGGGAGGTGGGAGTGGGTAGGTGGGTGGAAGAACACCCTCACAGAAACAGGGGGAAGGAGGGATTAGATAGGGTGTTTCCAAGATGGAGGGAAACCACGAAAGGGGATAACATTTGAAATGTAAATAAATAAAATATCCAATAAAAAGAAAAGAAAGAAAAACCAGAAAGCTCAATGACAGACAGCCGTAGTCAGACCATTAACAGGGGAAATTGACAATACAATGACATGAGGGCTGTGCACGAAGAACTGAACAAACGCAGAAGCTAACTCTCTGAACACAGCTCAACAGAAAACTCCGAACACCGACTTCGTCATGCTGTGTTAGGTAGCTTTTGCACCACTCGCTGTGACAGAATCCCAGAGTGAAACACTGTCATCCAGAAAGGATTCATGGATAAACTTGATGGGATTTATGCAAATAGGAGCATGTGGAAGATAGATAGCTCTGTATGACGAGGGGGCCAGGTAGCAGAGATGGATGCTCGTGACTCAGTTAGTGCCCCGTCCCCCTCTGTGTGTGTGTGTATGTGTGTGTGTGTGTGTGTGTGTGTGTGTGTTTGTGTGTATGTGTGCGCGTGTTTTGCTGCATATGTACTTGTATGTAGAGGTCAGCTTGCATGTATTTATCGAGGCCAGTGGCTGACCTTGGGTATTTTCCTCCATTACCTTTCCACCTTATTTTTTTTTAAGGCAGTGTTGCTCACTGATTCAGTAGCTCTTCACTTGGCTATCACGGCTGGCCATTGAGCCCTCAAGCTTGATCTACCCTGATGCCCTAGTACCAGGGTTACAGGTTCACATGCTATCCTTCCTGGCTGTCATGTATGTGCTGGGGACCTTCATGTTTATGTAGTGGGCAATTCAGCCCCTGGGCCATCTCCCCATCCCCTGTAATTCTGAGTAGATTTTACATTGATTGTATATGTTCCATTCCTGAATGATATCATTAGGTCTAGCTTCTGATCTTATTTGATACTCTTTGCTGACATGAAAAATAAATATCACCTTTAAAAATTATACGTCCTCACTGTTAATAGCATGTAAAAATACAAATTAGACATCCACACTATTAATGATCATGGTGCATTTTTTTTTTTTTTTACATACTGGTCTTGCTTATTGCTGTTTCTGAATTCTGTATTTTCTAATCATTTATCTTTAAATTCTTTGATACTTGAAAACAGATAGTGTTCTTTAAAGATATGATAGTTTGGGCTTTTCTAATCCTTTTGTGTGTATTTGCAGTTCTGTGTCTCCTGATAAGATTCTTCAGGCAAATATTGATTGAAAGGCAAACAGTACACAGCACGCTTGCCTCTGCTCTAAAGAGAACCCCTCTAGTACTTTCCCACGCTGCATGATGTCCTGATTCGGGACTCACTGCATAAGACTAAGGGAAACTTTGCCTTCTGTCCCACTGCAATACTCTTATGAATGCAGGCATGCCCTCAACATTTCTTTATCCACAGAGAATGTTACATCACTCTGCTTGTTTGGTGTGCAGGACTCATTAATTTTTAAAAATATAAATGGACTCATGAATTTATGCTAAAGTGGAGCTTTGTTATAGGAGATCATGGCTTTAGTACTGTTACATTCAGTTTGGTCCACTTATTTTTCAAAGACTTGACTTATTTGTAAGAATGAACCATAGATATATTCTCTGCCATGTTTGTATGGTTTGGGGAGAAAAGAAGTGCTGGTCTCACATGGTGGGATAGGAGATTGCTTACATTTTCCTACATTGAAAGGAGCTACAGTATACTAGAATTCTCCAGGAAAACAAGTTCAATACTCTCAATATGGTATTAACTTTGGGGAAGATCTTAACACCCAACTTCATCTCTTCCATGTACATAGGGTTTCACCAGTTTCATCAATTTGCATCTTGAGTCAGTTTCACAAGACTTTTAATTAATTCCTTTACAAATAAAAAATTCAATTAATTGAATTTGTTACTGATTTTTATGAAATTGTGAGCTAGTGTATGTATATGCATGTGTGTGTGAATGTTTGCTTGTGTTTGTGTGTGTGTGTGTGTGTCTGTGTTTGAATGTTCACTTGTGTGGGGGTATGTGCACACATGTGCTATGTGTGGAGGCCTCAGATTAATATCAGTAATATTTTGATTGTTTGTTCTTCTCTATTCTGTGAGTTAGGGTTTCCCAATCAAACGCAGAGCTAGATGATGCAGTTGATTTTCCTAGGCAGCTTGCTCCTGCTCTCTGAAGCTGGAAGTACAGGTAGGCTGCCACACAAACCCAGAATTTATCTGCAGACTGAGGAATCCCAACTCTATAGATTTGTGCATGTGAGTCCAGTCCCTGTAGAGGCCAAAAGAGGGCCAGAGATCCCCTCAAACTGGAGTTATAGGAGCGTGTGAGCCCCTTGATAAATACAGTAGCCGGAAACTAAATGCTTGTCCTTTGCAATCTCTCCTAACTCTTCTACCTTTCTCTGGTCTCTGTCATTGTATTCTAATTTACAGGTATTATCAAATGGACAACAGATTTCTGCTGGACTACAGAACTCCAGGAATCCATGTTCATACGTGTGTAACATATAGGTTTATGCTCCCAGGTTGTCTCGGAAGATTTTCTTGCCTGGAGAGTGAGAGATTTTCACCAACCAACGTGTACAGGCTGAGCAGCCCCGACTGAGTCAGCAGTAGTGAGTCGGTGAGTAGTAGGGGTGACAGACAGTATGGATCCATGGGTCAAGCCCTGGCCATGCAAGCCTGCAGACAAGATTTCAATCCCCTAGAGCTCACACATACAAAGCCCAAAGCAGGAGCCCACATCACAACCCCGGCTGTTCTAGGATGAGATGAGAGATCAGGGTAGAAATTTGCTTTGGAGCTTGCTGACCAGTTCGCCTGGAGTGTGCAGCATAGCAGAAATGACAAAGACCCTTGCTCAGTAAGCGGAGACAGACTGATTCCTGGAAAGCTGCCCCTGCCCTCTGCCCTCTGCCCTCTGCCCTCTGCCCTCTGCCCTCTGCCCTCTGCCCTCTGCACCCTCCACTCACGTACTAACAATAACTAAAACAGAAAAAAAAAAATGAGGCCACCAATAGCATCTGGGATTCTGTGTCCTCAGCACACCACATGTTTGTCACCTCCCTCCTTTGGGCTCTCCCGAGGGCCATTCTCTGCTCATTCATCATGGATATCTTGCCAGAGATCCCTTTTCTGCTTAGGTTAGCCAAAAATCAGTTCCTGTTGCTAAAGACCATGAACTTTCCAAGCATAAAAGGCAGAATTCTAAGGGCATGGCCAGAGGTTACTTTTCATTTGATTTCACTTACAAGTCTCTTCTTTCTGGGCATTCTTCATCATTCCCATTTAACAGATTAAAAGAGAAAAAGTTGGGGCCTTATGTATCCAAGCCATTTGCCTAATGCAGCCCAACTTGTAGGTGGTTGGGAATCAAGAATTCACAGCAGTCTCACGTATTGCCCAAGCCACCACATTCACCCTTTCACATTGTCCATCAAGGTAGTGAGACAGGGTCTGTCTACCTAGCCAGGGATGGCCTAGAACTCACTATATAGACCAGGCTGGCCTTGAACTCAAGGAGGTCCACTTGCTTTTGCCTTCCAAATGCTGGGATTAGTGCTGTACACCGCCACTCCCTACTCCCCACAGGTAAATTTTAAAGATTTCTTCGTCACTCTGATATTCCAGGAGCTGGCCGGTTCTACGTCGATTGCCAAGTGCAGCTAAGGAGTAACTTAGGGACTGGGAGGTCTTCGTCTTTCCTGATGCTACCGGTTTTCATGCCTTCTTGAATTTTGATTGGGGGGAAAAGTCCTTCTCCCAGGCTTCTTCGCTGCTCTATACTATGAGATGGACTTGGAAACTCGTGGCCCCTGACTCACCGAGCCACCTCCAGCTCCACAGCTTTACCACCCGTGCTTTGACAGCATGATCTACCATCACACAGAGAGGCTGGTGACTCGACGCCCTTCATCATCTCTCTGGCCCCACAGAGGGGTTCTTTGAGGTCATGGATGGCTTTCTCAACTGAAGGCTTATTGAAAGTCTGTGTGCTCACGCTTGTTAAGTAACTTCTAGAAACCTTGGCAGAGTAAGTGGATAAAAGGCTGGACTTACAGTCAGCAGGACTTCGTAGTACACATACACAGGTCTCATAATATATGTGACAGTGGGCTTACTTAAATCACCCAATTAACTTTTGTAGGCCTGTATAAATATAATAAAGCAGCTATAGAAATGAAAGATGTTTTCAGGTTAAATTTGACTCCACTGAACTTGCAGAGTCAGAGGTAAGTCAATGCCTCCACGTACATGGTTTTATAGAAAGTGGTGTTTAAAGGCAAAAATCCTGAGAAGATTGAATCTGTTTCTGCCTCCATTTTTCTTAATTATAATCACAAGAAGCCGACTGC
>NW_022196891.1:83199146-83235208 GCF_008632895.1 Mastomys coucha
GCAGCAGTTCTTCACTTCACCTGTCATCACGAGATAGCATGGAGTCACTCAATAGGTCTCCTTTGCACCGTTATTTTCTCCTGCGGATTCTTTGTCAGGGACACTAGTGAGCCCTCAGAATGAGAGAGATCATGTCTGTAAGAGACTTAAGTCCAGACAATAATGAGCCCTCAGAATGAGAGAGATCATGTCTGTAAGAGACGTAAGTCTGCGCTGTTTAAAGAATCTCTGTGTATCTTCAATAGGAAGAAATATATCAGCAAGGTTTCTAAATAACCAGTCTGAGGCAAAACGAACATAGTATGAGAAGCAGAGCACAACACAGGCCTGGGGGCTGCTGGGGTATAACCCTTGGCAACTGCCACAGTGGGGGAGCAACTAAGTGTTTGGTTCTGGCCACTGCAAAGTACATCATGGGGCTGGAATGAGCCCCTCCTTCCCTTTAATCTACCTTTCCCCTACTTACTGTCCACCAGCCACTTAGTTTATCACAAACACTAGTTAACAGGAAAATCATTTTAAAACAGTACGATTTGGATATTTTCCTGACAGCGCTGTCCATTTTCTCAAGTCTATTTTATCACATAGGTTGAAACCACTTAATTCTGCAGATAAGAAAAAAACATGAAAAAAAAGAAAAAAAAAGAAAAATACATGTAGTTCTTTTGAAATATAGACAATGCTTGGTTTTCTGCTGATTTGCTACTTCTTATATGTTACAGTGCAGGATAGATCACCAGATTTAAGGTCAGGTAAGCTCCATCCTGAATCTTACTAGCTCTGGGAGACCGTGAAAGAAGGTAACAATTTGCAACTCTTTATTTAATCTTGAAGACAGGAAACGTACCCCACAGGATTGTCACAACAAGTAAATTAGACAAAGTACATGGAAATCCTTTGTGAAATGGGTAGCCATTCACTCCTTCTTGGGATTATCCAGATGTTTAGTGGGCTCCACTGACTTGCCTGCTTATGTGTATTCTATAAACATCTTCCATTTTAGTGACACCAGTTCCCCAAGCCAAAAGGATATGGAAGTCCCATGACAGAAAATTAAACAGCCTTCGCTGGATTGCCCCATCCCAGCTTCACGCTGTGATTCTCAAAATGACTTTTAGGGGAAATGCCAGAAACAGATCCATAAACTGCCCAGGAGACATACTATAAACACGGAACGACACCAGGCTTGTGTCAGGGCAGGTGATCAAAACGCAAGAGACGACGAGAGTGGAAAACTCTGCAGTTCCAGATGGTCTTCATCTAAGCAGTGGCAGACACGGGTGATAAGTGACTCGGGGAAGCCGTGGTGGACATGTGGGAGTCTTCTCTGAGGACTGACGCTGTGCAGGTGCTGGGTCTGCCCGGGACACCACACCTGTCTTTGCAATAAGGCGTGCAGCGTTGTTCTGTCTTTTATCAGAATTCTTGACAGGTCTTGCAGTCATTACCTCTGTGGCTTCCAGAGAGGATGTTAAACCCATTTTGGGGAAGGAAATCTTAGAATCTGGTGGTCAGGTAAATGTTTGCGAGGGGCAAAATGGCCTACGAAAGAACAAAGAAGCCCCCATTTTGCTTTATAAATAATACAGTGCGTCACTTGCTTCAAGTTTTATTAAAGCAATCTCTGTTTACACTTGGTCTTCAAAGTTAATATTTATAAAGCTCCTGCTATACATGAGGCAGTATGCAAAGCTCTCTCTCTCTCTCTCTATATATATATATATATGTATATATATATATAGTATATAAGAATATATACAGTGAATGTATATGACTGCATATAAGGAATTTGCATTTAAGGGACAGGAAGACATTTATACATAAGGTGGACATGATATCAGAACTGTGCGATAAAGACATTGGTTGAGCACAGAAGAAGTGATGTCATGGTATAACTGTTGGAGGCATCACAGGCTGAATGTCCTGGAATGGTTAAGCGGGTTTCTATAGAATAAGGGAAAAAGTAACAGTCTAGATAGGGCAGCTTGAGTAACTGTGTAGGCATGTGAAGGTTTATGTCAATTTATCAACAATTCTCAAATAGCCTGGAATAACAAGGTTATTGAAGCCCATGCACATGATTGAGAGGATGGCTATAAAAAAAAAATTAGACATAAAATTGATTACACGAAAGAAGGTTGGGGGGGTGGAGGCAAGGGTCATTGTGGGATACCCTTGAAATGATGAAGAGGAATTTGTTTTCCGGTAACTGGGAGAAGGTGGAGACCAGGGTGAGAATGTGAACATAATCCTAGTGACAGTATGTGGACAGTAGATGATGGCTGGGAAATGGGAGGGAGGACCTGAGTGGACATTAAAACACATCAGCTGCGGCAGAACTTGGAAGCAGGTAGTAAACTGCAAATTGTCTCTCGGGCTGGAGGATGGCTCAGTGGTAGAACATGACTCTAATGGGTGACTGAGTGGACAGCGGTATCCTTACGTATGAGATGACCCACACATGGGCAGGCAGTTCAAGATGAAGAGGAAGAACTTAAGGGAACTTTCCTCTGGCGTGTGAGATCTCCGTGAAGATACTATCAGGACGTTGAAAAGGCTTTGCCAATTCCAAGATTCCAAGTAGATTTGGGGCCCAGAATGCATATGGAGGACCACACATGCCATGCTATAGATGCCAAGGTTGTAAATCAAGCTGAAAACTGTTTAATACTGTGCAGGCTAATCCCTTCATGACAAACATGTTTTTCCAACAGTATTGAAGGCAAGCGTGAATTAAAGTCTGTGCTAAAATGTATGGGTAGCTTTGGCAAAGTCCGTCTCCTCTCTTTCTCCTCACCAAGCCTCATGCAAGGGACAACCAGCTTGTATGATCAGGCATATCACAATCCCATGTTCTGTCTGTATCCTCCTTCTCACTAACAGTCCACCCTTGGGACATGGGCATGTACTGCCCACAGCAAGAGTATATTCTCAAATTCCAGAAGTGACATAGACCTGAAAGTAGACTCAACCAGAAAGATTGGAAGTGATCCAGAGGCCCTGGGTGTAATATAGATGAGCCAGAACAAGCTACAGGCCTAGGGTGTGGACAGTCAACTTGTCCTGTGAATGTAGTGTGGAATGGGGTATAGGGGCATATGTAAAGTACTTAAAATCCACAAAAATCATCCTCTTCCTCTAATCCAGAAGTACTATTGAGAAAACACACCTAGAAAAGTTTATTTGAGAGTCACATATACCCATGAATAAACGAAATAAAGAACCTGCCTTACTTAGGGTTTCTATTGCTGTGAAGAGACACCATGACTATAGCAACTCTTATAAAAGACAACATTTCATTGCGGCTTACAGTGCCAGAGGTTCAGCCCATTATCCTTGTGGCAGGAGACATGGTGGCATGCAGGCAGACATGGTGCTGGAGAGAGAGGCAGCTGCGAGTCCTACATCCAGAGCAGCAGGCAACAGGAAGAGAGAGTGACTCTGGGACTGGCTTGAACATTTAAAAATCTCAAAGCCTTCCTTCAGCGACATACTTCCTACAATAAGGCCACATATCTTAAAGGTGCTACTCTCTATGAGCCTTTGGGGGGCCATTTTTACTTAAACCACCACAGAACACATCAAGGAATCAGAAAGAGAAGGCAACAGTGGATATTCTACAGAACAAGGCGATGCAGAACCAAAGGATGGGCCTGCAGACAAACAAAACAAAAACAAACAAACTAAAACCAAAACCAAAGGCAGAAAATGCAGCACACTGCCCCCTCTGTTTGTTAAAATCAGAAGGCAGCCAGATGCAGTGTTTCCAAAGGATCAGAACTGAGGAAAGATTAAGGTTCTGAAAGAGGAGTAGAGAATCAGCTTTTCTTGTGGAAATACCTTGATGCATTTTCCAATGCTTTCTCCCCAAACAAGAGTTGAAGCGTAAAAACAGAGATTCCCTTCAGACAGGGAAATTAACTAGTCGTTAAATGTCAATCTGTAAACATGACAAGATTAAAAAAGAGACAAGTGGAGCCAGAAAGATCGATTTCTTTTTCTACGCAAAACACAGCTGTTCACACTACCGCTGGTGAACTTTAACGGTCGCTAAGAAGACAAGGCTTGTGATATTTTCAACCTGTGCCTTGAGTAAGCTTTCTGTGTGCTGCTCTATCTAATGGCAAGTATGAACCAGTGCCGTGCCACAAGCCTCGCAATAGGATTTCAGGTTCCCAGTGCCACAAGCCTCGCGATAGGATTTCAGATCCCCAGTGCCACAAGCCTCGCAATAGGATTTCAGATCCCCAGAATGTATGTCAAAGCCAGATGCAGTAGCGAGGATTCTTAACCCCAATGCAGCTATGCCAGCAGAAGGAAAATAAAGACTGAGGAATCTAGAAATTCACTGCCTTACATAGTGGCAAGGAGATGGAAGAAAGCAAGAGAAAGACCAGTTTCCAGCTGTCCTCTGACCTCTAGTATACTTAGGGTTAGAGGCCCCAGAGCCGAAGATGTTAGCAAGCCTACCCTGCTTTCCTAATTCTTTGTCAACATGGGTGAAGCACTCTATGCATCAGGCTTGATCTCATCATTTATCGTACAAAACTTAGAGGTTTTTATGCCCCAAAGCTCTGGAAACCACTTTTTAATCAAGCATTGTCTTTCTGGGAATGGGAAGGAAGGTGAGCCTCCCCCCTCTCCCCGGGCATGGTTGCTCTTCCTATCCCTTCCCATTTGAATGCTCTTTCCAAAGACTCCAAGGGGCCTGCTCTGCACAGTTGGGAAATATTTGAGCTAGATAATCTCCAAGCTCCAGTTCAAACACGCCTTCCTCTGAGGCAGGTGCCCTTTGGCCCTGGAGTGGCTCTTGAGTGGGCCTTTGAAGCAAACACGCCCTCCTCTGAGGCAGGTGCCCTTTGGCCCTGGAGTGGCTCTTGAGTGGGCCTTTGAAGCCAGGCCTTGCGTTTGGATTAGTGGTAGGAAGAGGGAAGATATTTAAGACAGGAAGAGAGGCATAATAAAAGACATAGTGAGAGGAATAATCCCGTTGCCTTGGCAGAGGATGTGTGGAGTAATAAAGAGCCTTTTCTGACTAAACCCTACGGACCATAAGGTAGACTTGTGGGAATATAGTTTTAGTCCAGGGCTCTTGCTTTTCCTATGAGACAAGTGTTTTTCCTGGAGACTTCGCATAACTTAAAAAGCAAATAATTCAAAACAAATTTTTCCAGAGGGAGGGGAAATCATTTTTGGAACTTTTCAATTTACGGTTATTTTAGTGTATATTTGCTTTGAAGTTACTTTTGGGGGGGGGTGTGTGGTTCCTAGAGTAGTTCGCTGAAGGGCTCCTTCCAACACGAAACCATGAGCATCAGTGGCCGATTGTTCTCCAGTGTGCTGTGTTGTCACATGGACTCCAAAGTGGTTGCTTTGGGGTTTGTGTCTCAGTGTAACTGCAGCCCCTTGCAACAAACTGGCATGCCACTGTGGAAGTGTGTGGGAAAAGATGAACCATGATAAAGGCAGTGGTCACTTGGGTTGCAAAACCAAAAGTCCCTTTCTGGAACTCAGCTATTGACAAAAGGGGGTCTGAGTTTTATCCTGCCAGTGTTCTCGGCGAAGCAATTGCATAAACATGGTTTTCAGTTCACTCTCCTGTCGACATATCTCGTTTTGGAGGAATTTAATGAGTTGGCTTTCTCTCCTCTGTTCAAATTGGGCATGGGCGTTTCTTTACCACCACATTTCAAGTTGGTCTGAATTTAGACTCACTTCTACATGCTATTGAACTGGTTTGAGGATGACGAATGGGCCTTACTAATCTTTGTAGCCTTCAAGACATCTTTGCACCTTTCCAGACATATAGCATTTGCTAAATGGGACTGGCTACCTCATCGGATAGCTTGTAGGATTAGATAGGAATTTCATAATTTGGGTGCTGAGGAGCTGCTTGCATGCAGAAGTAAGTGAAATGTTCATTAAGTCTTGGTGATTTCTTCACTGGGGGTGGTCTTTGCTAGTCCTACCAGTCTCAGTTATGTCTGCATCATAAAAACTATAAGGATTAAACATGAACTGACTTAGGGGAGGGGGTGAGTCTTGAACCAGGAGCATGACATAATACTCAAGGAACTAATGTTTTGGGCTCAGCGCAGCTGGTCTGACATACAGAGGAGAGTGCATGGAGTCCCAGGGAAGGACAGCCAAGAAGAAAGGTGAACCATGGTGTGGAAAGGAGAATGCTAAAGCCTGGTGAGTCTCACAGCTCCATCATGCTGTGCCAAGAGTCTAGGTGAAGAGTGGAAAACTCAAATCAATCATCAGGATGGTTCAGAGCATCCAGATGTGCAGTGTCATCAGCACCACCTCTCGCAGGTCCGTGGGGGTCAGGCGGATGCCAGGCTTTCCACACTCCCGCTCCCCTCAAACATTTATATCCAGTTGAGGCCATCTTGAAGTCAAGGCTTCCAGGACGACAGTAAGTCACGAATGAGCTCCGTGTGCTGAGCTGAGAGTGACCGAAGAAAGAATCCTCCTTGCCCTGAGAATAATCCAGGAGCCTCATCTTGCTAGTGTCTGGAGATAGCAGAAGAGCATCAGCATCAGAGATGACTAAGTCACTCAGTTTCAGGAATGAATTGTACCTGGCTCTTTTAGTCTGTTGATCTGAAACAGGAACAGAAACAAACCAAAACAGAAAACCATGAAACAGGTTTTACTCAGTAATATTAAAGTCTCAAAAATATAGGAAGGCAGCTGTACATGAACAGGATGCTCTAGAGGGCTCCATGCAGACCTACAATGTGCTATTTTAAAACAAGTCTATAGATCAAGCTGAGGACAGAATGGAAATACCATCAGGAAGGGGGCCATGGAGTCTTCTTTTAGAAACCTGCTTCCTTGTCTAATTTTTTTCCCTAAGACCACGGCTATGACTTACACGTCCCTTCCAATAAGCAATAGACTGTTTTGCTTGGCAAAAATATACATCTCGAATGAAAAAGTAGGAGACAGGACAAAGAACCTTAGCCTTTGGTGGGGCCGCTAGCACACCATTGGTCAGAACTTATTTGCAGGTCAGCGCTTAGAATCCTAAGCCAGGCCATGTAACAGGCCAGGCTGGCCTGAGGACTTCTGAAGGGCCACTTGTCTCTGCTTCCATAGTCCTGGAACTAAAGGCATGTGCTACCGTGGCTGGCCAGAATTTTGAGGTTGTATGGAAATTTCACGTTCACTGCTTTAAAAAGGAACAAATTATTCCTCAAAGAAGCTGTAACACTGGCATTCTATCAGTGTGTAAGACCGAAACGCTCATATCCTCTTAAGACTTACTATTTTTTCTTTCTTGCCTTCCAATTGTAGTTATACTAGCAAGTGTGACCTGATGTGGTGGATTGTAGATTTTTGTTTTCCATTATGTGGGGGAAAAGATCAGTGTCTCCCGTAAACACAGCCTGACCTCCAACTCAATATTTAGCCAAGGCTGGCCCTGGACTCCTTATTCTCCTGCCTCCAGTTCCTGAGTTATACCACCACATCTGGTTTTACACCACCACATCTGGTTTGCATCTTCTTCATGATTAAGGACATTGCATGCATTTTCATGTATTTGGTGGTCATTGGTGTTTCTTCTCTGAAGAAAAGTCTACAAAACCCTTTGCTACTTTTGCATTAGGCTAGTGCCTTTCAATTAATATATCATGAAATTTCTTCATATGTTTTGATATTAATCAGAAGTCTTTTTAAGACATATGATCTGCTTCGAACAATATCAATGTTTTATGGCTGCACTTGCTAGGTTCATCTTTGTTTGTTGGTAGTACTATGGAGTGTACCAGGACCTCAAGTACTCCTTGGTAGTAATTATCATTTATTGTTATAACTATTGTTTCGATTGTGGCTTTTATTTTGCTTGGTGCAAGATGTTTTGCATGTAACACATTGGCCTTGAACTCCCAATCCTCTTTCCCCAGCCGCCTGAGTACTGAGATAATGGGTGTGCCTCAGCAAACCTGGCAGATGCTATGTTTGAGCGAGTGCTCTGGTTGGAAGATCCTTTGGCCTGGTAGAGCCCAGCCCTGGCCATCCATCTGGACCAGCTAGTTCTGGTTTGGTTCAGTCTTAGCCTGAAATAGGTATCATTCCTAGCTCTCTTGTTGGCATTGGCCTGAGCTGGTCATAACTATCACAGGCAACAGGTGAGACCAAAATTGACCATGAAGGAAGATGCTCTTATTCATGGGGTTCTTGAAGAAATAAGGCAAACCACAAAAGTCTAAGAAAGAAGGAGAAGCTTAGAGCAGAGAACAGTGGTGAACAATGTTTTATTCGTAATCTTGCCTAAAATCTGGCTTTGACCTGTCCTTGACTATAAACTGGACGCATTACTCACCATTTCATTCAAATGTTCACTTCTGCTCCACAGTCAACTCCGTGGTGTAGTGATCCTATTGGGGGATCCCTTCATCCAGGGAGAATGCAAGGTCATAGATTCCATAACTCATGAGCAGAAGCGTTATTCCTATAAGGACAGAGAGGGAACGAACCTTCCGTTTATATTTCCTCATTATAGATTAATAAAGGAGAATGCAGATATTCAGAGGCCAAGCTATCATAACTACAGTCAGACCTGCTAAGCTCGGCTTTGGTCTGTTAATGACAACCTGTTTGAAGCATCAAAATAGAAAGGCAGAGAAGGAAGGACAGGATTAGCAGTTTAAGTCTTTGAAGTGTCTACCCTGTGAAAGCCATCTGTAAAACAAGTCTGGGTCCCTATCCAATCAAATCAGACATCATCTTACTTAAGGAGACTCTGAAACTGGTAGTGACTTTACAGATGGCACACCGTGGAAGATAAGTCTCCCCACAGGTAGGAAGCTAAAACCAGGGGATATTATTAAAATGTTACTTTAAAGTAAACCTGACTACTGAGAAATTTTAAAGAAGACACTATGCCAATGTTGAGATCAGGCTTGGCCCTGCTCCAGTCACCCTGTGTTGTGCAAAGCAGTGGTCCGTGCCCTGTCCTGAGAGACCAGGGCAGTTTTTAACTCCAAACTCAAGGTGAAGGATGATTGAGCACTTCAGTGTACATACAAATAGCATCCTCCGTCTGTCCATGAGGCCCAGGCCATGAGTGATCTGTTCCTAGGAGAAAGTGTGCTACCGTATGCAATTGAAGTACATTGAGATGGTCTAAGCACATGAGCTTATTTCAGTCCTATCAGGAAAGCACCCAGCCATAGGAAAGGAGAAGCTTCCTCACCTGGGACACATGCAATGGATGGGGGTGACTCTGCTGAGCTGTCATCTGATACCTGGTGTGTGCTTGAAAGGGACAGCAGGCAGGAAACATTCCAGCATCCCAGGGTCTTCAGCTTGGCTTGCCCTCGCTGGCGACGCAGCCTGTTTGAACTGCGCTCTCTGTTTGCTATTTGTCCGGTGTGGAATTCTGCAGTGGTAGCCATGTGTGAGCTAACATAAATATTTATGTCTATACAGTATAGATATATTTACTGTGTAATGTGTGTATGGTATAATTACTGTTGTGTGATCTGAGCTTAGAATAAAAGAACCTATTTCTTCAGCCCCGGTATCTGGAGACTTTGGGACTACTTGACAAATGTTGCCAAGAAAACCAACATAGCTTGTGAGCTGATTGTTATTTAATAAAGCCCGGCACTGTGGAAAGATACAAATGTGTCTATGTTTAGAAGACAGCCTGCTTACAGCGGTTCGCCCAGAACTCTCCTTTTCAGAGATGGTGATAAAGCTATATTGACTTCGTAAAAACAGATAAAGAAATTGGAGTTAGAAATACAAGATACTGAGTCATCATAGCCAAGGATCAAGATGTTCCCTGGAGCCTCTTTGTGTGATCATGTCCAATAGCCAAGTTCCCTTATCCAAGAGGAACAAGTGATTAGCCAGTTCATTTTTTTTTTTTTTGTAAATGAACTTTGGCACTCAGCAAAATGAATGTGGAAGACATATGGCTGTGTCCTGTGGCCAAATTCAGACTTGGAAGTTGTTCCCTTCCAGGTCGTTGGCCATCTAGCTTGAGAGCCCTGGCCGGCTGGAGGTTTGTACTCTCTTTGTCCTGTGTTCAGCTGAGCATTCCTTTGGCTCTTTCTGAATCAGTGAATAGTATCTGCCTTTACAGCGGAGAGAAATTTGTCATTTTGAGATTGGTAATGTGTCAGCGGCTCCATGCCCTACCTACAGCACACGCTCGCAGTGGGGACTTCAGGGAGCAGGCACCGTGCCTATCTCAGTGTCCATGGGATGACCTCCTTCCTGACCCCCCCAATCCCCACCCCTCCAAAGGGCTTCCCGGGATGAGAGCTGGGCTGCTCAGTTATTTATGGGACGTTAACTTTCAATCATATCCAAGGCACCACAAAGCCTTCTTCTCTGGGTTATTTCTTTATTTATGCCAGCATTACAGTACTTCATTATTGCCACAGGGGGAACCGTCGGCTTAATTTTGCTTCGGAGGCACGGCTGCTGAAGTTATTCAGCTAATGATTTATGCCCCGCGTGACTGGGCCGTCTCCTGTGCTTACAGGGCTTATTATGTCTTGTTTACTGTTTATAACTAGCAGTCATTATGCCCCCGAAGGCCCCTGCCAGCTCACTGCGTTTATTTATCCCTGTGGATCTTTAGATACGCTGGTTAATATAGAAAACATTTGAATGGTTGGGTATTTAAAAAAAAAAAATCCCATAAGCCGTGAATTAAACTACTGTGCTCTCTGTCTCGCAGGAGAAAGAGTTTGTTGAGAGTGAGCCGTGAACAGCAAGCCCCACCGGACTCTCTGTTCGCTTCTGGTTTGATCAGAAGGGAAGCCTGAGAGCTTTTCAGGAATACCGGGCTGTGACTCCGTCATCAGTTTTGGATTATGAGATCACCGGTTTTTTCCCCTTGGCTGCCAGAGATTTTACCATATTAAGGAACCAATTTACTTAGAGAAATGCTGCACGTGCTTACAGGCAAGGTTTGGTGGCTGGCAGGGCTCACCCATTTAGCCCTGTGAAAGAAGCCTTTACAACCAGCCTGCGAGATTTTTGCCTTTGTTGTGAGAGTACAAAGGGCAGATGAGCCGCACACGGACAGGCAGAGTAAAGAACAGTTTGGGAATGTTGATCTGTATAACATGGCAACACGTTTCTGCATTGGGAGGGGGCGAGACAGATTCCCTCCTCGATCGGCACTGGAATTCACCCATGAGTCTAAGTGGTCTATGCGCCCCGGGCATCTACCTAGCTCTGCTCCTCAGTGCGGTGAATGATACCATACCTGACTTCTACCCGTGGGCTGGGGATCTGAACGCTGGTCCTCATGTTTGCCTGGCAAGCTCCTGGTACCCACTGAGCTATCCTGCTTGCCCCCTGCAACAATCTTGTACAAGTGCCTATGTCCTGACACTGTTCCCACTCTGAGAGAAAGAAGGAAAACCTTACTGTTCTTGTGGGCAGCTGCAAACCAATCGAAATGATTCCAGTCCTGAACTTAGCTTTCTTCCTAAAGGCTGTTGGCTGCTGAACCCCCACTTCTCTTCGCTTTTGCTTCAACATAGTCCTTTCTTTCTTTCCCCTAGAATAGCTTCCTATCTCTGCTCCTTAATCAGCCAGTTCTGCCCGTCACAGAGCTTCTTTTCTCTGTGGTCTGATGTGGTCCAGTCGAACAATGAGCGCTTGCCCCAGAGACCTCAGGCATCTCGCATTGAACAAAACACAGGGTACAAGGAAAGAGTTATTTTTGACAACAGGTTTAGATATGAGAATAAAATCCCTCAGCTGCTATGATGCCTGTGGAAAATTCAACCAAAATAAAAAAAAGTCAGGAATTGAGTATGTCAGTTTGTAAGCAGAGAGCCAGGGCCAGTCTCTAAGGATGGGAACAAAAGTGTTCCCATGTTTCAGTGTTATAATCTGAACATCTGTATATAACTTTAGTCCTAGAGAGTCCCCTGACACTGTGTCTTCTATATCAAACACAGCCAGATACAAAAAGGAAATGTGTGTGTGTGTGTGTCTTTAAAACACAAACCAAGGAGTAATAACAACTGTTTGATTCCTCCTCATGACTCTATTTTTCCTCACACAGATGCAAACCCTGAGCAGAAATATTTGCAATATTATAACATGTGGGGATATGGAAGCCATCTTATGCAGACAGCATTTCTCTCTGGAAATATTACCCCATTTCATCAGGAGTTTTCATTCATGTGTGTTTTCATTTAGTCATATAATTACTCCTTCTGTGAAAGTAGAATTAAACTAACAAATTTTGATGTAAATCACTCTGAAACATCATTAAAGAATTCAGTCCTGTCATTTTATCACTGTTTTAGAAATGGAATCTCATACCGCTTACCTCAGATAGCTGGCCAATCTTTTCTGCTTTTAACATTCAAAATGTAACTAAATTACAAATTATTTCAAAGTCTCTCTTTCTCTTTCTCTCTCTCTCTCTCACACACATATACACACACATACACAGACACACACAGACACACACACAGACACACATACACAGTCACACATAGACACACATACAAGGCAAAATCAAGCAAATGAAAGAAATCACCGATGTTACTTGGGCACACTGCTGTACTCAGTCCTTCCTTTTCAATTTTTACTGTTTAAAACATTTTTTAAATTTAAATATGCTTGATCTTACATTTCCCCTCTCCCAAGTCCCTCAAGATCCTGTCCCACTTGGGACCCACCCAAGTTTAAGTTCAGTTCTTAAACAGAGAGCTCATGAACGAAGTCTTCCCCGTGGGTCTGTCACAGTGGCAGAAAGTCCCCAAGGAGCTGTGACTTCCCACAACTCTCAGAGGCCTAAGTGTCGAGTGAATAAGGTAGGAAAACCTCCCTCATCCTAAGGATTTAGGTAGTGTGACCCACACTCTTCCGGACCTGCATAGCAGCTACACTGTAGCCTTCAGCACATTCTAAAGGTGTTTTAGGCATGTGTGAGACTCAATTATTTTATCGTTCCAGGCAAGGAGTTAGTATGAGATGCAGAATTATTCACATAACTGTTCTATTGTGCTTTGTTACCCGTGTGTGTTTCTTATTGTTATTTTACCAAAGCAGACTTAACTTTAGACAAACAGTTCTTTCTTACACATGTATTTGGTTATTATTAATATTCACATAGAAAATGGCCATAACAATTCCCTAGTGTCTCGTTTTGCTACTTCGGTTAAGTGTCATAAATACTCATAAAACAGCAGCATTGTTCCCATCACTCAAAAAGTGTTAGTCTATTGAACCGTACAGTATTGAATGAATCAGTCACTATACCTTGGGCTCTTTATTATAATGTGAGGGCTGGGACTAAGCTACTTGAGGATGGTGTGATAGTATATAAATGACTTTGTGAATATGCCCTTAAAACCTGAAATTGAATAGTGTCATTAAAAAAAGAACCTGGCGATGATACAAAGCAGTTTGGTTTTGAACACTAATAGCGGCCTTCCCATTCAAACTTGCAGAGCCAATCCTTTGGTTCATCCCCTTCCCTGTAAAGCAGCCTATAGATTCGGTTGTAAGAACATCATCCCTGTGGTTACCTCTGATCCATCAATGTCTTCCTACCAAAGCCTCAGGAGCACAGATCACCTGTGGCCTCATCATGACAGATTCAGACTGCAGACTCACATTTCTTGATGGCTGATGTGCTAAGATTTAAAATACAAGTTGAAGACCCATAATTGGACCAAAGGGGCTTTGGGTGTTTTTTTATTTTGAACAACCTTAGTTCAAAACATTAAATTTTATTTTTACTTCTTTGTATGCTGGTTTGTCTATATATGTAGAAAGGGCAGCTGATGCCCTGTAAATGGAGTTTCAGGTGATTTCATGTGCCTGAGTGGGTCCTGAGAAGTAAACTTAAATCTGTAAGAGCAGCCAGTTCTCTTAACTAGTGAGCCATCTATCCAGATCTGTTCAAAATATTCTTAGAGAGATTTTCAAATGACATTAAACATAACATTTACCAGTATGTTCATCTTTTCCTTCATTTATAAATATCTTTGTGGACCACTGATATAATAGCATAGCTTTTTACTTAGCTGTTATAAAGAAAAAAATTACCCAGATAAGATGACAGTGGGTGGCAAGGGAGGTATGTGTGTGTGTGTGAGTGTGTGTGTGAGTGAGAGAGAGAGAGAGAGAGTATGTGTGTGAGTGTGTGTGTTTGAGTGTATGTGTGTGTGTGAGTGAGTATGTGTGTGTGAGTTAGTGTGTGTGTGTGAGTGTGTGTAAGTGTGTGTGTTTATGTGTGTGTGAGTGTGTGTGTGAGTGTATGTCTTTATGTATGTGTGAGTGTGTGAGTGAGTGTGTGTGTAAGTGAGTATGTATATGAGTGTATGTTTATGTGTGTGTGAGTATGTGTGTGTGAGTGTGTATATGTGTGTGAGAGTATATGTGTTTATGTGTGTGTGAGTATGTATGTATATGTGTGTGAGTGTGTGTGAGTGAGTGTGAGTGTGAGTATGTGTGTGAGAGTATGTGTGTTTATGTGTGTTTGAGTGTGTGCATGTGTGTGAGTGAGTGTATGTATGTGTGAGTGTGTATGAGTGTATGTGAGTAAGTGTATGGTGAGTGTGTGTGAGTGTGAGTGTATGAGTATGTTTATGTGTATGAGTGTGTGTATGAGTATGTGTATGTGTGTATGAGTGTGTGTGAGTCTGTGTATGTGTGTGAGTGTGTGTGAGTGTGTATATGAGTATGTGTGTGTGAGTGTGTGTATGTGTGTGAGAGTATGTGTGTTGATGTGTGTTTGAGTGTGTGTGAGTGTGTATGTATGTGTGTGTGAGTGAGTGTATGTGTGAGTGTGTGTGTATGCGTATGTGTATGTGTGTGAGTGTGTGTGAGTGTGTATATGTGTGAGTGTTTGTGTGTATATATGAGTATGTGCATGTGTGTGAGTGTGTGCATATGAATATGTGTATGTATGTGTGTGTGTGTGAGTATGTGTGTATATGAGTATGTGTATGTGTGTGTGAGTGTATGTGAGTATGTGTATGTGTATGTGTATGTGAGTGAGTGAGTGTGTGTGTTGTGTGTGATACTATGTAGTCATGCATTTCCTACTTGAACCTTAGCTGACACACTAAGTGTCTTAGTTAGGTTACTTACTTAGGTTACTGGGATGAAATGCCATCACCAAAAGCAACGGGGAGAACGGGTTTCTTTTGCCTTAGATATTGTAAGTCCATCACTGAGGGAAGCCAGGGCAGGAACTCAGGGCAGGAACCTGGAGGCAGGAGCTGATGCAGAGGCCATGAAGGAGCGCTGCTCACTGGCTTGCTCTCTACAGCTTGCTCAGCCTGCTTTCTTATAGTACCCAAGACTACCAACCCATACATGTCTCACCCACAATGGGCTGGGTCATTCCCATTAATAACTAAGAAAATGTCCTACAGGGTTGCCTGCCTATAGCCTGATCCTATGTTGGCTTTTTCTTAAAGGAGGTTCTCTCCTCTAAAGTGACTTTAGCTTGTCTTACGATGACATAAAATTAGCCAAGACCGCAAGTGATTGTTTTGTGTTCTCCATCCTTCGACAATGATTAACAACAACCACCAACAGAAAAGGCAGGGATTCATCAATTGCTTTTAATTTACCTCTAGAAAACAAACCAGAGAGAAAACTAGCCGAGCTGAGAGTAAAATTAAAATTCTAGGAATGAGAAAGAGGCCACTGTTCAAGGCTGAGACATTCCAGAAGACCAGAGACATGGATGCTTTCATTAAGGCAGTGAAGTTCACCAGCTCTTATTAAGGGCTTGAATAGAATCATTGTCTCTAGTCTCTTTATGAAAGAGTCCTAAGTCGTTTTGATTGGTGGTAACGGTAATCATGTTAGACAGTATGCCAGTAATGAACTACAAACCCTTAATGGTTAATGCAAGATTCATTCTAACAGAGACGAAAGCAGCTTGGAAGATGTGCTTGTGTGCAGGGACATCATTGTCTGTGGACAGCACCTGACATTCAGGAGCATGCTCAGCTGCATCCGCATGGATCTCAGTGAAGCAGAATCCACCTAAGATTATTAACACTTGTTTTCTGATACGTTCTGCAGCAATAAGGTATGATTTACCTAAGACATAGACATAGACAGTTCCAAGCACCACTGTGAACATCTCACTGTGTTCCAATCTGGTGCTCATGTTTACCATGAGGGTACGTATTGCTGTTATTCTCGTATATTCTACAGCAGGTGGGGTCTGTGCCGAGAGATGGTAAATGACTTTTCAAAGGTCATGTGATAAGTAGGAGGGACAGCAACTTGACCTCTGGAAATAATGGCATCTGTCTTAGTTCTCTGATCGATAGCAGCTTAATGGAAGAGAGAAGCTGCTTAGCTCTCACTTAGGGGGTCATGATCCATCCTGAAGGAAGCTAGATCAGGGTCTGAAGAAGAAAACAAGGAAAAAGGCTGCTTTCTGGTTTGCTCGGGTTTGTGCTTGTCTAGACTGCAGCCCAGGACCGCCCAGCTGCCCAGGGCTCTCTTACATCAACTAACGATCAAGACAATCCTTTCATAAAAGTGCCTGCAGACCAACCTTTATAAAACCAATTACTCTACTCAAATTTTTATTCAGGATTCTTTTATTCAGGATTAATTGTGTATCAAGATGACAATGCTAATCTGGACAGTGCCCAGGGTTGGGTATTATGCTTTACATTTCCAGAGAGTAATAAAAATGCCAGTCCATGCATGTCAGCAGTTCCTCTCAGTAAGGACTTGCACTTTGGCTGTTAAGTTGACCCTCCGAGGAACAGAGATATATCAGTAGACATGATTCTGTGGTGGTAATGAGGACATACAGAACATCCCAGCTGTCTCTGTCTCTCTCTCTCTGTCAACTCAGGAACACGCTTCCAGCCAGGAAATTAGAAACAATTGCTTGACCCATCCTGAAACACTTAAGTCACATACTCCACAATCTCACACTGTACCTAGAGCCTGAAGTAAAATTCGGCACTGTATTACATCCCATCACTCTCTGAGCTGCTATTCATAGAACTAATTAAATGTAAAATTAAAAAGTTCTCCCTTTGGTCTTTTGCATTTCCCTCCATCCCTCCTTGCCTACCTCTCTTTCTCCTTTCCCCCCCCCCTCTCTCTCTCTCTTGTTTCTCTCCCTGACTCCCGCCTTCCCTTCTCCCCTTCCTTCCTCTCTCCCTCCCTCTATCCCTCCCTCCCTGGCTCCCTCTTTCCCTCCCCTCCCTCCTTTCCTCCCTTCTTTCCCTCTCTTCTTCTCTTGTTCTCTGGGAATTATCTCCATTTCCTGTGTTCTTACAGAATTTTAATTTCTTTGCCCATACCTAAGTGCATTACAGACAGGCCAGAACTGTAGCTACATAAAGACGCTTTCACAAAAATAAGCAATAAGAATAAAAAGAAAGAGGAAAGGAAAACAGACAGAGAGAGGAAGAGGAGGAGGAAGAAAGGGAGAGAAGAGGGGGAGCAAGGGGAAAAAGGACTACAGGAACCAAGCTATCGACATGCTTACTTTAAAACCACTAACTCCCATGCAGTAAGTGATGGCTGCTTCCCTCTTTAGAGGGCACCTAAGGTGTAACTAAGGCTGCTCATTACTTTGGCTTCTGCTTCTTCTAAGACAATGTATTTTCCGGCAATCCCTCACGTGCTTAAATGGAATAATAATAAACACCGCTTTCCTATGGAAATTCAATTTTCTGCCTTTGCTCTGGATCTTTTGAGTCTCTTCTGACTTGAAGCAGGGCTTCACATGTCTTGCCTTGCCCAATCTGCAATGTTTACACGTCTCCTGTAGCATCTCTCAGTACCATCACGTCTAAATGTAAACATCTGAGATTTGTCTCCCTCTCTTGGAATGTCTAAATAGCAGCTCTGCATATTAGAATCTTAGAGATGTGCCGTGGCAGCTGCAAATAACTTTGAGAGAGATGCCTGCGTAGCCAAGATCGCATTTCATCTACGCGCTTGGCCAACAGTGCTCTTGCTTTCTGGCTTTAATTCAGCCTTCGTTTTGCAAACCAACTTCCTGCAGCATGAGAATGGATATTTTTTCTGGGCCAAATATTCCAAAGTGGACACTAATGGAGGACCTTCTGGTGCTCTGCAGCTCTCCAGCTTTGAGACATATGAGCATCAAAAAGTACCAGATCTCCACTACTCATGCCAAACGTTTAGGCTTTCTACAGGAACGTCAAGCCTCTCAGTGGAAGGATGTGGTGCCAGGAGCAAACTGTGGTGAGGGGAACAGTGCTGCCAGGCCTGGTCAACACACAGTTCCCCCTTTAGAGCTATCCTCTTGCATGTCTGCTTTATACCCATAGAATGACCTTAGGTTCCTAGACAGGGAAACACAGAGGTTAGGGGACCCATGAAGGCCCCACACAAGGGAAGCCAGGCTTCCTTTTCTCCCTTTGTTCTTTCTTCAATCAGCATGCCTTCCCTCTCTCTAGATCATCTCTGGAAAATGGAGAGAGGGGATGCCTTGTCCACTTCTTTCTCCTTCCCAACACAACCTCCTCCTGACCCCTTTGCCCATAACTCCAGCAACAGGAACAAAAAATGTAATTCTCAATCCCAACCGAACTACCACCTGTCTTTGCTAGTTTGGTCTGGGATATGGCTTTCTGGAAGTACACTTAGCTGGCTTAAGGCAAGGTATTTTCTAATGTAACTCATGTTTGGACCTTACACTGGGCATACCGGCTGTGTATCATGAAAGGCGTGGGGACTCCTCTGAGGACAGAATGCATACGTGGCTCTCACTCTCAAAGGGCGAGGGAATCTGGTAATCACTGTCCTGTTTAATATCAGGAAAAAGGCAAGGGGCTGTGTCCTGACATTGTGAGCTGGCACGATAGGCCATAGAAAAGATCAAGGTGTTTGGCTATGGTGAAGATGACTGAGACAGAAGGAGCTGTGTGCACAGCAGCTGTGCTGGCAGACCTGATTGATAGGGGTTCTCTGATGATGCACATAGGGAGCTAGGAGATGAATCCAAGAAAACAATTTTTCTTTGACTTGGGAAACTCAGTATACGGGAGAGCCATAGGCTCAGTCGGTGGTGGGACCTTAGGGGAGGGGTTGGTTGGAGAAAGTTAGATGTTATTGGTATGGCGTTGAGGGATTTTAGACACTTAGGATACCTCTCTTTTTCTTTTCTTGGCCATTTTGCAGATTCCTTTGTTCTTCCTCATCATAAGTCCAAAGCCACAGGACCAACTGACTACCAAGACATTGAACCTTTTGTCTTCATAAGCAGAGTATCTCATGTATTCTGTCACAGTAACGGAAAAATTGACTACCACAGAGGTTAAAAGACCTGGAGAGTTATATTAAACATATAAATTTCAGGATTTTTAGTAGATATCAGAGTAGAGACTGTGTCTCCAAGGGAAGTGATGGGTAGATTTTCAAAATCTGGGAATTTGTAACACTTTTAGTTTCAGGAGACGCAAGAGAAGGTTCTAAGTATTTTCACGCCTACCGGAAAAGTAATAATACAAGAAGGAATGTGGTTTCGATTTTTTTCCCAGGGACTTCCTCAACTTTCATCAATTCCTTTTCTTTTTGGCAAACTTGGTAATAGCACAGAAATATGAGGGCACAGGTGCTTCCTGTTCAGGTCTGTGATCCATCTATGCTTACAAAGAAGCATAGCTTAGCATCGTCTTGAGTTTGGAATTCCCACAGGCCACTAAAGTAGAGGCATTAGGCAGGATCCACTGACAGTGACATTTAGGTTGATACCTAAATGAATGACAAGTAGGTTGATACCTGTGTCCTGGAGGACAGACACTGCCCAGGAAGAGAAGGAAAGTAAGTCAGGGGTACTCAGGACATCAGGGTCTCCAGGTCTTGGTGGGCATCCTTTCACCTGGAGTGACCCTCCTTTGGATACTCATGGTCACCCACACCACCCTTAGGTCATTGTTCCCAGGCAACCTGATTTACACCATGTCTCCTTCGAGGGCTTTCTCTATCTCTCTGCTTTAACTTCCTGGATATCACTTAGAGTCATATGGCATGTGACCTACATCAGTGCTATTTGTTAGGCATACATATCTGTTTACTTCCAATAGAAGGTGTGTCCCAAGAGAACAAGTTTGCGTGTTTCTTCCTACTCGTTTTAAACTCACCACCCATAACTATAGGGCTTACAAACAATGCAGGAGGTATATTTACTCTGTGAATGGAATTACCTTGAGGAATACAGAACAATGGTGGGACTGTTGTGGCTTAGATGCGAAGCACCCACCTCTGGCCCTTAAGTTGGAATGCTTGGTCCCCAGCTAACTAGCCGTACTGTTGTAAAACTTTGAGGAGGCAGAGCCTAGCTGGAGGAAGTGGCTCTCGGGGGTAAGGGGAGCAGTGATGCTCATAACCTAAATGTAGACTGTAGCTGCTTCCTTTGCAGGGAAGGCATGAGATGTCCCAGCAAGTCAGAAGCAATCTCACACGGTCACGGACCACCTGCCACAGAGCTGCCCACCCCATTGCACCTATCTCCTCGGTGATAGATTGAATCCCCCTGAGTTGTGGGCCCAGATGAATCCTTCCTTCCTTAACTGCCAGATGTTTGGTAAGAGTCATGATAAAAATAAGTATTATCGGTTGCCCAGAAAAGGCAGAGGTCAACGAGGAACAGAGCAGGTGTGAGCCGCGCAGAGCATCCAGAGAGGCCACAGGTCTAGATGAAGCAGAAAGAGGAATGTCTGCCTGGGAGGAGTATGGAAAGCAAATGTTCCATATGAAAGAAAGACCTAACACCAGCAGGACACCACAGTTCCAATGCCAAGCTTTCTTCAGATAAGAAGACAAGATCTTCCAGATGAGAACTTTAATTGAACTAGAACATAATACCAGTTTGTAATTTGGATGGGAGAGGGGGGCAGACACCACCACATCTCCAGACTTTTGTTCATAAGGATTTTTGTGGGAGTCATGGTTTTTACAGTGGAAGTGGGAAATAAAGAGGGGGTACTGTTCTCATGAGATTGTCAGAGTTGGATCACACACTAAAGAAGTTTTAATGGTTCCGATATAATTCTGATACTTATCTGACCTTTAAAGTACAATATACTATTTGTCTCCCAACAACAAAACATTTATTTGGCAATTTGATGCATAATGATAAACCAAACGTTTTGTTACAGAGCACTCATGTCTACAATGCACAGTGCAGCTTAGTTGGGGACACTTCAGTGCCTTTCTACCACGGTTATATTTGTTAGAACTGAAAGGAAAGGGTTGCCAGAGTCAGGTATTTGACACGAAGGTCTCTCTGTCTTTAAAAGTATTATTTCATTACTTATTATATTAAGAAAATGGAAATTTAAGTTTCTGTGTGTACGTGTATATGTGTTTATATATTCACATGTGTGTGGATACACTTGTGCAGATAAGCCTATGTGTGTGTGTGTGTGTATGTGTGTGTGTGTGTGTGTGTATGTGTGTGTGTGTGTGTGTGTCTGTGTGTGTTCAGGCCAGAGGTTAGCAGGTATTTTTTTTTCAGTTGCTGTCCATTGTATTTATTGAGTCAAGGTCTCTTGCTGAGCCCTGAGCTCACCGATTTGACTCATCTAGGTAGTCGGCTCACCTGTAGATCCCTTGTCTTTCCCTCCACTGCCCTGAGATTACAGGTGCCACGACATTTTTATGGGTGTGGGAAATCTGAACTCTGCTCCCCATATTTGTACAGCAAGGGCTTCATCCAATGAGCCCAAGCCCAAAACTTGGACTCTTAAAAAGCTTTAAACACAGAAGATAAATCCCTTCAAGTCAATAGAATTTTGTGTATCATACAAATACAATAGATCATCATTGATTTATGGAATTAAATGACATGTGCTTTTGACCACACCAAAAAAGCAAGGCCAGTGCTATAGGCTGTTGCAAAGTATGTCTTGCTTTGCATCTCCATTTGCTATCAGAGAACAAAATTATCCCTCCATGATCATGTACTGGTCACTGACATTAACCTGCATTGAAAAGGTACTAGCAGATGAGCTGTGTTCTAGGAAGAAAGCCCATACAGAGTAGGATCATACGTACAGCCTAAGTCAGAATGACATGAGTTTAGCTGACATTTTAGTTTGGCTAACATCTTAAACCCCTGTTCAAATAGCTAATTTAGTAAACTGTGAAATGCATATGTACAGTTCAGTTCTCCTTTCCCTCTTTAAACCGGCAGACATCAGTACAAGGTCAGATCATAGAAATCCCTATGATCTTCCCGCTCCTCATTGGGTCTCATCTGCTCCCAAGGAACACTTAAAACCGAAACCTGAGATTACTCTTACGTTGGTGAAATGTTCAATTTTACATTGGTTATTAAGGCATCGGAACCCAAGAACAGCACTACCCCATCTTGAGTTTGAAAGTGGCATGGATTTACGTCTGGAGAGGCCCCAGAGAAGTCTCAAGGCTCCTCCAACCTAGGACCAACAGCTATGCGCATGGTGAGTCATGGAAGTACAGACTCATTGTTAGGAAAGGATGACACTCTTTGAGAAGGAAGGCAGATAGATACTCAGCCGGCGAAAGGCAGCACTCAAAAGTGCTGACCAGGAGGCTTTGAACCCATTGTTGGTCATGTGCATACCACCTTCCTCTCCCAGGTTGAATGTCTGGTCTTCTCTTTCTGATTAGCTCTGCTACCTGTAGGCCCAGGTAGGGAAGGGCTTCCAAACTTTCTGTCAACTGGCTTCTTTCATGGGTCCATCTCGCCATCCCTTTCTCTACTGTCCCTACTCTTCTGCCACAAAATATTCCCTAGTGAGTCTCCGGTGGGAGCATTGTCTTGAGCGATAGATCCTTTCAAATACCATTGTATTTTCTTCCGCAGGACTCTATGGGACTTTCCTTGTTCCACTTTTTACAGTTTTATGTAAGGACTAAATATCTGTTAATTTTGATTTTCAGTTTAAATTAAGACTTGGTTTTAGCTAGCTTGTAAGTGTCCATATTCCTTCAGTACTGTGGGATGTTTCAGTGACAGGTAACGATTAACGTGTAAGGCATAGTGTAATGTTTAAGTCAGAGCAAATATATCTATGCTTTTATCCATTTCTTTATGATGAGTTTATTAAAAATTGTCTGTACAAGGTTTTTGAGCCATACTCTGCTCTGGCTTTAATTATAGCCATCTAACTGTGCAACCGTACATTTGAACTCACTGCATTTCTAACTGTAGCTTAGTAGCTATTGACCAACCTGACTCCATCCCTTCTATTGTAGAAAGCTTTTGTAAAGCTTTGTTCTTGAAAGCCTGGCATCTCAGAAGATTCTGTGGTGGACTGACAGAGCAAGTAAGGTTCTGGGCAGGTGTGCTTCTTTTCACCATAAGTGCCCGAGTTTGGCAGTGAGAGGCATGGAGGTGCCAGTGTTCAGCTTGTGCCCGAGTTTGGCAGTGAGAGGCATGGAGGTGCCAGTGTTCAGCTTTATCCCCGCTCTAGAGGACCTTGCATTCCAGAGGACCCATGAGAAAGGGACAGCGTAGAAAGGTTGAGAAAAACCACAGGAAAGAAAAGAATCGCAAAGAGGAGAGGCACCCATCTAAAGATGGCTTGGACACATCTAATTAGTGGCCTCTATCTGCGATTCTTTGCCAGTACTTACTAGAGAGTGAGGATTAAACCCTGTGGGAACTTGAGGGCTTCAATAAAGGGATTTGTGGCTTTTCAGATAGTTAATTTGTAAACTTTTGTGCTGAGGTTTGAGAATTGCTTTGAGTGATGACAAATGGGCCACCCTCTGCCCTGCGCATTTGATACAGCTGTGTCCCAGCACCATCTGGCTCTCTGACTTTTCTGTTTCCCTGAACATCCAGGATTAGGAGTGTGCTACAAATAAATAGTAATGGACCATGGCTCACAGGGTGAGGCAAAGCCCTGAGCATCTTCTTTCTCCTCAACTGCTAAAGCCATCCTGACAACAGTCCTGCTTTCTGAGAAGAGAGCAGGTAAGAGGCGACAATGTCCGTTAATCATTATAGGTGACATCTGGAAAAAAATGGCCCCGAGTGTCAGATCCTCCAAGTCCTTCTTGTAGTTGCCTGTAGTCAATTCAATATCTCTGCTAATATCTGAAAAATGAAGTCAAAGGAACAAATAACAAAACTTAAAGGGTAGTTATAAAGCTTAAAGGGATGAATGGGGATCCAATAATGGAGAGATAATAATTTCAGAAATAATTGAAATAGCTAGACTACAAAAATCAGTTACTTGATATTTGTATCACCTCTAAATAGCTCGAGACATCTTTCCATTCAGCTCCAGAGTGTTCTCAGACATCTTGTGCTCTATGTTCTCTTTTATATTACAGTATAACACAGTATATTGTATTTTATAATATGTATAATATATACAATATTGTATAACACAGTGTAATTATTTCTGTAGTGTGTGTGTGGTTTTTGTATTTCTTAATATTTGTTTATTCTTTTGCCTTTTCTCTGTTATACAGTCCTGGCCCTATGTCAAACAATTTTACTTTTATCATTTATGTTATATTTATTAATATGTTACTAATAAATGGTCGGGTAGTTTTAATAACATTGCTTTAAATAATGTTTACCCAAACTTCTCTTATCCCACTTCTCTATGAATAAATACATAAAGATCATTCAAATAACTGTCATATATTCTTGTGTCCTGTGTGTGTACACACATACTATGCAGATATACACAAACACACTCATACACCCAGACACTTGATTTTTACATTTTAAATCACCTACCATGTTTCCATGAGGGAAAAAAATAAGAGTCAAGAATTAGGAGCTAGCTGCAGATGCATATGGGATGTTTGTGTTTATTTTAACTTAATTAATATATAATTACTTCATTTCCTGTCTTCTTCTTTCTCTTTCTTCATTCTCATGTCGCCTTCCCTTTTCCCCCTCCCAAGTTCATGGCCTCCTCTTCTTTAACCATTGTTGTTACATACACACATTATTGTAGAAACAGAAGCCGCTAAGTCCATACAATGTTATCTACACGGACAATCCCAGGGCTGACTACCTGCTATTAGATAACTGATCCGAGGCTTCATTCCTGGGAGAGATTAATTCTGTCTGTCCCTCGTTGTCAATCACTTGTAGCCTATCCTCTAGTGATGGAGCACCTTGAGATTGCCTCCTTTGTTTTGAGATGTCCACTGTTTTGAGATGTCATATTTATTCAGGTCTTCGTTAGACAGTGCTGTTTAGAATGCACATTCTCATAGCAGGTTTCTTGGTCCTCTGGACCTTACAATCTTTCTGCTTCCTCTTTTGAGATGTTTCCTGCATCTTGGGTTCAGGAGTTGTAGTATTTTGTGGGTGTGTTAATTAGGGATGGACAGCCCGCCATCAGTTGAACTCTGTGTCAGGACCAGCTGTGGCTCTCTGTAATGGAGTCCAGCTGTTGCAGAAAGAAGCCCCTTTAGTGAGGGGCAATATCTACTATTATCCTGGGGTATAAGGCTGTAGTCAGTGTGCAGTTAGGACTCACACTGGTTCAGGAAAGTGACAGCGGTTGGTCCTCTTCTCGGGTCTGTGAGCCCTGCAGCCACAGGCAGTTGACTAGGTGTCCAGTGCCAGACATGGTTTCCCTCCTGTCAGCCCACCCTCACAGCTGTCCAGTGAGACGGCTGTTGGTTGTCATCATTTCAGTTTCCTGGATCCCTTTCCAGTCCAGCCAGTCATTGTTGCAGGTTGTGGCTTCATAGCTTGGGTAGGATTGCTGGTGGCTGCTCTCCCTGGCAGCTCGCACAGAACGTCCTGATAGTATGAGAGCCATTCCTCAGGGGTGAGGCTTCTGGTTAAGCTCCAGCTTCCTTCTTCTAAGTCCTGAATCCTACGTACATCCCACTTCAACAACAGGGTCTTACCTTTACATTTCAGGGGCAACCAATGGCAAAGACAGCAGCAGCCTATATTAGTTTTTTTTTGGGGGGGGTAGGTTCTCTTGGACTCCCCTGACTAAAAGCTCAAGAGGGGGGTTTCTCTTGCATGTACTGGAGGTTTTGTTAGGTAGTTCGTGGCTCTTGGTGGCAGGTTTTTTGTTTTCAAGGTTGCTACAACAACAATTCATAACAGAGAACTACAAAGCATTAGTCATTATGTGAACACATGTTATTTTTTTCTAGATTATAAACCTATAGATTGCCTTACATTAATATTTTTGCATCTGGTTTTAAAATCTGTTCCATGGTAATCCTGGATCCATGGACTCTTCTTATGAGGACATAGATGTGAGTGGCCATGGTTGAGAAATGTGAGAGCCACAAGGACACATACACAGCTCACATGCTTTTCAAATGGAATGGAGAGGCCCATGAGCATCGCTTGTCTAGCTGTCTTCCTAGGGGGTCAGAAGACAACAGTGAGTATTTAGAGCACCAATACAGCCTACTACAGAAGGTTTTTCTTCACATCCTCCCTAAGTCCCTAGCTACAACTCTTCCAACCCCCATTGATCCACCAGTTTCTATTATCATGGGGCTAATGTTACATTTGCAAGATCCCATACTGTCTATATGCTCTCCTGTCTGTGCTCATTTTCTTATCTTCTGCTCAGTCTCCTTCTCAATACCTCGCAGATGAGAGAAAGTACCCGCCCCAGGTGCTACAGCCCTGGGGATTTTTATTTTGAGACAGAATCTCTATCAACTCCTGCTGTAGAATTCACTGTTCACCCAGGTAGCCTCCCATCTGCAGCCCCCCTCCCCACTCTCAGAGTACCTGGATGGCTGGAATCGGGGGTGTGTCACGATGGCTGGAATCGGGGGTGTGTCACGATGGCTGGAATTGGGGGTGTGCCACGATGGCTGGAATCACGGGTGTGCCACGATGGCTGGAATCGGGGGTGTGCCAAGATGGCTGGAATCGGGGGTGCGCCACGATGGCTGGAATCGGGGGTGTGCCACGATGGCTGGAATCGGGGGTGTGCCACGATGCGCATCGTCCAAACCGTTATGAAACTGCCCTTGCCCTCTCTGCCAGCACACTGAGGTTCCTCACGGTTGTTCTTTCCACGGGAATCCGCCATTGTCTGATTGTTCCCAGGTCAGCTGGCTGCCTGCCACCTGTCCAGGCACAGAGCTGTCCTCTCAGTTTTCAGTCCCCTCTGATTCTCTGTCTTCCCCATCTGCCGTTCTTCATGTCCAGGAACTCTTCATCTTTGTTTTACTTCCTTACTTTCATAAATAACATTTTCTGGGGGAACTCCTTTTAAAAATTGCAATGGAGATCAATTTGTGAGACTCTGCCTGCTTAAAAATATCTCTTATTGTTTCTAATTTTTTAATTCACATACACTTACATCATTTTCCCTCTTCCCTATAGTCTCTCTAACCCTTCCGACACACTGACCCCTCATTGCTCTCTTTCAAATTCTCAGCTTCTATTTCTTTCATTTCTTTAATTATTTAAATTAAATAATTAATTTAATTATTTAATATATAATGACTGAGTAGAATACACGCACACACACACATACACAAATATATAAACACAACCTGCTCAGTCTTTATAATGTTACTTGCATGCATATGATGTCATGTATATGATGTCATGCATATGATGTCATGCAGATTGTGGGAAGCCACATCGTAAGCACATCGCCATTACAAGATGGCGATGACATCTGGCTTGCCGTTGGCATAAAAACGCCTTGTGCGCGTGTGCCTGTAAATCCCAACGATCTGCGGCGGAGTGCCTTTGGTCACGTCAAATGGCCTGATTGTCTCACAGCCTATTATGAGTCGCCACGTCTGAGGCGGGCATAGAGCTCTATATAAGGGAAGGGTTTTGAGATAGTCGGGGTCCTCCTCAACTGAAGCTTGTGATCTCGCTCTCAAGATACATTAAAGCTTGTACTGCAGAAGGATCCTGTGTGTGCCGCGTTGTTCCTGCTGGCGGGAGATAGAGCGGGACATCAGATCACTTGGTATTGGATAACCAATGAGGGGACTCTTTCGAAGGAAAGCAGTTCTCCCATGTTCAGCACTCTTTAGTTGCCCATACGTCTTTGTCTAGGGTTGAAGCCCCTTGAGATCCCCCCATCCGTGTTAGCTTGTCTATTGGTGTCATCTTCATATCTTTCTATTATTACCACATTTCAATTTTAGCTAAATTAGGTCTGAGTTTCTAGAGACTCCTACTTCAAGACTTCAGGAAAATTTACTCATCACCACTAGTCTTTTTTTCCCCCTTATAACATTAGATTTTACTAGGGTTAATAAAATGCTATTTTAAAACCAAATCACTATGTTTTGTGAGCTGCCATGAACAGCTCTGTACAGAATCCCCTCTCTGTTCCCCTACACGGAAGACTCATCTCTTTGAGTGAGACTTCACTTGAGCATCCTTCTCCCGGATTCTTGAATATGTCCAGGGCTTATTTTTCACTGTGCCAGAGCTCCTGAGCACTTTTCTGATTCTCTGGTTGGTGGACTGTGGTCTAAGCTCTCAAATCTCTCTCTTAAATTCCCATGTTCGCCTTTCCAGTCCATCTTCTCTGAATATGATCACCTCTATTGTCCCTCTGAGTTAAAGCTTTTTTTCCTTTGTTCTGTCAATTTTTACTTTCTGAAAGTTATTGAAACTTTGTGCTATGGCTATTCATTTTCATCATAACCTTTACTTTTTGTGAATATGATTTATCTTTTTCATCACATAAGGATGGTAATGTTTGTGTTTTATACATTTTCTCTTGAAAAATCAAATAAAATGTATGTATCATAACAAGTATGTAATTCAGTGTTTTAAAAAACTATATTCAAAAGTTATACAAACAGCAGACAGAAAGAAACCCTGAGCTGCTAGTAACCACTCCTTATTCTTTGTTTCTGCACCCTGGCAACCATCTTTCTGTCTGTTTGGACTTTCTCACTGTTAGCACTTCATAGCACTGAAATTATACAACATAGATTTGTGGGTTTGGTGACTTTCACTTAACACAACACTTTCAAAGGCCATCTCAGTGGTTGCATGTGTCAATACTGTACTCCTTTTGGTGGTCAAATGACATTCCAGAATGGTTGTACCGCTACTTTTGGGCAAACAAACAAATGGTCCATAGTGGACCAGTGAACTATTTCTCTTCCTGATATTGTAACTAGTGGTGCTACAAGCTTCACTTGCAAGCGACTGTACCAATACATGTATTGAATTCCCTTGAGTTTACAACTGTGTGGAGAATTTCTAGATCATATGATACAGCTGCATTTTGCTTTTTTGAAAAATTGCAAAGTGGCCAGATCACAACACGCTACTTTGACAAGTGCAGAATTATAAGTTCTACACACTGCTAATCCATGTTTGCTATGTCCTTTCTCTTGGAGCCTGTGTGTCGTGTCATTATATGTAAAATGTGATTGAAGTAATTTCCATTTATCTAATGCATAGTGGTGTTGAGCATCTTCTCAAATGGCCAATTTTATCCATACTTGGAGAAATGTCTTTTTAGATCAATTTGTCCTGTTTAAGACTATTTTTCTTTTTTATAGTTGAATAATATAAAACATTTCAGTATATTCTACTATTAATTCCCATTCAGTTACATTATTTGTAAGCATTTTCTCTCATTACCTGAGTTTTTCCATCTCTTTGTATTTCATCTTAAAACCACAGAGGGTTTTCATTTGGAGTTTCCTTTGTGTTCTTTTATTGCTATGTTTTGTGTGCCATATCTCTTGAATCTTTGCCCAGCTCAGTGCTATAAAGGTTTCCCCTATTGTTTTTTTCCTGTGTTTTATAGGTACCATTATTCCATGTAAAATTCTCATCTATTTTAAGTTAAGTTTTATATGGTATAAGTTTACAGGTCTACACTTCTTCCTTAAGTCCATATGTATGCACTTGTTCCTACACTATTTGTAAATTAGTTTCCCATTACATGATTTTGGCACTCTCATAAAAATAGTGGAGTGATATGATAGTTGATATTGGTTGTCAACTCTAACAGGATTTAGATTCACTAAGGAGAAAGGTGTCTGTGCATGCCAGTAATGGGCATTTTCTTTAAATTAGCTTGTCTTGGCTGAGGAGGTATGTGTACATTCATTCTATTGGATGGGGCCCTGAACTATACACAGGGAAAAAGGCTTCCATCTCCATCTTCCTCCTGACTGCGTGTACGGTAAGATCAGGTGCCTCACATTCTTGCTGTCATGACATCCTACCATAATACCCTCTTAAAGTGTAAGTTGAATAAATCCTTCCCCTGTAAGTTACCTGTTGTCAGGTATTTGGTCAGAACTAAGAGAAAATAAATAATTTATAAAATTGGTCCTAAGAAGTAGGTCACTGCAGTAAACTCGACCTTGTAGTTCCCAGGGATTCAGAACTAAGGACTGATTTACAGGAGAAATGTGGAAGAGTTTGCTGCTTCGGGGTAGTTAAAAAAAAAATGAGATTGTGTGATTAAAAAAAGAGCTATTATAACATTGGCTCTAAGTTAAGAAACAAATTTTAGATACTTTCCTGAGACTTTTCTCTTCTTCTTGAATTGGTTAAGCAGCCAATGTGTGAAGTTAACAGGCCATTCTTTAATCCTTAAATACTTTGGAACTTCTTGTAGGTAGATGGTAATAGAATGGAGACTACCCAGAAAGAAGGGATGTCAGTTGAAGGATTGATCGGCCTGTGGTGATGTCTGTAGAGCATTTTCTTGATGCCACTTGATGTAGGAGGGCAAGGGGTTACTATTCCTGGGGAAATGCGGGAGGGCTAGGGGTTGCTGTAATGGGGAAAATGGTCTTGGATTGTAATAAGAAAGACAGAAAGGTAACTGCATATGACCCTGGAGAAAGCCAGGAAACAGCCCTCCTTCATGGTCTCTGGAAAATTCCTGCCATACTGCAGTTCTTGCTAGGCTTGAGTTCTTGCCTTCCCATCTCTCAATGATGAACTATAACCTGCAAGATGAAATAAACGATTTTCTCTTAAAGTTACTTTTGGATATAGTTTTTTCGAAACAACAAAGAATAAAACTAGAGAATCCATTTTCAAGAAATTTGTAGGAATAAATTTGATTTCAAGTTTAGATAAGTAAATACTTAAGTTTTATTAAATTTTATCTTTTCCTGTTGGCAAAAGTAATCAATGTAAATATGCTTATAGTTCACAAGTTCTGTGTTTCTTGGAAAATATGTGAATTATAACTGGAATTTTACAATTTGGAACAAACTTGAATTTGGATTTGTAACTTTAATTGAGTGTGGCGCAGTGGGGGAATTGTGTCAGGGATGATACGGGAATCTGAACACGTACACTCTTGCATTTGCAGTGCCTCCAGTCTTTCCAATTCTGGAGTCTGGTATGTTCCATGATGAAATACAACATACAGATGCAGTTCTGGTCTTAGTCACATGTACTGTATCTACTGGGATTCTAAGGAAATATTCTAGTAATACTGACAGAGTAGCTGCCAACAACTCTTTCCACGTTGTATGCAAAATAAGCTCTGACTTGAACAAAATCTCAGTAAGGGAACTTTTAATCTTATAACTGTGACTTTCTGATAAGGATGAGAAATGAAATTGAGTTTCCAGGCAGTTAAGGAACTCAAACTTTGTTTCAGTATAAGATCTTTGCTGTATAGTTTTCAGCATGATAATGTCACAGAAAATAAATTCAGGGTTATTCTAATTTGGACACAGACATCAGGGTAACTACTTATGGAGTGGCAAACAGCTTAGTTACAAACGAAGAGAGGAAGCTGGTGCCAAGGCCTTTGAACTATGAAGAGGAGCCAGTAGATAGACTTGACACTAGGCGACATGGTGACATAGGACCTGGATCTTCAAACATTCTACAGAGTTCCTCTTCATATTTGTGCAACCTAACTTTCTGTTTGCTTGCCCCTCTTAGTTTATTTGTGGCTTTGTTGTTTGCGTTATAGAGTTTGGAACCTTTGTTTAATTCTCCTTTCAAAGTGCTTAATGACCCTGACAGAGAACCAAGTGAGCACATTTTGTGTTGGTGTGTATTTGTGTGTGTGTTTTGTGTGTATGTGCATGTGAATATGTGCCTACATCCTTATATTTGAATGAAGGAGGGTGTGTGCCACCATGAACACATGAAGATCAGCGATCCACCTGGGGAGTCTATTCTCTTCTACCACTTTCTTTGAGACAAGGTCTCTTTTTTTGTTGTGGTTTTTCCACTACACACAGAAGGCTAGCAGGCTAGCGGGCATCCAGAAATTCTCTCTTTTTTTTTACTTCCTATCTCTTTCTATCAACCCTGGGATTAAATATACGGGCTACCATGTGTAACCCTATAAAGGTTCTATGGTTTCGATTGGAAGCCTTAGGATTGCACAACAAGCACTTCTATCCATCAAGGCAGAATATGTCTGAAAATACTTAAATGTGCAGGAAAATGATTCAATTGTTCATGTATATTTTACATTTTCAACATTGTATATATTTCCTCCTTGAGTTAAGAATAGATCATGACTACCTAGTTATCTGTTGACTGTGGTATTGGTCTTCACATTGATTGTGTTGTTGGTCTCCATTTTGATTGTGTTGTTCATCTCCACATTGATTGTACTGTTGTTCTCCACATTGACTGTGGTGTTGCTCTTCACATTGACTGTGCTGTGGGTTTCCATGTTGATTGTGTTGTTGATCCCTATGTTGATTGTGCTGTTGGTCTTGTGTTGATTGTGTTGTTGGTCAGCATGTTGATTGTGTTATTGGTCAGCATGTTGATTGTGTTATTGGTTTCTTCTGTTGATTTTGTAGTTGGTCTCCCATGTTGAGACTGTGGTTGCTTGCTCATCTTGAAAATTCCTGTGTTTCATTGGGGTTCATAAGTGGTTTCCATGTAATATGAATAAGGTACCAAAGGACTGTTTATTTTCTTCTGCTGCTTCTATACTCAGCAAATAACATTTATTTTTGTCTTTTTAGAAATGCATGCCACTGTGTTGTCTTAGTCACTTTTTCTGTTGCTGAGATAAAACAGCCTGACAATAGCAACTTAAGAGAGAAAAGGGTTTGTGGGATCTCACCATTGCAGAGTGATGAAGTCCAGCATGGTGGGAAATCTCAGCACCAGGCAGGGAAGGCATGGTGGCAGGAGCAGGAAGAAAGCTGTTCACATTGCCTCCATACTCAGAAATTAGAGAGCAATGAATTTAACCTAAGGCTCAGATCCTTTCTCCATTTTATACAGTGCAGGAGTCCTGCCCAGGGAGTTGTTTCACCTCCCGTGAAGATGCATCTTCCATGTCAGTTAATGTAAGACAATCTCCCAGAAGCAACCTGTCTCTGAGTGATGTTAGAGTCTGTTGACAATGAACCACCACAGCTACAGATTTCAGGATTAAGAAGTAGACTCCAGACAGGCTTATGTAAGTCAGAGATGTTTGTCCCTGCACAGATCTCTAAGGTTCTAAACTGTAGACTCAAAACACTTATTACAATACTGTCATGTCGGTGTTGGTTTCCAATGTGCTGAAGATAAGTCATAGAAATATATCCTGTAATAAAGAGTAGTTTTGATTCTGAACTTTTAGCTTGGTTATTGACAAGTGGATGCCTAAATTAAAGGACCCCCCTAAAACCAACCAACCAACCAATCAAACAAACAAAGCCTGTAAATGAGCTCAAAGTCCCAGGAAGTAGCTATTTAGGGATTAGATAAGAAAAGCAGCTGACTGGACTCCCCACCCTGACCATGGATACTGGGTGATTGCAAAAACACACCACAGAACCTACAGTTTCAAAATCAGCTTATTTAAGGCAAACAGCTGACTTCCCCGTTCTGCCCCCGGTGACAACCCCACCCTCCTTCCCAATGCGCACAGCCGACCCAGTAATTTCCTCATTTGGTAATCACAATTTTAATATCTAAATTATGACTACTTCTGAGAAGAAATGATATGTTGTGACATATCATTGATTTTCGATGGGTGATTGTTTACCAAATTGATCAAATGTAGCCTTTTTACACCATAGGTCAACCGTTTCCTCATAACTGATTTTTACCCTGAATGCCTGAATTTAGAGCAACGTCACTGTATTTTCTCTGGCTTTTCTAAGTCACTTCAAAGATGGCATCTCCATCTTAGATCGTAATGCTGTTGGCAATGTCTGTGTAGGGAGTTTAGTTCCATTTCTGTGCCTGTGATAATTAAGACCCAGTGTAGCTGGCCTGAGTCCCTTCTCCCATCCCTTTCTACTACTCAAAAAGGAAAGGAGAAGAAGTCAGCTCTTAATTGTTCAAGTTAGACCGGGAGAACTCAGTGGTCTCATTTGGTCTGCATGGACCGTCATGATGTCAAGAAGTAGGTTAGAAGTGACACAGTATGATCCTTCATTATTTGAACCAAGGGTGTTCTTAGCTGAATAAAAACATTAGTAATACTCTCCAGAACTGAAAAGGAGAGTTTATGGATGCAAACTCAACTTCCCAAGAGACCCAAGCAGCCTTCCTCAAAATTTCCACTAAAATTTCTATACTGGGAAAATGTGAAAATTCCTCAGTGCCAAACTCTTGAACTAATCATCGAAGTTATTTTAGATATGAGAAAAATGGCTTTCTTCATGCTGCTTCTCTAAGAACACTTCAATGCCCAGAATGACAGGATCATAGTGTGGGAGGCACCATTTACCAAACACATCCCTCCCGTCCTGCACTGATTACTATATCCAGGTTGCTAAGAGTAAAGGAGGCCATCAGTCAGAACAAATGAATAAGGCAATGGAAATTCTATGAAAGTGTTTGAGACTGACAAGTCACCAGGTGAGGAGATGGACTGAAGAGAGAGTCTCTGAGGTTGCGGTTTTGTCTTTATTGTACACCCCTGTGTGTAGTAGATGTGCACATGCCTATGTGCTTTATGTATGAATTTGAGTTTGTGGGCATCGTGTGCACGTGCATGTGGAGAACAGAATATGGCAGCTGGGTACCTACAATCACTTGGAGTCACTTTGACTTCGGGAGAAGGGTCTGTCACTGAACCCAGGACTCACCCATTGTGTAGACTGCCTGGCCACAGATTCTAGGGAATCTACCTATCTGTGCCTATCTGCCACCTCTCAGCCCTAGAATTTTACATGGATATCTGGGATCTAAACTCAACTGCTTATGGCTAAGTTATCTCTACAGCACCTAAAATATGTTAATGGAAACCTTCAAAATGAAAAGCAAAGACAAGGGCTGGTGAGATGGCTCAGCAAGGAAGAGCACCGACTACGAGGAAGAGCACCGACTGCTCTTCGGAAGGTCATGAGTTCAAATCCCAGCAACCACATGGTGGCTCACAACCACCCATAATGAGATCTGATGCCCTCTTCTGGTGTGTCTGAAGACAGCTACAGTGTACTTACATATAATAAATAAATAAATCTTAAAAAAAAAAAAAAAGAAAAGCAAAGACAAAATACAATAAAAACAGATTAAAATGAATATCCAGGTTCTCTAGGAGAACTAGGATAAGGAGTAATTTATACATAATGAGAATACATAATTTAATAATTTATACTTAAAGAGAAAAGTCAGTTGCTATTAAAAATATTAAGAACCCCTACACATAAAGAATTTACACACACCAAATCTACATCTAGGAAGGTCAGAGAACATTATAAAAATGAAAATAAACCTTTAAAATCATCTAGACATATTTTTTAAGCTAAAGATAATGAAAGATAAAGGAAAAATCCTAAATAATAACAGGATGTGCAGGTGGAGGTATGTGTGTGGAGGGGTGTATGTGGATGTGTGAGTGTGGAGGTGTATCTGTGGAGGTGTGTGTGTGGAGGTGTGTGTGGATGTGTGTGTATAGAGGTGTGTGTGTGGAGGTGTGTGTATGGAGGTGTGCGTGTGGAGGTGTGTGTGTGGAGGTATGTGTGGAGATATACAGATGGATATGTGTGTGGATGTGTGTGTGTGTATGTGTGTGTGTGGAGGTGTATGTGTGGAGGTGTGTGTGTAGAGGTGTGTGTGTGTATGTGTGTATGTGTGTGTGTATGTGTGTGTGTGGAGGTATGTGTGTGACTGTGTGTGTGTGGAGGTGTGTATGTGGAGGTGTGTGTGTGAATGTGTGTGTGTGGAGGTGTGTGTGTGGTTGTGTGTGTGTGGAGGTGTG
>NW_022196891.1:83235704-83268067 GCF_008632895.1 Mastomys coucha
TGTGTGTATGTGTGTGTGTGGAGGTGTGTGTGTGGAGGTGTGTGTGTAGAGGTGTGTATGTGGAGGTGTGTGTGTGGAGGTGTGTGTGTGAATGTGTGTATGTGGAGGTGTGTGTGTGGAGGTGTGTGTGTGGAGGTGTGTGTGTGGAGGTGTGTGTGTGGAGGGCTGAGGAGTGCAGGTGAAGGAGTGCAGGTAGAGGGGTGTGGGTGAGAAAGGTAAGATGTTCACTGCAGATTTCGAATGTAATGAAAGCTGTAGGTGGAAAATGTATGCTGCTGGGGAAGTGCCCCACCAAACCAGTGCTGCATTTCCCATTTCCTATGAGTACTTTAAAGTGGAAAAGAGGAGCAGGCAAGATGGTGTAGTGCAGAGACAGGTGCTGTAGAGGATGACTACTGGAGTCCAACGCCCACAACCCACAGTCAGGAGACAGCTGTCCAATCCACACTTGTCCTCTGACCTCCACATGTGAACCGTGACACATATGCACATGTGTGCGTATGTACACACACACATACACACACAATATAAATAAATAAATAAATAAATAAAGTTTGAAAGGGAAATAATCAGATTCTTCGGCAAACAAAATAGAAATCAATAAGGCTGTAAAGCAAACCTTGAGCAAAAACAAACACAATGGTTCCTCAGAGAGAAGAAAAAAGGTATAGGTCAGAAACGAACTTCCATATTGCAGAGCATCAGAAGGGAACACTTTTTTTAAAGATTTGTTATTCTTCATTTATTTTGTGTATATGGGTACATTGTAGTTATCGTCAGAAACAACAGAAGATGGCATTAGATTCCATGACAGATGATTGTGAGCCACCATGTGGTTGCTGGGAACTGAACTCAGGACTCTGGAAGAACAGTCAGTGCTCTAAACTGCTAAGCCATCTCTCCAACCCTTGAAGGGAACATTTTAAATCCCTTATATTTTTATTATTTTGATCACACTAGCAGCTAACTGATCTTCATTATCTTTTAAATACCCATATCAAAGTTTTCCAAAGAAAACATACGTGTTATATAGATTCAATTGGCTCTAAGTTGCATAATTTGTATAAGGGAACCTATATTAAATTGCTTGGATGACAACAGTGGCTGTCAGTTTTTTTCTAGTGACCTTCTGAAAATGTGGGGCAAGAGAAGATAGTAGAAGTTTATAACTAAAACCTGAAGCCTCGGAATAAGAATGGCCAGTAATGTGGTCCCAGTATGAGGATGAAGACTCAGGCATGTGGGAAGGAGTGCAGGCATGAGTTCTGGAACCAGTGGCTAAAGAAATTGGATTCATGTGTCCAATAGCAGCATGAACAGACAGTCTCGCCACTGAGGAAGAGTCCAGAGAGAACAAAAGATTTCTCCCACTTCCAATTGTATGTGGTTGCTGCATCATTGCATGGTGCACAACTGCATTCTGGGAACATCTTTGACATGTGATTTGCTGAACGACATACTAGCATTCTTTGAGCACACACTGCTAAACATATTCTGAGGTGTGTTTGACAGTTAGCAAGGGTCTAGGCATCCAGTCAGCCAACCAAGTTGACACCCCAAATCTCTTTCCTCACTCCTCCTCTCTCCTACTAGACATCTTTCAGTTGTTTTTTTTTAAATCAACCTTTGATGTTGTTGATTTTTCTGTTAATCCTTTCTTTAGAATATGCCCCAGTGTAAGGGAATGCCAGGGCCAGTAAGCAGGAGAGGGTGGGGTGGTGTGTGGGGGGGGGAGGGAACAGGGATTTGTTTTTATTTTTGTTTTTGTTTTTGTTTTATTTTTTATGTATTTTCATGGTTATGCTTTCTCTTCTTTTGACTTTGGAGTCAATATGCCCTTCTTTTCCATTTCTTTAAATATGAGCTTAGGTTTTTTTTTGTTTTGTTTTGTTTTTTGTTAGTTGTTGATTTTAATCATCTTTGCTCTTTTCCTACAGACATGTTAAATTCTGTAGATTTTCCTTCAAGTGCTATAGTGCTAGATGAAACTTAAAATCTTTGGTTGTATCTTCACTTTCACTTTGATTTAAAACTACTTGTTAATTTCTTTTGTGATGCCTTCTTGAGCCATGCATTATCTAGAAGTATGCCATTTAACCTATGGCTACTGTAGGATTTCCTGTTTTCTGTTACTGATTTCTGGTTTAATTCTGTTGTTGTATGACAGTGGACATTGTACAATGTCTACTTTTTAAAATTAGTTATGTTTTAGGGATCAAAATGGAATTTACTTTGGGAAGTGTTCTTTGTAAAGTTGACTAGAGTGAACTCTGCTGCTCTTGGGTGAAGTCACCTACAAGTACTCATTTTCCCACTGATGGATAGTTTAAGTCCAATTATGTGATTCATGATTGAATGCCTGCTGTATTTGTTTTGTTTTCAAGAAATAGGCATTAAAGTCTACAGCAGAGGCATCATCAATAGGATAAATATTTTCTCTCTTCAGTTACTTTGTCTCCTCAATTTACTTTCTCAATCCTGAAACTTCTGCTGCTATACAACAGACGAAGCTACCAAATGGATACAGTACTTTATACATTATATTAACCCTGCATTTATCCATTTAATGTAATAATTGTGGTAAGTACGTACAGTACTCTCAAAAGTTAGATACGCCCCAATCTAAATGAAACACATCAGACCTGACAGGCATGAAATTATCAACATCCTTGTGACAGAAAGCCTACTATGAGCAGTGGTGGTAGCTCCTGGTTTAAATCTGTGAGGAACTGTGAAAAAGAGTTACCAAAGTGGAGCCTGAAATATCTCATATGGGTCATGGCTCTCATCATGGGAAAGGGGTTATGTTAATGCTTGCTATTGTTTTGTGGTTTCCAGTTTGTTTGAAAAGTGAAATTTCACTGCAATTACTTATACACAATAAGAAAAAATTTATTTTAAGAGATACTAAACATGGTCATGGTTAATGAACATATATTGTATGTGATTATGTCATTCTACTGATTCAGACTGCTCATCATTTTATGTAAAGTTACCTATCAATTATAAAGACCTAAGTCTTAAAATACAAATGAACCCGCTTGAAATCTGATCATTTAAAAACTATACATTATTAAAGTCAATGTCTTGTTGATAACCTTTTCTTATTATGTGATTTTGTAGGCGTTTTAATTGTATTTCCTTTAAGAATTTAAAGGCTGGATTGAAATGGTATGTTTACACACATGTGCACAGTTATTTACATAATCTGACACATATTCCAAAGGAAATTTTCCAAGTTAAATCCATGTGGCAAAAACCAGTTGACTCATTCTATATTTTAACAAAACTATTAATTTCTAATTTCAGTCATAAAACAAACAATAGAGTTTATGTCCACTTTTATGGTGGTATCCCCACGAGTGCTTATAAATATTATCTATGCCTTCATTTACTAACACCTAATATATACACCAAAAATCTGAGTAGATCCTCTACAAATAAATCTTAAGACCAGCCAAATAAATACATGAATAAATAAATAAATAAATAAACAAACAAACAAACATCGCCAGCTTCTCACAATAGGGAAGAGCCTGGCAAACCAACTCCATTGAGAATAATGATAAAATCTGGAGAAAAAAATCAAAAGATCCAAAAGAACAGCAACTGGGGTGGGGTGGGACTAGACGGGGCTGGGCGGGGCTGGGCGTGGTGGGACTGGGCGGGGCTGGGCGGGGCGGGGTGGGGTGGAGTTGGGTAAAGAGTGAAGAGATCAGATATGCAAGGGAGGAGGGTCACTCTGGATAATGCCTGTCCTTAGACAATTTTCTAGTAAGGATACTTTCAGTCTTGGTTGTGTATGATGGGTAGACCAAACAAAACAGCAGAACATATGTGATATTTTTGAGATAATCTCATGTGCACTGTGCAAGATTGGAACGGTCTGTGAGGCTGGACCAATTCAGGCTGGTGGGACATAGTGTGAACACCTATAAACCCAGTACTCAGGAGGCTGAGGCAGGAGGATCATGAGTTCAAAGGTAGTCTGAGCTAAACAGTAAGAATCTGTCTCAAGACAAAACAAAGATAAAGAGGCATTCTGCCAGGCAGTGGTGGCACACACCTTTAATCCCAGCATTTGAGAGGCAGAGGCAGGTGGATTTCTGAGTTCGAGGCCAGCCTGGTCTACAGAGTGAGTTCCAGGACAGCCAGGGCTACACAGAGAAATCCTGTCTCGGAAAACCAAAAAAAAAAAGAAAAAGAAAAAGAAGCATTCTTATTCACTGATAAGCCAGTGATTCTGGCAGGTGCTTCTAGAGTATTTGGAAATGGAGGAAAACCTTCACTAAAGAATGGGATCCATCCTGTATACTACCACATCTAATAATACACAAGACCCATGTCCCCATGTGAATAATCGGGCGGTCCTATGCATCATAACTGAACAGGTGTAAACATCAGAATCTTTAAATATAGTTCCATTTGAAAGTTCATTTAACTGTATTCTTCCAAAAAGAAAAAGACTAGATTCAAGTCTAGATTCAAAATAACTATTAGAACTTCACCTCAGAACATATGTGAAACTACATATGTACCTATAACACATGCTCTCTTACATATAGTCCCAAGAGAACAGACCCCTAGAGAATAGGAAGCAATTCCCCTTGACAGCCATGCTGTCTGCCCTCACTGCAATCCTCTGGGGTTTGTAATTCTGTAGTATTCTCTAGGAAGTGTAACAGCTCTGTGTGAGAGACGAAGCTCTACAGATTTCTCATGTTGCGTTTATAAGTCTCATAGACTTTTTCCATCTGGATGACTAATGCAGAGGGATTTTCCCCCTGTGTTGCTATCATCCCTGATGTGAATTATTAATACATGTTTTTATTTATAATCCATTACCTTTAAAATACCGTCACGGATGAGCAAGATCCAGCTGTACTCTGGCTCATCAAATGTCTCTCTCCAGCAAATTTTTAAAGTTCTAGCATATTCCCCAACATGTTTCCATGAACGTGTTCTCTCTATTTACAGTCCCTTGTGTATTTAAGGGAAATGTAAGCCTTATGTTTCTTTTTCATTTGTACTTTACTCATCAAAATGTTTTGTAAAGCAATGTCAATGTCCGTGGAGATTTTTATTACTGATTTTCTAAGAAACACAGAGTTTGGCTTTGCCAATCACAGAGGGAGAGAATAACAAACAAGATCAAAGACTGAAGTTTGGGTCAGAACATGAAACCAATAATGCTCGAGCCCATTCTAAACTTGACAGAGCTACACTGAATCACTGAGAGACCATCTCCTTCTTGCTAACTTCAATCAGAACTTAAAAATCATTTGTGAACTGGGTTTTTCAAGCTTCTTGCCAAGTTTTAACTCCCTTTTATCTATCTATGAACTATGATATATAAGTATTTTCATAAAATACAAAATATAAGATGTAGTGATTTGAATAAGAATGGCTGCCATGGGTCCCCATGTTTGAATACTTGGTCCCTAGTTCATGGAACTATTTGAGAAGGACTAGAAGGTGTGGCCTTGTTGGAGGAGGTGTGTCATTAGTAGTAGGGTTTGAGGTTTCAAAAGTCCATGCCCCTCCCAGTTAGCTCTCTGCCCTGTGCTTATGGGTCAGATGTACCTTCTCAGCAACTGCACCAGGGCCATGCCTGCCTGCATGCTGCCAAGCTCCCCAACATCATGGTCCTAGGCTCTAACCCTCTGAGTCCATCAGCCCCAAACAAGCCCTTTCTTCTGTAAAACTCTGTGGTTTGGGGGCCTCATCACAGCAGCATAACTGTGACCAAGGCACAGGTGAGTGGAGCCAGTGGTAAAGCTCTTGTTGCACAAGTTTTGGAAACTGAGGTTCAGGTCTATACACCCATGGAAATCCTCGGCAACCTGGTGCTCTCTCATCCGTGCACTCAGGAAAAAGACAGGGGGATCCTGGAGCAATCAGTCCAGCCAGACTAGCCCAACCAGGAAGCTGAGGATTCACCATCCAAGGCTGATGTGGTCCAAGAGGCACTTTGAGGGCCAGTGGTGCCCCAGCCTGGGTGAGTGGCTCTCCTGGATAAAGGCAGTTGCGATACAAACTGAGTACCAGGGATGAGGACTTCCTCCGTCAAGTTATTTCTTTCTGATATTTTCCTTCAAGGTGTGCCTTCACTATCTTCTCAGAACACGTTAATTACAGAAGAGCGTGAGGTTCTGTTGTGACATTTCCATTTGTGCATGCTTTGATAACATTCAAGCTCTCTGCGACAGTTTTTGTGTTTAAGTAAATGTGGCGCACATTCTAATCACCCCCTGAACATCTATCTACTACATTCAGAAAATCTCATTTTGCCCATTTGGTAGTGATCAAAACCCCAAGAAAATTGAAACTGAAATTCAATCCAGAGGAGGGGTGTTCCCTTCTCACAGAGGTTAGATGGTGCTCACGGCGGACTTTATGTTTGGGGAATAATTTTTAAATAATAAGTCTATTATGAAGGTAAGGGAATGAAGCAAAGGAGAAAAGAAAGAGAAAAGGGTAAATAAGCAAAGGAAAGAAGTGTTTTGTCCATGAAGGAATGCATAAATGATGTTATACCTCATTATTCCCTAGTAAAAGCTACGTTTTAGAATATAAAAGCTTTGAGACCGAGTTTTCCATATCTTAGGCTAGCATCTAACTCGCTAAGTAGCCAAGAATGACCATGTAACTCCTAATCCTCATGCTTCTATCTCTCAAATTCTGGGGTGGTGGCCATGTTCCACCATATCCCACTTGATATGGAACATTTTTGTTCATCACTTTGGCTGGTAAGGAAACCAAGGCTCAGAGAGGTTGAACAACTGCCTGAAAGGCATGTGTGGAAGAAAAGACAGTGAATGGTAGGCATGTGTCTAACTGCAGAGCTCCCAATTCAATTTCCTAACCATCCACAAACTATATATCAAGTGTTCAATATTAAATTCTGTGCACACAGAAAAAAAAAGAATAAAATACATCAATGGAGCATACATCTCTGTAGTGAGATTTTTTTCAAAATTAGTTTCCTGCTTCCTTCATATATCTCTAGATTCTGAGATAAGTATGCACCCATTTTTAAAAATGAGAAAGACATTTTCTCAATTCAAGTCCTTGTGTAACTCTTACCTCCACCTGCTCATGCCTACAATTCAGAGTGGAGAAGGAGAACTTCCATTTCCCTGGCTAGAACGGAGTGAGGGTGCCCATGGATTGTAGGGTTGGAGGACTGAGAGAGAAGGCAGATTTCTACACGAGCACTGCTGTCTTGCTGTTTAGATTCAATTCTCTTTCCCCATGGGACCAGGTGTCTCTCTGATAGGCTGTCTGACTCTAATTGCAAAGCCGACACGTCGGCTAGATGCAGTCACCGGCAGAGTAATGAGGAATGATTAGGATCTCAGGCATCTTTCTCTCTTGCATGGGAAATACCAATTAGTATTAATGAACCAGCCTGGTGGGAGGCAACCAAGTTTCTCGATTCCCCAGATATGAGAATGACTTGATTTTGCCTGAGACATTTTCCCTCCTATTTTCTTTATTATTTGACTTGCTTCATCTCATAATAAAATGTTTGAATATAACCAAAGTGCTCAGCAATGCTCTTTAGCGTGCTGATCAACAGTAGAATAAAAATGCTGACATGATACCGATGTCCGGAGGTTGAAAACCTACAGCATGGTTTTGGTTGTATTTACACAGTCAAATCTGTGTTCTTTCTATTGTGCAAGCTAAGTCACGGGTTGGTTTGTATGTCTTAATTAAAAGGAAAAAAAGGGCAGCATTTGCTGGGACCTGTTGTGATGCCTTATTCTTGGTGTGTGATATTAATCATATAAATGGTTGGAAAGTAATTGGCATGTTGTCAAAAGGCCTTGGAAATGATTATAGTGTTTGGTAAAAATAAAAGCACTTCTAGAAACATATCCTAATACAATAACAATAGACTGATAAATACTGAGAGTATGTGAACCACAAAATAAATTTAGAGATCTGTCACCAAGGTAGGAATGTTTACTTTCTGTCAGATCAATGCAGCATCCTAAGAAATGAGGCCAGCAACCTGGTAGATGCCCAATAAATAGTGATTACATGGCTGCCCAGATGGTAGAGATGGTAGGAAACTGATATAAGGCATTTTTTTTAAATATGTAGCAGTAATTTTAAATTAAGTGAAGCTGTACCAACTCTATTTCAAATTGAATATAGTTGTAGAACTTGCCCAATCTCCATATGCCAGTGAGCATCCAGAGAATAGTATGGAATGAACTGACAATAGTAAATACCTTTGGGAAGCTGGGTTGGGGATGTGGATAAGAAAAGATGAACTTGCATGCAAGTCATAGTTGTTCTGTGCTGTTGGCACATGAGCCATCCATATGTACTTCAGTTTTAAGAAGATTACTAAAGAGTATATGTATTTCTCTATATGTATTATCAGCATATTCAAAGCCTAATTTACCTAATTTCCTTACAGAGCATTATTATAGTAAGAAATATAAAATGTTTTTAAAACATGTATTATGTGATAGTAAGTAATACGAAATGTGTTAAAAGATGATTGAGGCAAACAGCTTTTGATTACTATCTCAAGTCTCATCCTCAAATTCCTACATGGTTCAAGGCTTGCTGTTTAAATGTTTGGTGCCACTGTGACCCAGATGTTAACACTGTGACCCAGATGTCTTATATGTCAACAAGTGTGTAAGGTATGTGTTGAGCCAATTATCTAACAATAAATATGGTACTCCCTCTTTTGTACTATTATTTTTACATTTTAGTATCACACTGTAGCCAGAGGTGCTCTGTAACTGACTATGTATCTGAGGCTGCTCCCAAACTTGAAAAGAATCCTCCTGCCCAGCAATGGTAGGATTATGGGTGTGAGCAACCACACACCGCTTATTATTATCCTTAATGCATGTAAAGAGCATGTAGTCAGATTTCAACACCAGGTGCCACAGGCTTCATTTTCGTCCTTCGGTCCTTTCCCATTGGATATCCTACATATGTATATTATACCTAATACATGTATGTATATCATATATAATATATGTATGCTATGTGTTCTGTCAGCATGCTCATGCCATCTCTTTACACTGCTTCGCCTGTGATGCTACTATGTTTCCCATCATTGCCTAGCAACATGCATAAGTTTAGCATCAGGAGCCTTCCAAGATTATTAAGGAGATTAAGAGAGAGGACTGTGATTGGGGGAGAGCAGAGAAAGGGCCCTGATATAAGGATTCTTGATTTTTCCTAAACAAGAAGTAAGCATGATTGAGACAGAAGAAATAAGATCCTTGTAAAAGTATTGGACTAAAAAATATTTGCTTAGAAAACTGGAAATTGTCAGTAAATCCTTGCTAAAATTAATGAAAAGAATTCGCATGCTATTTTGGGGTCAAAATATAAGACAGTGTGAAGAAACAAAAAAAAAGTCAGGCTTTTAATATAAATTAATCACAGTATCTCTGTAACCATTTAGATTTTTGTGTGTGAGATCAGTAAAAAAATCCCAAATTTACACAGAAGACTCATAAAATGCGTCATTCACGAACATTTAAAAGGCTTTCTGAAGCTGTTGTCTGTCTCCACTACGTTGGGTGACAATGAAGGATGCAACTAGGGGAGCGGCTGGTAGATTAGCTGAGGAGGGGGCACAGTTCCCTCACACAGCTATGACAAGACTCTTGACTCAGCATCAGTAATGGAACTGACCATGAGAATGAATCTGTGTGGGAGGAGAGAGGGTGAGAGCTTTCATAGTTATGTCTGTGTAAGGATTGACACCAATGGGTTTAGTTGTGTGCCATTTAACTAAAAAGCAAGCCAATGTTTTGTTTTTGTTTTTGTTTTTGGTAACTATTCATGTGATTGGAGGAGACTTTCTCTTTGGCTAAGCACTTCTTCAGATTCATAGCCCAAATAAATATGAAATATTATGACTAACTATTTATGGATGAAGACCTTTACTTAACAGATCACTGTACTCCTTGATCAACCAACTAAAGTGTTCCCAGACTCCCATGATTCTGAGGCCCTACGGGACTGTGACTGATTCTCACCAATAGAATATAGTCAAAGTGACACACAGCAAGTCTAGCTCTGGTCCAAGCACAACACAAAACCATGTACTCACTGACTGTAGAAGAACCCAGGCCTAGAGTAGAGGACAGAGTCTCAGAATGCAAGAAAACCTTGCCCCGGATGACTGCAGGATCTAAAACGTGACTGTTTCATGTTATAATTCACTAGACACATGGGATCTAACAATGTCACCTCACCCTTCCAAATACTAATGCCTACAAGGACAGAGAGAGGACACCAGACCCTCACAATGGTCACATTTGATTTTGAGTTTTCTTCTGATTTTTTCCCTGCGTCCCATAGTTCCTTTTGTTCGTATAAATTTAAATGCAGATGTCTCATATATGATAATGAACCTCATTGCTCTTACATCATCTCGTTGCTCCATACTTGAGCTTCTTGTCATGTTTTTCTCATTCTCCGGCGCCCTTATCACAGTAATTGGCAGGTAGTAGGCGTACAGTAAACGATGCTCATTTATCTTGTAATTGTGCATATGGAAAATTTATATTTTCTGGATCAAGCTATCAAAACAATAGATTCCAATCTTCTAAGAGATGCCAGCTCCTTACTTTGTATAGGGGAATGATTCATCTGACATATGTTAGAAAACACACCTGTGGTTTGAGAGATACAGAATGGAACAAAACAACGTTCCAACTGATAGGAAACTGACATTCAGTGGAGAGACAGAAAGTAACAAATGAACGTGTGTCATTTCAGGGACCAAGAACTTCTGGGAAAAAAAAATATGGCATAGTTAATCATAGGAGGGATCTGGAAGAGAGGATGGGACATTAGGCAGAGATGGTGTCTGAGCAGACTGACCAGAAAGATGGTTTATTCCATGGCAAGAAAAGAAGGTTTGACAGAATGACCATGCCCACCCCAGGCAAAGTTCCTGAGGCAAGAAGGGGCTTAGAGCACTGAAGAGATTATAGAATGCTTTCGAGCACATACTATAAAGAAAGTAGAAATGGTCTAGAAAGACAAGTGTGGGCTACACAGAATCATCTAGACTGATATCCAGACTTTAATTCTATGACAAACTTCATTTCACTGAGAAGCACAAAAATCCTAAAGGATACTAGTTAGTGTTTGTTTGTTTGTTTTCATTTGTTTTGTTTTATTTTCAGTTTCAGATGAACAGAAGAGACTAGGAGAAATTAAATAACTACAGAACAGGGTCACAAATCTGATTAATATCCTGAATCTGATTGGTCTCCATACAGCTGTGTAGCCTTTCCATATACCCAGCTGTGTTCTATACCTCAGACATTTGGGGTGGATGGCCTGGGAGCCTCCCTGTCTGAAGCATTGCCCAGTAATCCAAACTGCTTCTGTCTCAAAGGGAATCATTGTGGTGCCTGATGACATCCACCTGGGGACAAAGGCACCTCACTTATATGCTTCTCTTGCTACAGAAGATTGGGCGTCGTAGAGTTTTAAAAGAAAAACTCTATCTGGGCAGTGGTGGTGCACGCCTTTAATCCCAGCACCTGGGAGGCAGAGACAGGTGAATTTCTGAGTTCGAGGCCAGCCTGGTCTACAGAGTGAGTTCCAGGACAGCCAGGGCCACTCAGAGAAATCCTGTCTCGAAAAAACAAACAAAACCAAACCAAAACTCTAATATTTTACTTGAATTTTGGTGCTATCCTAGTCATAGTAGCTATGTCCTGAATTACATGATGTTGCACCTAGAACTGAGCCCCACTACAATAACACTTACATTTAAGTGGGTGCATGTAAATGCAAGTATCTGGAGTCCAGAGGCATTAGATCATCCCAGAGCTGGAAGTCCAGCTCCAGGCAGTTATGTGCTGCCTGACGTGGGTGATGAGAACCAAACTGAGGTCCTCTGCAAGAGCAGCACTTGCTCTTAACCACAGAGCCATCTCTCCAACCCCCCGACGAACATATTCTTTGAGATTCAGATATTTCTCAAATGTAACACGTACCGATTTAAAATGCAGATCACCGGTTATTTTTGTTAGATAATGTCTCACCTATATATTTAAACTATCAACCTGATAGTATCTGTTAGTTGAACTTTGTTAGAAAAATTATCTATTTGTTTTTCCATTGTATGCACAATTAAAGAAAAAGGATGTGCCGCTTCTCTGTCGTGTGTTCAATTATGTAGGAAATGTTTGTGAACTTTTCAAACACTGGAAAAAGCTCCTGTGGATGTTTTGTGTGGTAACAACATCTGAATTGATACTTCAAAATCTACATCCAAATAAAACTTCCATGATGTTAGTTCTAGAGAAAATGAACAAACAGATGAACATACAACATACACAGGACATTTTATCAACATCAGGGCTGTAGCTCTAAAACACACCAAAGCAAATCACTGAGATCTTATTTCCGTTCACCTCCAAGGGCATCTTGGGCAGTGCCCCTTATGATGGAGATGTTACAAACAATTTATGTTTTTTATTAGAATATCAGTGGAATGACTGATAAGCATACGGTCGAATACATTTTATCTTCTGAAGGATATTACAGACACATTTTTATCCACTCGGGGAAATGTCTACCATTTGTTATTTCATGAGAAGACTACAAAACAGAAACATATGTATGTTTTGTGTAATAACTTGACATCTGTATTGCTAGTTCAAAATCTACATCCCAATAAAGCTTCCAAACTTACACAAACATAATTTGTGATTAATTTGGTTAATGTTATCTGTGACGGTTAGACCTTTACCAGTGTGACTGATCTTGAATCACCTGAGAAACGAGCCCCGAGGCATTACTGGGGGATTATCATGATTGTATGAGTGGTGGTGGGAAGGCCACCCAGTGTGCATGTGCTATTCTGTGAGTAGGATGATGGGCTGCATGAGAGGGAAGAGGGAACTGAGTGGCTGCACGCATCTTCCTCCTCTTCTGCATTACAGAAGTCATGGGCCCAGCTGCATTAAGCTTCTAGCGCCTTGCCATCCTGTCACAATACCATGAGCTGTGAACCTAGAGAGCCTCTTTCTCCCCTATGTCTCTTTTATCAGAGTACCATACCAATGAGAAAAAAGACTGAAATATAATCCTAGACTATATAATGTATGTTTGCACATATCAGGGGGTGGAGGGTGGGTAAATACAAAGTATAGAGAAGCGTAAGAGAAAGCTTATACCAGTGAGTGGGAATAAGCTTTGTGGGTCTGTGGGCTTATAAGACTCACATTTTCTTCTTCTGTGCCTCGTTCATATTGATGAGGACTGGCTTTGGCTATTTAAAGAACATTAAATATAAGACTGTGGTTTTCCCAAGAACGATGCAAAATATCTGTGTCGTTTTGGAGAGAGTCACCAGGGAGAACAACCAGCAGTTGTGTATGAAAGAGCAGAGAGAGGGCGAGACTCTAGCTGGTTTTCAGATTTTGACAATCCTTTGACAAACATGACCAACCCTAGAAGGGCTCCTTGGAAATAACAGGGTGGGCCCTGAACCATCACAGCTGGGAATAACTTCCTTAAACACTGAACTATGGATGTTTTCTTACAGTTCGGAGACGCAGTCCCCTTCTTTGATCATTATTAAGTAGGAACAACAGGAATTACTGGAGGCAGGCTGTAATTTCCCAGTAAGAGAGTAAGGCTGCTATGGAGGAAGGAGAAGAAAAGTTTAACAGTTGCTTCCTGGTGACTCGTGGTTAGAAAGAGAGACATGTTTGCTCATGTATGTCATCATTCGGAGAGGTAAAGGAGTCCTGTAGATCCCAAACAGGGATTCCTTAAATCATTTCCTCAGTTATTCCTGCAAAAATATTAGAGAGAGTAGAGAACTCCAAAATCGAAGGCAAAACATTTGCATTTCTACCACTTGCCATGACAAATGGAAATTGATATTTTAATGACTGGGATGGGTCTCCTTAATCACAAATGTAGTAACACTATGTGGATCTGGTTAACATATCATTTTCTAAACTCATTTTCATTTAAAACACACTCGGAAATAAATGCATTCTTCTGCATCCGTGAACCAAAATGCTGCTGCTGACTTTTAATAGTCTTCAGTGAGCTCAGTTTTAGGTTCTTGTGGAGTACTTTAGTTCTCTCTCCCTCCCTTCCTCCTTCCCTATTCCCTCCCTCCCTCCCTACTTCCCTCCCTCTCTCCCTCTCCCTCTCCCTCCCTCCCTCTCTCCTTCTCCCTCCCTCTTTCTGTCCCTCCCTCCCTCCCTCTTTCTGTCTCTCTCTCTCTCTCTCTCTCTCTCTCTCTCTCTCTCTCTCTCTCTCTCTCTCGTCTTTAAATAACACCCAGAGGAACGTAAAACGTTGAATTCCAATTCAATTCCAGGGTCAGTGTCATCAAGTTGACGAAAATAGCTAAAAGGTATTCCAGAGAAGGGTCCGTTTTCTCCTGCTCCTGGAGAACCAAGCCTGCCCCTGCACCTCTGTTGAAAGAGTGAGAGCACCAGCTTTGGAGTCTGACTTAACTCTCCCCCACCTCTGTGCTTTGTTTTCAGACCCTAGAGGAGACAAAAGAGCTAAGGTGTCTCATCGCCCATCACAGGAGTGAATGAAACCGAACAAAGGGAAACCTTCTTCCCACCTCAGTCTGGCGGATGGCAGAGGTCACGTTTGACAGTTACCAGAGCTGACAATTCCTTCGTGATGCAATTTCAGAAGGAACAAAAAAGGACCCTGGCCAGGGACCAACAGGGATGCTCTCTCTTCCTGTGCATTCGACAGAGCCATTTCCTGCAGAGCATTAGCTGTCCTGGGGAATGCTGTGGAATAAGCTGGAAATGAGGACGGAGCTCTGGAAAGCATTTAATCGCTACCCAAGCATCTCTGGAAGCACTTGAAGACCCTAGCAGGGAAGCAAATCCCCTTGTACAGGAGATGGAGAAATTGCTAAGAAGCAGAGTGCTGGGAAAGCCATTTTATACAGGAGAATTGGTGTGTGGGATTCTGGGATTCAAACTTTCTATGTGTTAGGCCAAACTGTACTGTATATTATCCAAACTGTCTTACCAGAAGTAGTTCTATCCTTCATTGTTTGTTTACTATTAAAATTGAAAAATAGAAAAAAGCAGAGTCCCTTTGTTCCCTGACCCCGGCTCTGAGTCCACTTTTGAGGTGCTTATAAGTACCCGGACTTTGATGTACGTTCTGAGGTCAAACACAGTTCCTAGTGGTCAGCTCTTTATTTTCCAGCTCCTGTGCACACATAGGAGATCCTTCTATGAACACACAGCTCATCGGACGCACGGACATCAGTTGAAGTTCTTGCCTCTGCAGCCCATGTCCCAGGAGCGAGCGGGGCCACGTTTATGTGTGGTCACCCTGCAGCTTCACCCAAATCGCACAGTTTCACATCTGTCTTTGCTTGAGATGCTCTGGTCGTAGATCTGAAGTCCCAGGGAGCTGGCCCTGTTTTTCTCAGCCCTGTCCCGTCGTCTACAACATAGAGATAGGTGCTGCGGAGCCAGCCAAGGTGCAAGGGCGCCTGGCTTTCCTTAATCTCGCCATCTTGGGGAACTCCTTTCGGTGTTAATCTTCGCCAGTGTGATAGCCAAATATGGAAGCCATTGTGTGATGGGGGCGACATGAACTCATATCAACTTGTGTGTTTGTTTGTCTTTAGAAGCCGTTGCCTGGCTTTCTTATGAAAACACCCGTCTTTTTCCTGTTGCCATAAAGGAACATTTTTATGTATTACTAACAGTAACCCTTTGTCTGCCGTGTTTGTTTTAAGTACTCCTTACTTGGTATATGATGTACACTGCTTTCATTAAGAATGACTTTTTTTTAACTCTTGCACCTCAAATATATGAATGCTTTCCTGTATATTTTTTTTTTTTGCTTTGCACTATTCTCTGAAACACTTTTTCTGATGCATGCCAGTTCCACTCTCATGTGTGTGTAAGGCTTAAAAAAAGAACCCAAGTCTCAACATTTAACAAAACATAGTGACAATGATGTTGATTATTTTTGTGTCAAGAAATTTGATTTATAAACTTAAGCCTTCCTCCCTTCCTGTCTTTCTTTTTTTTATTAGATGTTTACTTTATTTACAATATCTCCTTTCCCGGGTTCCCCTCCAAAAATAAAAAGATAAAAATAAAATAAAATAAAATAAAATAAAAACTAAAACTAAAACAAACCCTTGTTCCCTCCCACCTCCCCCTGCTCACCACCCCACTCTCTCCCACTTCCTGGCCCTGGCATTTCCCCTACACTGGGGCATAGAACCTTCACAGGGCCAAGAGCCTCTCCTCCCATTGATGACCAACTTGGCCATCTTCTGCTACATATAGAGCTGGAGCCATTAGTCCCCTCATGTGTACTCTTTGGTTGGTGGTTTAGTCCCTGGGTACTCTGAGGGTACTAGTTAGTTCATATTGTTGTTCGTCCTAAGGGGCTGCAAACCTTTCAGCTCCTTGGGTCTTTTCTCTAGCTCCTTCATTGGGGACCCTGTACTCCAATGGATGGCTGTGAGCTTCTACTTCTGTATTAGTCAGGCACTATCAGAACCTCTCAGGAGGCAGCTATATCAGGCTCCTGTCAGCCAGCACTCCTTCCCGTCTTTCATTCCTCCTTCCTTTCCTTCTTCTTTCTTCTGTTTTTGGAAATGGAGTCTCATTCATCTCAGATTGGTCTAGAACTCATTATATAGCCAAGGGTGACTTTAGACTCCTGAGTGCTGGGATCTCAGGCATAGGTTACCACACCTTCCTTTACGTAGTATGGGAGATTGAACTCAAGGCATCTTACATAATAGGTAAGCACTCTATCAACTGAACTACATCTCCAGTCCTGAATTTTAATATTTCATAGCTTGCTAACCTGCTTGGTTTCCCTTTCTTTCTTTTGTTCTTTCTTTAGTTTCTTTTGGAATAGAATCTCACTGAGTCCTTGAACTCATGAACATCCTACCTCAGCCTCCGACATCCTATGCCTACAGGAACCATCAGTCCTGCCTCTAGAAGGCTGCCTTACAGGTCTCTAGTTTTAAAGAGGAATAGCTTTGCTATGATTACTTAGACCATAAGCCTTTCGATGGAACCACTTCAAGAAATCTTCCAACGATGCTCTGATTTCCCTCCTGTCTTTGTTTTATTTGAGATGGGAGGTTAATGCTGAGATATATAAGAACAAAAACTTCTGTTAAAGACTTTCAGAGACCTCCTCTTCCTTCACAGAGCTGTCCTCACAAAGGCAGCACAAGTGGCTCGTCTAGCCCTCCTCATCCAGAGGCCCCTCCTTGTCCCAGCCCAAGTACTCTTAGTCTGCATGCCAAGAGTTTCCCCTGGGTCTCTTGCTATCTTAAGAAAACCTTTTATTATGCACTCTGACAAAGAGCTGAAGAAAATCATGGACATGTTTCCCTTCTGCAAGGCAGAGGAGCTGTAGACATGGAAGCAAGATTGAGTTAAGAGAAGTAGATACTTCCCAATCTCTGTGACAGAATGCCAGATAGAAGCAATGTGAGGGAGGAAGGTTTTTTTTTTTCTCTCCTCACAGTTTCAGAGAGCTGCAGTCCATCATGGTGAGGAAGCCCAGGCAGAGTCCATGGCAGTGGGGTGTGTGGTTCCAGCTCCTCCCGTGGCAGCAGGCCAGGACTCCGGTCTAATCTTCCAATCCCACTCCCACTCCCACCTACTTTCACCAACCAGACTCCATCTTTGAAGATCCCACAGCTTTCAAAACTGTGATAGCAGCTGGAGAACAGAAGTTGAAAACCTGAGCAATGGGAGAACATTTCACATGCTAGCTGTAACAGAGTAACAGTGTCCCTGAAGAAATAAGCTGAAACTCTTAAACTCTGCTTTGCTTAAGATCTCTGTTAACACTAACAATGTTACTTATTCTCTCCTTTCCCAGAGGAAAACTTTGACAGTAACTTTCTAGACCTTTCTAATCTTTCCTGATTCTGTGTTATAAAAAGTGAATTAATAGTCAGACTTGCAGCTAGCTCAAATAGAACCTCTGATCTATTGAAATGTTCAAAGTACCTTTTTTTTTTTCAGGTTCCTGCTGGGTGTCAGCCCAGACGTCAAGCTCCAAGTGATCCTCAGCCAAGATGCCCTCTGCAGAGTACTGCCCAAGTCACTTTAGAATGGCACTGGGCCATGTGTTTAACATGGAATTTAGAGGTGGCAAAGAGGAAGACAGCTGCCACATCCATCCCCGACTTCTTTTTGAGTCTGGAGCTGGGTGCTTGCACAACCTCAGTGAATGGCCTCAAAGGACATACATAAGAAAGCTGAAAGAATGATCCCGTATCATTTACCATATGAGCTCTGTCATCCTAGTCTCCTATCCCTCAACATCTATTTTTCTGAACTTACAGTAAATACGGTGCAGCTTTTGTTTTATTTTGTCTATAGCTGAACAATTTTGACATGTCTTTTTGTTGAAAGATTGAATAACTGATATTTATTTTTATGCAAGTTTTCTCCTCCTCCTCCTCCTCCTCCTCCTCCTCCTCCTTCTCCTCCTCCTCCTCCTCCTCCTCCTCCTCCTTTTTGTTTTCTAAACTTGAGCTCTGTTCAAATGAAGCTGGGTGAAAGAAAAGGCTGGAGAGAGGGTTCTTAATGATCTCTCTAATGGATGCTTAGAGTGTTGTAGTCAGCACAGGGTCTATAGAAGGATGTTCCCAGCACTGGAAGGGAAACATAGTAACCCTGGAGCCAAGCTCTGGCGGCTGAGCATCCTTGCTTTGGAATAAGTTTCTTCAACACCTGGCGCATCCTTATCCCTTAGCACCTTAATGCCCTCTGCTGTTTATAACTTGGAAACAATTTGTTCTGAATCATTACAGTTTTCCCTTAGTGTCTTTGGATGAGTCAGCGAGATGGTCAGAACGTGGAGCCAGGTTCAGGGCCAGTCACAGAGAACTATAGGGCAACAGACCACCTGGGCCAGGCAGTGGAATATTATGTTCATTTAATCAACATAGGTGCAAGGAACGAAGAGATGGGTGGTCTTTTTTGATTGTGGCTAACACTCAGACATGTATATGTGAGTATGTTTACATAAGTATTCAAGTGTATACATGCATATGTGAACACACATATAACATGTATATGTGCACATGTGCACATTTGTTTATATATACATGTGCATATGTGTAAACCTGTGTGGATATGCATGTGTGTGTGTGTGTATGTATGTGCATGTGTGTAGACATGTGTATAAGCAAATACGTGTCCATGTATATATTTACACATACACATACCATGATGCATCAGCAGAAAAGCCCTATCTGTAGTTCTAAATTAAATAGTCTTTGTCTAGGGCCTGCCTTTTGCCCTCAACCTTCTGCCGGTTTCCTGACTAAACAACAGTGGGATCCTTTAAGCCACTCACAACATTTTAAGCACTGGCTGGTGGCTGAAATCTCAGCTCCCTTTGCTCCATACCCCATCAGTAAGTGTGAACTCACCTTCAGTCATGGATTGAGGTGACCACCTAGATCTCTTGGCAATAGCATCCGTTGGTAATTATCAGCCGTGCGACTCTCCTCAGGTTTGTCCAACCTTAGAGAGGTTTCCCCTACTTGTGAGCAGATACTGTTTGAGATTCATCTGAATTTACATTTATTTATTTTGCTTTGTTTTATTCATTTTGTGTGTGTGTGTGGTGTGTGTGTGTGGTGTCACTACATGTGCCACCCTGTGTGAGTGTGAAGGTCATGGAACAATTATGGAAGTTGTCTCTCTCCTTCCTCTGTGTGGGTCCTGGGGACTGAACTCAGTTCATCAGGCATAGCAAGTGCCTTTATCTTGCTGGCCCTTTCCATTTCAAAGGAGACATTCCCAAGGGGAGAGTGGCCAGACGCTCATTCGATGGCATTTTAGCTCTGAGTCTGGCTGTGGTGCCTCTGGACATGGAGAACATCACTTACCTTTTCCACTCTGGTAACTTCACGTCCACAAGGAGAAAAAGAGACTCGGTTTACCCATCACAGGGACTCGTTCTGAGAACCTCACATGCAGAACCACGTTTGCACACAGCAAGACACTACCTAATGAGGGGGTTTTCTTTTTTAGGAGACCAAGGTACCTGCCTACCAGAGAGAGCTCGTCATGGAACGCCCAACCCCTACCCACCCCTTACTATTCTGCTGTTCTGTTTAGAGAAACACGTTTCATGGAGGTACAGATATGGACCTGGGGTGTGGGTTTGCGGCTGTGTTTCCATTACGAACACAGGCTCCGGGCTTCAGCCCCTTCCACATGCTGAACTTCATCTGAGCCTCAAGTGTTGAGAGCCTTCTGGAAGAGACCCAACAATTAGAGAGGAGAGTACCACACAGACGTGGCCTTTGCGTAATTTCAGCCTGAACTTTGTGGGGGGTTGTTGTGGGGTTCCATCTTGCCGTCTTTCATCATGGGAAGCTCTCCTGGGTATGGAAAGCTTGGAAAGTCTTCAGATTTTAGAGGTACAACTTCTCACATTGAACATCACGAAGGCCCCTCTAACCAGAGGGGAACTCAAATCTCACTTCGCGAGACTGCTTATTTTCTGTTTGTGCAGCTTTTTACTTGGAATAAATGAGCAAAGAGTACAGATTTAAGTGCAGTGGTTTCCACATGCCAGGACCGGCTCCTCCTTTGCTCTTAAGTGTGATGGTAGGTCACAGAGAGAGACGTGGATCCGAGTGGCTTTTGCAGATAATCAAAAGCCCCATGCCAACGTGGTTTGCGACGTGCCGTAAGCACAGTGTGAAGAGTTGCTGGGAAAGAGAAGATGGGTTCCCAAGCTCATTACGGTTCCCCTTGAACATTAGTACATCACAGCTACCCAGATGCCTCAGCGCCTAGAATGACTTGGGAGAATTTGAGGCACTTAGACACGAGCTCAGCCAAAAACAGACACTTTGGTGATGTCATAGAAAGGTGAATGGAACCAGAGCTATGATCTTCAAGTGGGTCGCATCTCACTGTAATGCGGAGCTTCAGATCTCAACCATCAACTAGACTCATGGGTGTGGCTCTTCGGAGGTGGTAGAACTTGGGAGAGGTGACGTAGAGTGTGTGGGACAGGAAGGCTTGGGTCAGAGGACAGGCCTTCAAAGGGGATTGGAGAACCTCACTATCTTTCTTCTCTCTTCCCCTCCTGGTAATGAGCTCACCACATCAGACTCCTCACCATGACCCAAGACATTGGGACCTCAGCAGAAGCCCAGAAGCAATGGGTCAAAACCTCAGACGCCTCCGTCTAAATTAGCTAAACCAAGTTTTTGTTACACTCATAGAAGCTAACAAGCCATAAAACCATCTCTCTGTCACATCATGTGGTGACATTTTTCTGTGTTTTTGGAGCCGAGGCACAGAGACAGGGAAAGGAAAAATAAATAATGAGTGATACTCACTGAGCTCTGACAACTTAGAGGTCAGCGTGCGGAAGACAATGGGGAGTCCCCCGGCTATCCTCCCTGTGGAGAGCGGTCGAGCGGGAGAGGCATTCGCCATGGCAAGATGGCGCCTACTTCTGCTGTCAACTCCTGGTAAACAACTGTTTGCGCATGTGCATAGAGAACTGTTTGCGCATGTGCGTAGAGTGAAAGACGCCTAGTCACGGCCCATCCCGGGGCATCACGTGGGGTGATGAGTGAACAGCCAATCATGGGCGGACACGCCTCGCTGTGGTGTATATAAGCAGTGCTGATTATTGGCTCGACCCTTTTTCCCTCTGGATGAGGGCAATAAACGTTGTTGCAGAAGGATCCTAGTGTCCGCGTGTCTTCTTCCCGGAGAGACGACTGCGCGGGCTACACCTCCCTGTTTCAGGATCATTTATAGTGAGATTTCAAGATGCCCACTGTGGCTAGCAAAGTGTCTCTGTGAATCATAACCATCCTCGTGTTGTTCTTCTCCCTTTTTTTAAAAAAACAAAACAAAAATGTTTATGGCTTAAATATGTAGTTTTCTGAGTGGAATACTTGTTTTCCTCCTGGTGGCACCATTTTGGAAAGCTCTGGAAACCTTAGGAAGTGGTGTATCGTAGGAGAAAGTAAGTCATGGGAGTCAACTGTCCCTTGTTCTCAGCCTGTCTCCACTTTTTCCCCCATTCGCCATGAAGTAGAGTCCTCCTTTGCCACACACTGCTGTGAGACTCCTCCCAAGCCCTTGAGGATGATCAAACAGATGGAATGTGTGGAACAGATGAAACTGTGAGCATGAGTTAATCTGCCCTCATTTAAGGTGTTATCTGCAGGCGGTTCGGTCCCCGTGATGGTAAGAGCAACAGTAGAAGCGTTAAGCCAATAATTTCCATGTGGAAATAATGCAACTATAGCTGACCATAATCCTAAAAGAGAAAATAGGTATGTGCTTCTGAGAAGGAGGATATGGGTAACTCCTTTTTTATGTGACAATATTTGGAAAAGAATAACAAAAGCTGCTGTAAATAAGCAAAGTCGGATAATTATTTTTGTCTTTGGGGATCATAAGAGTTCTCTCTTAAGAATAACATATTCTTCCCTGTAGCATGAAAGTGTCCATAGGCATATTTAAACAAAAAAGTGTGTCTTCTTTTTTTGTTGTTGTTGTTTTTGGTTTTGTTTTTGTTTTTTTCAAGACAGGGTTTCTCTGTGTAGACCTGGCTGTCTTGGAACTCACTCTGTAGACCAGGCTAGCCTCAAACTCAGAAATCCTCCTGCCTCTGCCTCCCAAGTGCTGGGATTAAAGGCATGTGCCACCACCACCCTGCTAAGTGTGGCTTCTTAATAAAACTTTATTTACACATATAAGCCATGGCCCAGATTTGGCTCACAGGCTATAATTGACTCATTCTTAGTATGGGCTACTAATATAATATGCATAATATTTCAGATGTGAGTCCTAAACAACTCAGGAGGCAGTAATTAGTGCCTGCTGTGTGCTGCGGTAGCTACAGAAATGAGTCAAGGTTTAGGTTTAGGTGCAGACATTGTTTTCAGGTAAGCAGACTCCATGTTTGGAAAATGCTCTCTTCATCAATAAGCCACCGGTTGGTTCAGCATCATCTCTTTCCAATGCTGTGCCTCCGTGCTCCATCCCAGAGCTATGTCTCTGTGCAGCATCTGCCAGCTCTACATTGGGCCAGAAAATGGCAGTTTTCTCCTTGGAACAGTTGCAGATTCATACTGAAGTTACTCACAGAGGCCTGATTTAACCTTCAAAAACAACGCAAAGACCCGGGCTGCTTGATGCTTGCTTTGAAATGAGTTGACACTGGCCCAGGGAGGCTAAGTCCCATCCCTAGTGAATTCTAAAGTAGTCAGGGAGGGAGCTTGGGTCCCACCCAAACCACAAGAATGTCATCACAGATGTCCTACACAAACCAGTTTCCTTAAGCACAGGGTCCGCTTTTCACTAGAAAAGATACGAAGTGCCTAGGATCTGACGAGGAGCTGTGGTGGCAGAGGCCACTTTTGGGTGGGTTCTTGTTTCGTGGAGGGTTGCTTTGTCTCCACATCAACTTTTCGGCTCTGTGCTGGAAAGAACATCACATTCTTCATTCCTTTTTCATTACTTGAGAATTGCTGCAACCATTATGCAAAACCAATAAAAGGAAATGTTTTAAAAATGTCATTTGGCAGGAAATGCCCTTGCCCGAGAGCAGCTTGGGTCTCTGGGGACAACAATATGCATTTTGTAAAAATTTCTTAACAGACAATTTATGGTTTCTAGAAAACAAAACAGGAAATTAAATTAAAAGAAGAAACATATTTAAATAATACATACGTGATGATGTATCCAAGCAGATTCTACAAAGTTTCAACTCTGGAGTAAGACAGGGTCATCTGCAGAAATGCCTCGGCCTTGGCTGGTGGACTTCAGAAGAGAAGAGACGTTTTACGTTTACCTGATGCCACACCACAACTCATGAATAGATGAGAACTACCTACTTACATTGCAACTATTGCCCTAATAGTTGGCATCTCTTTGCAGCAAACAGGAGACCATGACTTTGATCTTGACCCTATGAATTTTGGTACCTGTCTCTGGGATGACTTTGGGGCAAGCTTAATGGAGAGCTATTCGTGAGTGCTCAATTCCTCTTGAAGAGTAGGAATTTTAAAAAAATCCATTATAAGAAAATGGATATTTCTATCTGTTGGGATTGGTCTCATGCTGCTATGTGTTTAAGTGCTAAATTCTGCATCCCAAGATCTCATTGCATCAAGATGAGCAAATTCTAACCATACACCAGCTTTTGTTGTGCAACCTTGCTCCCCAAGTTAATTGCTTAATAAAAGGCTAAAAGCCTGTGATTGGCTACTAGAGAGAAGGCAGGACTTCCTGGAAGGGAGAAAGGAACTTTGGAAACAAGAAAAAGGAAGGGCCTTTCCCGAGGAGACATGAGTGGAAATGGACTTGACTGTGGGCCTAGAAGTTATAGCTAGTCACATAGCTGGATGTGGTTGGGTGGTTGGGTTAACTTAGATGAGCTAGTTGAGAGTCCATCCAGCTAAGTCCTACACTTTGAAATATTAAAATGTCTCTGTGTGGTTATTTGGAGAACTAGCTGGTTAAGGAATAACTGCAGCCATATTAATCTCTAGCATTAATTAATTCATACAGAATATTAATACTAATTTTCCATCTATCAGAGAGCCAACAGAGCCATTTGGTACAGTGACTATGCACACATGGTAATCTTTGTCACAGTGTATTCATTTAAAAGTCCCTACAAGAGAAAACAGATCTGTACCTAGAATCAACGCACACCTCTAATCTGCCTCTAGTGACCTGGGTTTTGTTTCCCAGTGCTTTTGGACAGCAGATGGTAGGAAAAAGAAAACAGTGGAGACTTCTTTAAATCCTGAACCTTTGAGGTTTCAAAAGCCCATGCTAATTCCAGTTAATGCTCACACATACTCTACCTCCCGCCCCTGTGCCTCCAACCTGTGAAGGAGAATGGAAGGACTCAGCTGCTGCTCAGGGCCCTGCCTGCCTCCATCCTGCCATGCTCCCTCCATGATGGTCATGTACTGCCCCTCTGAAACTGTAAGGTCCCAATGAACTCTGCTTTATGTGTGTGTGTGTGTATGTGTGTGTATGTATGTGCATATGTGTGTGTGTGTGCATGTGTGTGTATATATGTATGTGTGTGTGAGTGTGTGTATGTGTGTGTATATGTGCGCATGTGTGTGTATATGTGTGTGTATGTGTGTGTGCATGTGTGTGTATGTATGTGTGTATGTGTGTGTGTGCGTGTGTGTGTGTGTCTTGGTCTCTCTATGACTCTCCTCTCTGACTCTGTCTCTCTGTCTATCTGTGTGTGTGTATGTGTGTATGTGTGTGTATGTGTGTGTGAGTATGTGTGTGTATATGTGTATGTGTGAGTGTGTTGTGTATGTGTGTGTGAGTGTGTGTGTGAGTGAGTGTGTATGTGTGTGTGTGTGTGTGTGTGTGTGTGTGTGTGTGTATGTGTGTGTGTTTCTGCCCTGGCTCTGGTGTTTCCTCACAGCAGTAGAAAATTATGATGGTATCCATAACCTGTGTCAAATAGAATATGGTCTTTAAAAAACATCAGCTATTGCTTTACTGTGGTTCCTGTATGGCTACGGGGGGGTGGCCTCTTCAGGTTCCATATCCCCAGTGTAGTGAGTCACAGCTAAGGTCAGCCCATTGATTTGTGAGCACCTCCCTTATCCCAGATCTCTAGATCATCTTGGAGATGCCCCTGACCTCCTCACCCCCTTCAATTGTAGAGTTCCGTTCATTTTCTTGGCCGTCTAGTCATCTTTCCTGTCCTTCCCCACATCTGATCCTGAAAACCCCGTTCCCCTCCCTCCCAGTTCCTTCCTTTCATTTGCCTCATGACTATTTTATTCCCCCTTCTAAGTGAGATCCAAGCACTCTCACTTGGAGCTTTCTTCTTGTTTAGCTTCTTTGTGTATGTGGAATGTAACATGGTACCTGTATTTTATGGGTTATAACCCCTTATAAGTGAGGACATATCATGCATGTCCTTTTGGGTCTGGGTTACCTCACTCAGGATGTTATTATCAAGTTCCATCCATTTGGCTGCAAAATTCATGATGTCTTGGTTTTTAGTAGTGGAATAGTATTGCATTGTGTAGGTATACCATATTTTCTTTATCCATTCTTCAGTTGAGGGACATCTTGGTTATTTGCAGATTCTGGCTATTATGAATAGAACTGCTATGAACATAGTTGAGTGTCTTTGTGAGGTGTCGGAGCACCAACCCACCCATAAAACTTTCAACCCCAAATTTATCCTGTCTATGAGTAATGCAGGCACAGGGGAGGGAGCAGAGACTGATAGAATGGCCAACCAGTAACAGGCCTAACTTGAGACCCATCCCATAGGCAAGCACCAATCCCTAATATTATTAATGATACTCTGCTCTGCTTACAGACAGGCGCAAGTTGTCCTTCTGAGAAGTTCCACCCAGCAACTGACTCAGACAGATGCGGACACCCACAGCCAAACAGTAGATGGAGCTTGGGGACGCTTGTGGAAAAATAGGAGGAAGGATTTGCAGGCCCTGAAGAGGCCAGGAACTCCACAGGAAGACCAGCAGAGTCAACTAACCTGGACCTTGGGACTCTCAGAGATTGAGCCACCAACCAAAGAACATATACACAGGCTGGACCTAGGCCTCCCAGCACATATGTAGCAGGTGTGCAGCTTTGTGGCTTCCAAAAGTGGAGCAGGGACTATTCCAAAAGCTGTTGCCTATATGTGGGGTTCTACTAGATGGTCTGCCTTGTCTGGCCTCAGTGGGAGAGGAAGTGTCTAACCTCACAGAGACTTGAAGTGCCAGGGTGATGTGATTCTCAGGTGGGGCCCCACATGTTCAGATGAGAAGAGGAGAGGCGGGGTGTGTGTGTGGAGAGAATTATGGAAGGGGGTGTCAAGGAGGGGGACAGTGAGTGGGATGTAAAGTGAATAATTAAAAATAAATAAATTAAATTTTTTAAAAAAGCATCAGCTCAGGTATGCAGAATGTAAGGATAGAAATTAACAAGACCTGATTTGGTTTTTGTTGTTTTGTTTTGTTTCTTGTTTGTTTGTTTTTGTTTTTGGTTTTTGGTTTTTCAAGACAGGGTTTCTCTGTATAGCCCTGGCTGTCCTGGAACTCACTCTGTAGACCAGGCTGTCCTCGAACTCAGAAATCCGAACTCAGAAATCCGCCTGCCTCTGCCTCCCAAGTGCTGGGATTAAAGGTGTGCGCCACCACTACCAGGCAGACCTGGTTTGTTTTTTACAAAAGCTTTTCAGGCATGGGGATTACCTGCAGCACACATAGTGCGGGTGACCTTCACTGGCCAGTAGAGGGCAGCACGAATGGAACTGTGCGACCTTAAGTGGGAGGAGACCTTGTAAGTCCGTCCTTGCCCTCTGAGAACCCAGGCTCCCTCCTGCTGCAGACACACTGCCTTGATGACAGTGACCAGGAGACATTGCTGGAGCCACGGTAGCCTGTCACGCTTCAGTGAATCAAGCTTTTAGACCAAGGAGACTTTGTAAGAGATCCCATGTAATGGAAGCAGGAAACCTGCCCAGCTGACCTCAGCCCAGATGGAGGGAGGAGCCATTCAGTTTTGGGATAGTTTTGTGTTTTGTGCAATAGTAGATGGCTGATATCTTTGAGGTTTTGAAAGTGGAGTCCTTTCATCTATCACATCTTGGCTGTCAGACCATCAGGACAATGTAGTCATAAGAAAGCAAGGAGAGATAGATGCCCATTGCCTACTTGAAAATCTTTTAAGTGGACACATCTCCATGCCACCGTATTCTTCAAGCATAAGCAGCGGGGGCATATAGTGATTTATAAATCATCCTATAATTCGAAGGTTTTTTCTTTTTTCTTTTTTCTTTTTTCACAGACTGAGCACATGTATTTAATTAACCTTTTGGTTTGTATTGGTTTGTTGATACATTTAGTGAGAAGAAATCCCCTGATAGTGCATTTCTTTGTAACTTGGTTTACAGCAAAAATAGTTCTGTGATAACAAAACCTGAACTTGAGGACTGGCTATTAAAATAAAAACAAAGCAAAGAGAAAGTCTGTAAAGATACAAAAACATTGGATGGTGGGGATGCTGTCCAAGAGAAAGCGAAGAGGAGGCTAGATTTACTAATTGAAAGAATCACAATGCTGTATTGACTGGGAGCAGGGAGGTCGTGAGTGGTACGTGCACACAGGAAAATTAAGACTGTGTCCGGAAAAGAGGAGCGCTCAGCTATAGTGCTTTAGGGGTTTTCTTGGATCTTTAAAAACAGAAGAAAATAAATCAAATATTAACTATACCGTCGGTGCACTGGCAATTCATACCACTCAGTTTGAGTACAATATTAATAATGGAAGTAATAGTGTTATGATTTTGTGTGTGTGTGTGTGTGAGCAAGCGAAGGTTGAACAACTTCATAGGGTCACACAGGTACAAAAGATCAGTTGGGGACTGCAGGCTAGGCTGTCTGACCTCAGAGGACTTTCATTGAAACACACTGCTGCATTGTCCTATCCTTAAGAATTGGAATACAGTGAGACACACCAGGAACAAAACACCTACATTGAACAGCAAGCCACTTGAACTCAAGGGTCATCTTATTCAGATTTCCCTGCCATCCTCCAGCCTAAACTCTCCCAGATAAGAATGTCACTTGCTCCACAGAGGGAGCCAATCCTCTCTAGTTCCACTTGGTCTCCTCTGTAACACCAATGGGGTGACTTTTGTTGAAAAATCTTTTTTTTTTCCTTTTCAAACTAAAACACTATTATTTTCCAATAAGATTTGCCATTGTGTGGAAATATGTTTTGTTCATTGTGTAGGCTGTAATCAAGATTGAAACTAATTCAAAAATCTGTCCCCGGGATATTTGTTGACAAGTGCCAACAGATGTGAATTCCCTAAAAATTTATGACTACAGTCAGCTATTCTTTTTAGTTCCAGTGGATTCGCAAGACCATATATGACAAAGTAAATTTTAAAAATTAACATACTTCCTGACCCATCCATCACCAGTAAGAAAATACAGTGAGGCTGTATATATTTCATTCTCTTTCAGCCTCAACCGGGAGGACCTGGGCGTGTCCTAGAGCCCTTGGAAGGCAGACATAAACGGGAAGTAAACACAGAGCTGCTGCTACAGATGTCAGACATAATGAACTGAATAGAGCAAGCCTCTGAACTCTATTTCTACCCTACCACATAGCGATTGCACAGCAAGCCACCGTAGAGATCTAAATGGTGGTGGGGTTGGGGTAGCTAGGCGATACTTTGCACCTATGAGTTACTTTTTAAAATTGAGATTGCCCAAAGAAATAGAAAAGCCTTCCAATGAAAAAACAATCAGCTACTAATTAAGAAGCTCATGCCCCAACTCGAAGCACAGGTCTGTTGCAGTAGATCCTAAGATAGGAACCGGTCAGGAGGAGCACTGTTAATTAACTGGTTTAGGGCACCCCTCAGCACGCCGCTGACATTTGCTCTCCTTTCTTCTTTGTCTTCCTCTTCTTTTAAAGTTTTAATTGCTTCACTGGGGCAGGTGCTGGCAACTAGGGTTAGGAACAAAGGAGAGCCTGCAACCGCGGCAAGTTCAACCCCTGGAGTTAAGTCACGAAATAACATCTGCATGATTGAGAGGAACCCTACATTGCTGGGAGGAGTTCACTTTATCTTCGTAGCCTAATGTCACAAAGGGTCTTTCAGGCCCAGGTGTGCTCCGCCCCCTTGACCTTGCAGAACGGGCAAGCGCAGCTCATCTCCGAGGTTACTGTCACAACTGGTCTTTAGGTTATTAATTTTATTCTCCTTTTTTTTTTTTTTTGCTTCACTCGGAGTGTTCTTTGATCAGTGCTTGATGTGTTCCCTTCACAAAGTCATTTATGGGGAAACCCTTTCTCCTGAGCCATTCTCTTTGGCGACCATTGAATAAGGGGGGAGGGGAGGAGCGGGCAATGACTTTCTGGGGTGAAGAGATACAGAAGGTGGGAGAGCAAAGATGGGGTACAAGAGTGTGTGTTCTCTTCGGCAGGGGTCCCGAAGCACAGAGACCACCATTGCTTGTGGCTTATCTGGACTGAGAATTAGTATGGTTGAGCTTGGGTTAGGAGGAGAATAGCGGTCCCAAGACCCAACTCCATTTTTTTTTTTTTTTAAATAAACTTGAATACTCGACACTGCCTGAGCACGGAATTACTGACTGACATGCTAAACCTATTAAACACGTATTTTGCAAATCCTGAAAGAAGGACAAACGCTATTAAAAAAATGACAGATGCTGAGAGGTTGTAATGTGGTTAACGTGGGGGACTGATCCAGCTCTGCTCTGTGGATTGCTTTAAATCTCTGCTGGTCATGTATCTCACGTCGTTCTCCCAAATGCCATCATTCCTCTTTTATCTGATCTCCTACAGTCTCTCTGTTTTATCGATATCTGACAGCAATTCCCAAAGACCCAATATAGTCCACTGTAATATCCTTGTGTGCACTCTTGTCTCCCTTTGAAATCCAATACCTTAGCAATGAAATAATTTATTGTGCTTTGTTTTGGGTTTTTATTTTTTGCATGTGTTTTGAAAGGGATTGTTTGGAAATTTAAACCAACTGTTAGACTCAGAGTTATGAAAGCAAGATTAAGAATTTCTCTTTCTCCTAAAATCCCTCATAAGCCTTCATTGCTTAGCGTAGCAAATGTCACAGAGTCCCTGGGTCTGGCAATTATGGGAAAATGGAGAAAAATATGTCTTGGGGTCACAGCTGGTGGATGAAGCCATACAGAGGACCCAGTGAGCCAGAAAGAAAAAAAACAATCATTGACAGTCCTATTTTTCTCAAAAATTCTGTGATGATATGGTTGTCATAACCTGGAGATGTGTATTTCACTGGCTTGACCTTCTGTTGGAGATGGCTGGGGTCCCACTGTGGGTCCACATCCTGGGTCCCGCCTTTCTATTCTTGACTCCTGAAAACTGCCTTTTATAGGCACTATCTGGGAATGTCTTTATGGGCACACCACAGTCTTATATGTGCACTGTGAAATTAAAAAACAAGACTTGTTCCAGGGAAGCTGTCGCGGAGAACTATAAATCTTGATGGGTAGGAAAATATGCATTTCAATCAAAGGAAGAGAAACGGACATGGCCAGCAGCAGAGCCCTCTGAGGAGAAGCTCCACAGCCTGCAGCCCCTGCCCCATCTCACGATGGCCGCCCTCCCCTAGGCTTCTGACCCCACTACCCTCAGACTACCACTGCTCTTCACTGTCTAAAAACTCTGCCTCCTTCCTGGCTGGGCCACAAATTTGAGGCATGAATGAAAAGTGTTTTTGTTTTCCTGCTAACCTTTGAAAATGTAGTTTTGGCCAGGGCTCTGGTGGGGTTTCTCCTCTTCCTCTTCCCCCTCCTCTTCATCCCTGCCCTCTTTTTCTCCCTCTTCTTCCTCCTCCTCCTCCCCCTCCTTTTCTTCATCTTCCTCACCCTTCTCCATTTCTTTCTCCTCCTCCCTCCGCTGTCTCCTCCTCCCTCCGCTGTCTCCTCCTCCCTCCGCTGTCTCCTCCTCCTTCCGCTGTCTCCTCCTCCCTCCGCTGTCTCCTCCTCCCTCCGCTGTCTCCTCCTCCCTCCGCTGTCTCCTCCTCCCTCCACTGTCTCCTCCTCCTCTCTTCCCTTCATTATTTTCTTCTTCTCTTCTCCCTCCATCATCTCACTCTCTTCTTCTTTTTCTTTCTTACACAGGCATATTTCCATCATGATAGATCATGACATGCAGTTGTAACTCCATTACAACTATGGTTAGAAGTAAGCCAACCATGTTCCTCAGTTGGCATCTTTAAAAAAAAAAAAAAAAGGGCTGGTGAGATGGCTCAGCGGGTAAGAGCACTGACTGCTCTTCCGAAGGTCATGAGTTCAAATCCCAGCAACCACATGGTGGCTCACAACCACCCGTAATGAGATCTGACCACCCTCTTCTGGTGCGTCTGAAGACAGCTACAGTGTACTTAATTATAATAATAAATAAATATTTAAAACAAAATTCTTCACTTCTTATTGTTCTTCTCAGGCAAGGTAGACTGGGCTCTGCTTGCTCCTGAAGTTCATGTCTCATCACCAGAGTGGACAGGTTAGAGAATAGCTAGGCAAGAGGAACTTTCCTGCCTCCTTAAGACAAAGGAGTACAGGTGAAGCCGGTGGGATAAAGTGTAGGGAGGGGCGGGGTATACACCATACTACAGAGCTAGTGTAAGGTTTATTGGGGGGAGGGAAAAGTGAAGCACCCATCTTGGAGTGGGGACCTGAGGGAGAAATAGAGGCAAGCAGACAGACAGACAGACAGACAGACAGACAGACAGACAAAGAGGGGGAATGGGAGAAAGCAAGAATGAGAGAAGGCA
>NW_022196891.1:83268450-83272086 GCF_008632895.1 Mastomys coucha
AGAGAGAGAGAGAGAGAGAGAGAGAGAGAGAGAGAGGGCATCTGGCACACCTGGTGGCAGCAATAATGTAAACTGCTGCTAGGTCCCCAGAGCAGGCCAGTGGGAAGGGCCAGTCTGCTAACAGAAGCCATCTCTGTCTATACCATATAGATAAGGTCACTCTCCTTCCCTTAAGCTCGAGTGTCTCCAAGCTATGGTCTGGAACTCATCAAGACAGCTGTGTTCTTGAAACTAGTCATGTTTTCAAAATATTTGGTCATTTTTATTGTTGACCCACCAAGTAATTATTTGATAGTGTTGGCTGCACTCAAGTAGAATACTGTGGATCACAGTATTCTAGTAAATTAGCTCTCGGACCCAGACTTGTGTCTAGCGTTTCATTTTTCTTCTTATTTTTAAAATGATTTTGATAGAAATAGAATTACATCTCTCCCCTCTTTCCTCCCAGCTACCTATACTCAAAAACCTCTCCCACTCCCCAATCTCAAGTTGAGAGCCTATTTTTCTTTTTTATTGTTACTACACACACACACACACACACACACACACACACACACGCACACGCACACGCACGCGCGCACACATACACTCCCCACCCACACATGTGCACACACGCACACGCGTACACACCTACTGAGTCTGTCTTTTGCTGGTGGTATGTGTATGGTCTCAGAATTGACCAGGATGCCTTGGACAGCCAGTAAGAGGGCTGACCCCCAGGAAAGGCTATTTCTCCTCTCAGTAGTCCTTGGCTGCCTGTAGTTCCTTGTCTAGGGTGGGACTGACTCTACATTTTTCCACCTTCCTGGTAGCACCTTCACTGGTAATACCATTGTCCCATACATTTTGCTTGCACAGCCATTTTCAGGAAAGGCAGCTCTACATCCGATTTCCTGGGGCCCTGTCCTTTACATTCTTCTGAGATGTTCCCTGATATGTAGATGCGGGAACTGTGATGTATAGATATGTGTGATATATAGATATGTTGGTTGGGGAAGGACTCCCCACTGCATTGTGTCCGGTTGTTGTTTTCTCAGTGGGTCTCCTTACACTGTAAAAGAGGAGCTTCTTTAGTCACAGGTGTTAGCCACACTTCCCCAGGAAAGATGACTTAGACACACCTGTTCTAATTCTTGTTTTGAGTGTGTGTGTGTGTGTGTGTGTGTGTGTGTGTGGTTTCTCATTACGGGTGGCTGTGGCCACCATGTGGTTGCTGGGATTTGAACTCATGACCTCTGGAAGGGTAGTCAGTGTTCTTAACCGCTGAGCCAGCTCACTAGCCCTTCTGTTCTAATTCTTAAGGAGTTCGCCATATGTGAGGAAAGACGGACATCGAAGTCAGTATATCCAACGAAGTGTTTTACCCTAACCACACATGACAGCAGCAGTTTTGAGCAGCACATTTGAGCAGCAGACAGTGAGTCCTCAATCCTGGGGTCCACAGAATGGAGGCTGCCAGTCTTTCATTTCTCACTCTGTAGCCATCTGTATTTTTCTCCAGACTTGGCATTTTAAAACTTGACACTGACTGGATATGGCATCTCCCGTCACCTATGTTCACCTGCACTTTACAAAATTTACATCCTGATCATGAGTTGTTTCTCCACATCAGATTTCATTCATTCTCAGATACAAACTGCCGGTTTGAACATTGCAGTGTTCCGGACACCTGCTATAGTACTTGCTTTACTGGAGACTCAAAGCGGAGCTCTTGATTTGCTGGAGACTCAAAGCGGAGCTCTTGATTTGCATACACTAAGGTTTAGCAGCCGCGAGGACTCCTCTTCATACATTGTACCAACTTCTTTCTATGACACAAGGGTGGGCAGAGCCATGCAAGGAAGGGAAGGTCTATATTGGCTGGCAGTTTCAGATTGCTCTCAGTCCACCATGCCCAGGAGGTGAGTTTTTGGAAGTCTCTGATGAAGACACCTCACATGGCAACTTACCAGGACACACATTATGCAGGGTTATAACCAGATTATAAGATGTGACCCGCTTCAGTCAGCCCTGCTCCACAGTTTACAAACTGATACCGCAAACTGGAGACCGAGTATTCTAACATGAAACTACGGGGGACACATCAAATTCAAACCATTACACGGGTGTACATGTAGCCTCAGCGAAGACTGGCATCCTGGAGCCCAGGTTAGCTTTGGTATGTGGGGGCTAGGACAACTTAGTCCTAGGATAGATGGGCGCAGCCATACCTGAGCACAGTAACCAAACCAAACAAATGCCGCTAGGGTCTGATGGTGATAGTTAAAGATCAGGTCTTATAAAGATGCATATTTTTCCTAGAAAGAATGCACTGGGATCCAGGTGGCTTTTTACAGGGAACTCTTAGGAGTGTTTTTCTGGAGCAGAAGTCTCATCTACAAGCTGCTGCGTTCCGTGTGTACCCTATACTAGTGCTCTTCGCACGGCTGATGAGCTGCCTTCTGTGGGAATGTCTGCCAGCAGACTGCTAGCAATGACCGGGTAGCAGGACGAGTGGAAATGAACGAGTCAGCATTTATTTAGCCTCCGCTGTGCGCTCAGTACTGGGGTAGACACTGGAAATGGTGTGCTGAATTCTATTCTTATGGAAGCTACATCCAAATTGAGGAGACAAAGCCAAGCTCTTTGAACTAGTTCACAGGTAAGTTCCAGTCAAATGTTTAGTTAGCATTCTGTTAATGTGTATAGCAGTTTTGCGAATTTTTTTTTTCCAAGACAGGGTTTCTCTGTGTAGCCCTAGCTGTCCTGGAACTCACTCTGCAGACCAGGCTGGCCTCAAACTCAGAAATCCACCTGCCTCTGCCTCCCAAGTGCTGGGATTAAAGGCGTACGCCACCACCGCCCAGCGCGAATATGTTTTTTTAATGTCAGTAGAAAAGGGAATAAATGGGACTCTGAAATTATTATTATCAGAGAGTAGTGGAGGTTAAAAGGTCCAGTTAATACTAAGAGGAGATTTAAAGATTTAATATAATTAAATATATTCTTATTATGCTTTCTTTAGCAAAGGCATTCTTTGATTTTAAAAGTCTGTACTGGTTTTGGTACCAGCTTGTCACAGGAAGTATCCCATTACTTCCTATAATCCTTTAAGACATGAAGAAATAACTTGAGCTGTTGGCAGAAGTTGGGGTAAAATGAGGGTCCCGGCCATCAACAGGAGGAGCACCATCTCTCAGCATCCAGTGGGATGCTGATGCCCGAGGACAGAGAAACAAAAATCTGTCCCCGGCAGGGTTTTATTTCGTAGTTATTTCTTGAATATTCCATCTTGTCACAGATGTGTCCTGGACCCTTTAGAAGGCAGACTCAAAAGGGTTTTTGTTTTGTTTTGTTTTTTCCTGATAAATAATAGAATTATCCTTTGTTCAACATGGAACAACATAACTCCCTCCCCTTAATCTTTTTGATAAGGTAAGACAAAAAACACTCTAGATAGAAAATGTGTTCCCTCCAATAAGAACTATGCATAAATGAAGACTGCAGTCCCGAATGTGGGCCTCTACACCCCAGGGCTAGGGTCTGTTGTGTGGGAGACCTCTCCCGGGGAGAGTCCCCCTTGGACTCTCATGCATGCAATTAACAGCATCTCATATATATATATATATATATATATATATATATATATATATATAT
>NW_022196891.1:83272096-83273717 GCF_008632895.1 Mastomys coucha
TATATATATATATATACATATATAAATCCAGAAAGGGAATTTACAAAGGCCAATGTCCAACTTGGTGAGTCAACGTCCAACTTGGTGAACCAATGAGATTTCACTGGGTTCCTCATGGGACTGTGGGTCAGGGGTCACAGGAACAGGGATAGCTGGAAATCGGCTATAATAACACAAACCCACCCCGGCGTGAAAGCTGTGTCTCCGGAACTCTCTGCATAGCTTGCAGGCAGCTCTCAGGGTCTGGGAAATGGCCTCTTCTTACCTCCAATTTCTAGAACTCTTCTGCACATGTAAAACCGAGGAGTTGCCTTGTAAAACTTGCAAGTTTCAGCTTTTTCAGACATGTTTGTCTATCCTCTCGGGAGCTTCCCCTTCCCTCCCGGATGGATTGTTTCAGCTCAGAGTACACTTCTGTACACCAGGCTTCTGCACTAGGTGAAAGGAGAAGGTCGCTTGAGCATTCGTGCTCAGTGTACAATATAGTCAGCTGTCATACCTCTGCTACTGCATAGGACAGCCTGTATTCTCAAACTGTGAAACCCTCCCTTTCTTAAGGGGCTCCTCCAGTGGGTGGAGAGACTCTAACAGTGAGGGCATGGCTCTAGCAGGCCTTGTCCTTCTCCCCATCCTCTCTGACTTGTGAAAAACAGATGATATTCCTTTATATATTCATATATATATATATTCCTTTATATATTATATATATATACATGTATATATATGTATATATATAATGATTTTATATATAATGATTTTACTTTTACTTACATTTATTATTTGCATGCACAGAATGAAACTGATAAATAACACTGAGACAATTTCTAGGTTGGCTCATGAAAGATTATAAAAAAAAAAAATCAAAGCAGACACGATATGCCTGCTGACATACAAATGCTTCTCATAAGGTGACTTCTTGAAACACATAGGGAAGTGTGCATACACCAGACAGGAAAATACAAAGCGAAGAGTCATCTACCCACCTGCCTGCTGAAGCAATAGGACACAGTCGTCTCAGATGGGTTACACTCCTAAAGCTAGTGCCAAAGGTTTTTGTTTGTTTGTTTGTTTGCTTTTTACCATTTTTGGCCACTGCCTTCTTCTGAGGTTAACGACCAAAGCCCGGCTACCAAAGTCTTGAAGTCCAGCAATCAAAAGCCCCCTTTAGCTCTCCTAATTAAAATTAAACACCGCACCCCCAACAGGTGCTTCCTCGTTTACCTTTATAAACTGTCCTTTGCCTGTGGGCCACAGCTGTCTCCTCTCTATCCAGAGCCAGACTTTTGTCCCCCTGCCCCGCGGGCACAAGCACCTCTTCCCAGTCCCTAGTTCCCTTCCCCTTCTCCCTTGTCTTCTGTTTCCTGCCTTTGTGTCTTGTTCTCTGCCTTTTGTCCTTGTGGGGCAAACAAATCTCCTTTGTGCTGAGAACTTGATCTTGGGGATCCATGACAGAAACTGATCTTTTCGGTGGGTATTTTCTCACAGCGATAGGGAACGCACCAGTTAGCTGTCCTAGCATTCTTTTGGGCTATCCACAGTGATCAGCTTAGCCACTGGGCTGCAGTATCTACTGCGCATGGGTCAGGATGACCAGCGATCCAGCAATCCGCTGGGCTGCAGT
>NW_022196891.1:83276540-83278251 GCF_008632895.1 Mastomys coucha
GGTCAGGATGACCAGCTAGCCACTGGGCTGCAGTATCTACTGCGCATGGGTCAGGATGACCAGCGATCTATTGGGCATAGGTCAGGATGACCAGCGATCCAGCAATCCGCTGGGCTGCAGTATCTACTGCGCATGGGTCAGGATGACCAGCGATCCCCTGGCTGCAGTATCTACTGCGCATGGGTCAGAATGTTGTGTTTTCTTTTTCTCCTCCTTCCTTTTATCAGGTTTGAACACATACCGCTGAGATGAGGAGACCAAGCACACTCTTGCATAACTCAACGAATAATTAATTAATCTAGGAAGAGGAAATTTTTTTTTTTATCTTACTGATCCTGTTGCTTAGGGCAGAATAGATTTCTTATCTATACCTCGCCACCCAAAAGGTCCTCTAAAGTCAATTCTGGCAGTCGTGAGCCCTGGGAACAGAATCAGCCAAAGATGATGGGACATCTAGGCATAAGGAAAAAAGAAAGAAAAAAAAAAACTTGAGGGAGGTGAAATAATTAGAGATATGAACTAAAGGAACAAAAGTTTTCTGCACTTTATAGTAGAAGACATTTAAGAAAGAAGAATTAAACTAATAAATTCCCAAACCCTTCTTAAAGAAAAACATGGACTGCTGTGGTGGAGCATTCAAACATCTGGCAGTTGACACCGTGTGTTCTGCAGTCCAAGGCTATCTTGGCTGTACAGTGAGCCGACCGTCAGCTGTGCACTAACTTAGACACCTTGTTTCAAAAAAAATTGTTCTTTTAAAAAAGACAAAAAGAGCGAGGGATGTAGCTCACTGGTAGAGCATCTCCTCAGCATGTGCAATGTTCTAATGCTGATAAAATTTATATACATATACATGTATATGTGTATCAGATTTTTCCCTAATTCAGAGCCTCAAGTCTGCAATATATATGTATATGTATATATATTACATACATATATATGTAATATATACATACATGAATATATATCACAGAATTGAATTTCTGGATATATATATATATACATATATATTACAGAATTAAGGCTCTGAAAATCTCTTATTCATAGAAATATATATTTGCATGTAATATATATGTATATATGTAACATATGTATACATATATGTATATATGTATATATTACAGAATTGAGGCACTGAATGATAGAAAAATCTGATAAATCATTGAATTCCCCAACACATGTCTTGAGAATTATGATGTAAGTTAAAGTGCATGACTCCATTTTGACAATTTCACATGATTTTAGGTTTGTGTTTTACCTTCCAGTGGTTTGAATATTTGAGCTACAGGTGGAGTCACCCTCACTTCCTAAGAATGAAATGAAGAATTTGTAGATGAGCAGAGCTCAGTGATCTGTAGGTAGGCGGAGCTCAGTGCTCTGTAGGTGGGCGGAGCTCAGTGATATGTAGGTGGGTGGAGCTCAGTGCTCTGTAGGTGGGTGGAGCTCAGTGATCTGTAGGTGGACAGAGCTTAGTGATCTGTAGGTGGGTGGAGCTCAGTGATCTGTAGGTGGGCGGAGCTCAGTGATATGTAGGTGGGCGGAGCTCAGTGATATGTAGGTGGGCAGAACTCAGTGATCTGAGGTTGGTGGAACTCAGTGATCTGTAGGTGGGTGGAGCTCAGTGATTTTTTTTTCCTTATTAGATATTTTATTTACATGTAAATTTCTCCATTCCTAGTTTCCCCTCCAAAAAACAAAGAAACAAACAAAA
>NW_022196891.1:83279173-83289173 GCF_008632895.1 Mastomys coucha
TCCAATTTCCAGAGGAACCGCCAAACTGATTTCCAGAGTGGTTGTATCAGTTTGCAATCCCACCAGCTCAGTGATTTTTAATGAATATTAAATAAATCAAAGATTAAAAGCTACTTCATTTGTGCCCTGTTCTGTGGCACTGAGTAAAAAAATAGAGTTCTGCACATTATTATTTTTTTTAATTATATAAAAGGTGGGAAGAAACAGTCAGCAATATCTTAAAAGTAGACAAAATTCTGGTTTTTACTGGAGTGGATATGTAAACTTTAAAAACAATTAGGGAAAATGCAAAAACCCAGAATCACTTTAGTGGTAAGGAAAAATGTTGTCCTAAGATCTTAGTAGACAATAAGATGTGGTACTGTGCTGATGTTGTCAAACCCATGATAAAATAATATTCACACTTTACAGAAAATATTTTTTTGAAATGTACCATAGCTGACAAAAATTTTGTTTTGAAATATCAGTACCTTAGTACTGAACACTTATGCAAGCTAAAAAATTGACATGGTGATTGCAAACACCTTAAAACACCTCTTTTTCCAGAAAACAAAAACCAAAAAACAAAAAAGCCTGAATACTTTGAAAGTCAAACACCTGGCAGTTGACACCCCGTATTGATCAAAACATCAAAACGGGATATACCGTGTGTCAGTAACCTATCACTTCCCAACACCCAGGAGGGACCGCACAATGTTTCTTCCTGAATCAGGTTGGCGTGGCCTTCTCTCTAAAGCCAAGTAGCTCCCTTTGGATGAGCCCTCCCTCCTGCAGGTAATATTTAAACACTCAACAAATCACAGAGCTTGGATGCCTGAAGTCAAATAAAAGTGACCAGGTTAAGTCAAGCCTTTCCTTCCTACCCCCACCCCCGTGACTGTTGGTCACGGAGTTTTAGCACAGCTGTGGGAATCCCTTGACTTTACCTTATACTTTCCAAGTCCACCCTAGAGGGAAGTCAAGGGGGAACTCAGGGAAAGAACATGGAGGCAGGAGCTAAGCAGAGGCCATGGAGGCATGCTGCTCACCAACTTACTCCTCGTGGCTCTTTCAGCCTGCTTTCCCATAGGGCTCAGGACTACCAGCCCAGCCGCGGTGCCTTCCACAGTAAGCTGGGTCCTCTGAGGGTGTGTTTCCTCACTGAAGGTTCCCTCTTCGCAAATGACTCTATCGTGTGCCACAAAAACCACCCAGCACGTAAAGGAGATGCTTTCAAGTGTTTAAACAAGCCCGGCTTGCTACTGAGCTCCAGTGTGAGCTCAGAGGCTAAGAAAACTCAGATGGAAGCTTGCAGGACATCGTGACTTCGTGGATCAGACCCTAAGCAGTGTAGCAAAAGCCAAGGGCACAGAATGGAACTGCTCTGTGTGAGAGACTCAGAGCATTGTTTGAGTTCAACCTAGTTTAACTACTGGCCTTAAAAAAACATATCAAGCTTCAAATTTTTTAAGGGAAATAACTGCATCTAGAAACTTTACAACAAAACACCTGCAATATTAAAACAAACTCAAATGTATTTGATAAATATGAAATTAGAAAAGAATTCAAATTTGCAACTAACAGGAAAGGACTTCATAACAGTTACAACTATGCTTAAAGAAATAAATAAAAGTATGGCCATAATGAATGAAAATGTGTAAAATCCTGATACACATAGAGACACCATTAAGAATGAGGACACAAAAGCCAAGCAGTGGTGGTATATGCCTTAAATCCCAGCACTTGGGAGGCAGAGGCAGGCAGATTTCTGAGTTTGAGGCCAGCCTGGTCTACAGAGTGAGTTCCAGGACAGCCAGGGCTACACAGAGAAACCCTGTCTTGAAAAACCAAAAAAAAAAAAAAAAAAAAAAAAAAAAAAAAAAAAAAAAAAAAAAAATGAGTAACAGAAAGCACAATATTGGAAACTTTTTAAAAAAAATTATGCTATGGGCTTATTGGCTGTGAACCACCAAGGAACAAGATAATAAACAGGACAGTAGGTATCAAAACCATCCAGTGTAAGGACAGAAGCAAGCGCTCAACTGTAGAGTGCTTGACCACCATATGCAAAGGGCTGGACTCCATTACACTACAGCAAAGCCCAAACCAAACAAAAAGAGTAGAGAAACCAACAGGTTTGAAAAAGATGAACAGCCTTTCAGGGATCTTTGGGAGTAGAGAAATCAACAGGTTTGAAAAAGATGAACAGCCTTTCAGGGATCTTTGGAACACTTTAGAAATACCTAAGACGTGTGCAATCGGAACCTTGTGAAAAGAAAAAACGATAATAGAATACAAAAGCTGAAGAAATGACTAAAATTAATAAAAAATAAATCAAGTTTAGGTGCAAGTTTTTCTCCAGATAAATAAGATTTAAAACATAAAGAAAATGGGTACATTATAGTTGGACTTTGCAAACAAGAGAAAAAGTTTTCAAATAGGTAATAACATCATAGATAATGGGCAGAAATTTTATTAAAACTATAAATTATTGTCAATCACAACAGATATCATAAAGTAGAACAGCATCTTTGATGGCTGAATAGAAAGAGCCCTAAAGCTGGAATTTTGTATTGGATATAAATACTCTTCAAATACAGGTTCAAAATGAAAAAGATTTTTAGGCCAGCAAGCAAGAGAACCAATCACCAATGGATTTATATCCAATAAAAACATGAAGTATAATCTTTACAAACGGTGACATAGTCAGAAACTCAGATTTTGATTAAATAATAATGAGCTGAGGAAATCACAATACAGAAATATTCATTTCCTTTTAACTAAAAAGTCTACACAAACTTAAAGCAAATTTTATAATAATAGGTTACAGTTTTGTAGTTTACATAGGCTTAGTGTCTGTGGTTCACTGAGCCTGTAGGACAACAAAAGGAGTGGATGGCCACATGTGACAAGCGTCTTAGAACTTGTAGGAAGTAATGCAAACACTAGGTAGACTAAGTAATTGAAGATTTATCTTATGATTGTAACCACTAAAACGAATGCAAAAGTTGAGAGGTAGATTAAAATAGAAAATGAAGAATGTTCGGTTCAGCTGAGAGAAGTCAGGAAAGGAGTAAGTGAAGGACAAAACAAGCATTTGGAAAACTAGGAAAATGATATGTCTGAGTTAGCTATTTAAAAATAATATAAATGCAAATGTTCTAAGCTCTCTAACTAAAAAGCAGAGATTTTTTTTCAGGTAAAATTATTAAAAAGATGGAAGTACATTTTATCAATAGTACATGATTTTAAACATAAAGATACGCTAGAGTTGGAAACACATATGAAGGCTGGAATGGCGATAGTGGTACCAGATGATTGGAGAGAGAGATTTGTATTAGTGACCATGTATTCCCATTCATTAGAAAGATGTGAGATTTTTGGATAGGTAGGCACCCACTAACAGGATTTTGAAACCCATAAAGCAAAAGTTGGAAGATTGAAGTAAAAATTTTTAATTTGTAGTAGATTTTAAGATCCCTTTCCAAGCGCTCAATGCAACTATTTGAGAAGTAAACATTTAGAACACAAAAGTTTCAGTGGGAAAAATGCTTTCGTTACCTTGACCTACTTAGCATCTAAAATCCACTCCGACCAACAACAGCACAGCCTGCACTGGCATAAATGTCTGTACTAAAGGATAAAAGTGTCTAAAGGTCAATGTCTCTATTCTTCCTGGAGAGAGAAAACTTTAAATGCATATCAAATAGATAGAAAGAAACGTTATTTAAAAAAAAAAAAAAAACCAACAAAATGTCAAGACAGTAAACACAGCTCCAGTACCAATATGGTGCTTGGTACCTGGCTGAATCAGATCTCCTGAGACCAAGACATGAACTAAATACACAAGATGGTTGTCAATAACATACTTATATCAAGATACCTTTTCTAATAAAGGTACTGACTATGTTCCACAAAGATCTAAACGGTATTCCTCAGATGGCTTGAATGGTATCCCTTACCCAGGTTCAGGTGAATCTCAATGTAGTCTTTTCCAGGGCTCAGCAATGTCTCCATGAACCATCAAGGATACCCCTTGACCACTGAGGTAGAGAAAAAGAAACACTGGGTTTCCTTCTCATGGCCTTGTCCTGAAAGTGCCTCCCATCTTTTGTACTCGCAAATTATTAGGTCATCACATGGCTCCTCTTGGCTTTGAGGGGTGAGAAAATGCTGTCTTTAGTATTTCTCAGCAGGAGTACCATAAAGCAGGATCTGGTGATGACTCCTAAGAGTTTCTGACCCAAAAGGTCCTTGCTACCACCCTTCTGAATTAATCAGAAAGTCTGGTAAGTTAAGAAATAATAATAAATATTGATAACTTAGACGGAACTCTGAAATTCACATACGTTTCCCAACTCTGGACTTTTCCCTACACTGTTGACTCTACAAAATTATTTTTAAAAAAGAAAATAAGATCTATGTTAGTTAAGGGTGATTTATTTTTCTAGACTTAGCATTCTAGTTTTTCACCCAAATCCTAAAAGATGTAATATAGAATGGTCATTTTCCATTTGAGGTTCTCTCAGGGACCCGCCTACAAGTAGAACAAAATGAGAGGAGGAGACTAAGCAGTGATTATTTCTTTCCTCCCCCGTTGCTTACAGGAATTGGTTGAAATCCAGTTAGAAGGTACAGTTATAAACATTGGTGTCTTGGAAGTACAGTTGGCAAAGGCACTTAGAGGATCGGCACCGCCCTGCAGAAATGGAAGATGAGCCAGAATTCAGAGTTTGTGTGGTGTGTCCGGGGTCCCATTGTTTTCCGAAAGTGCCCTCACATTGAGGAAAATATGGCAGTCAAATGTTGGGAAGGCTAGCCTGGGCTAGCTCATGTGATTTGGCAATTTTTAATCTGAAATATAACCGAAATAAAGCTTCATAGTTAGTCTCTAACACGCATGAAGCACTGACAGAAAGGTAATAATGTCTAAGGAGGGAGGGCCCTGGACAGTGAGGGTGGCCTGGGCTGTATCAGCAGCAGCCCTGGGATAAGGGAGACACATCATGGAAAGGCGCTCCAGCTTCCAAGCTGGACAAACAGCCTGGGATCATGGCTTCTTTCTACCTCTTAGGAGCTTAGCTAGCTCAGCCACTTATTCTGCGTTTAGACATGAGCTGCCTTCTCTTCAAAGTGATGGTGGCCACGCTCATTATGTGACATTGTCAGGAGGGTTGGCTGTTGCTATATCTGTGACATCAAGAAATACTTAACAAACCTAGTGTTGGGGAGAAGAAAAAGTATTAAATTTTTAGGTTTTGCCTTAAAAAAAAACTATATTAGAAAAAATGGCTGGACCACTCTAATGACTGGGCTGATTTTATTTTTACTTAATAATGGACACAGCTGAACTCAAACGGGAAGCCTGTATTATTTATATGATTATATTTAAATTTCTCCCATCACTGATTTACTTGTATTTTTAAGGTGCATGTGTGCATATGTTCACTTATGCCACCTCCATCTTTTTCCTTTCCCGGTGGTGTTGGCTGATGCATGGCCGAAATGAGACTTGTTGAGACAAAAGGGAGATAGAATGGAGTTCTGAAATCAACAGTGTGAACATCAGTTAATGCTTTAATTTCCATGTTCCGTGGTTATGCAAGCCCACTGATTTGGAATTTCGACATAACCTTGAACCGTCACCAACTTTAATTTTCCCCATGCCTCCACCAGTAGTAATTGGGCCTCCCTCCTGCCACTGCTGTGGCTGCTGGCTTCGTAGTTACTGTCTTTCCTGGGCTTCCAGTGACTTTGTTTAATTCCTCTTGGCAGCTGTATGGGCTGGATGCCAAACTCCTGTGCTTGTCACACTAGAACCAAGACTCCCACTGGCACACCATGACTGGCTGAACTGAGCCTCTGAATTCTCAGCAAAGTTCCCTTGGTGAGATTTCTGGTCGGGCCAGGAGCTTTTCTCTCAAGCTAATGTTAAAAGCAGGGCTAACTCGACAAATTCAAGTGAATTCAAATCCTTGGCTGTGCTCTCGTCATTCAATAAATGACTTAAATAACTTACTTGATCAACAGGACCTCGGCTTCCACTTTGCTAACATGAGGACAAAAGTGCTATTTACTTCAAAAGGTTGTTTGGGATTAAACTAATTAGTCCAGATAATGGGAGCCTGGACTACATTAAGACGACAAAGTTAGTAACTACTGTTTCACCTTTCCTTGAAGGATCCCTCCAGTGTTCCCCCATGAGATAGCTAATTATATATTATTAGGCATGGAGTTCATCTGAGTGGACCCCTCCCTTAAAATCAGAAGTCTGTGAAAACAGGAATTGAAACTGCCAGACTCAGCTGACTGGCCAGAAGTGTGGGATCTGCATCGTTATCTCTAGCTCTGGGTGGAGACGTGCCATTCTGACCTTCCCAGAATACCGTATGATTATTACGTAGCTGTAGTTTTTCTGGTTAAAAAAAAAAATCAGGGAAATATACTGTTTTCTTCCTGGCAGTTGATTTTGAGGGGGATGTCAATTACCTGGATGAGAAACACACCCCAGGAAAGCCATGTGTTCTAGAGACTTTAGAATTAGTGTAAAACCTTCCTGCACTACAGAGGCATGACCCCTTGGGCATCTCCCACCTTTACCCTTTACAATGTCTCACTTTACAATAAACCCTATCTTCTGTGTGGCACTCTCTGCTCTCTCTGAATTCTTTCATTGGAGATCACAAGGAGCAGCATGCTTGGGGGAGGCCGGAGGCAGATCCTGATGGTAATTGCAGTGCTTAGATATCCATGAATCATGGTCCGTCTGCAGGGTCTAGCAACTTTCTGTGCCCCAGACTGGGGTTCCTTCTCAGGCACAAGGTGTATCTACATCTTTCACATCACAGGACAGTACACTGGTTGGATTAAAGCATTAGACGGTTACTCTCACAGCTTAGACATCAGTAGTCAGCAAGGCCTCTGGAAGCTGCAAGAAAAACTCCAACCTTGCCTTTTCTTAGCTTTGGCAAGTTTTTTAGAAACCCTTATGTGCAACTACATTGCTCTAGTGTCTACATCTGTTGACATGGGCTATCTTCTCATGTTATATTTTCCTCTGTCTCTCTCTTCTATAATTATAGAGATACTAAAAATATTGCTCTAAATGAGAAACACAACCCAGTTTTTTTTTCCATATTGACTAGTTACATGCTTATTAACCCTAGTTCTATTACTGTCTTGTTCTGCAGTTCTGAGAATTACAATTTCAATATATTTTTTGAAAAGACATATATCTACCCATGACAGTAGGGATTTTTTTTTTTTTAATCAGTACTAGGTATGATTTGTATCTGTCCACTGTCGCGGTAAGTCAGTTGCTATTGTACCTATAGTCTGAGTTACCTGTGTCACCAGAATCTTCCTTGATTTCCTAGGCTTCCTGTGGCTTTTTAATCTCTGAGAAAAGAAAAGAATTCAGACCAGAATGTAGTATAGAAGAGAAATGGCATTTATTGTATAGTTGAAGACATCACACTCTCAGGAGGGTAATTCAAAGGGGACACAACTGAATGGCACAAACTGAAGTTTTAGGCAAGTTTTCATTATATTATTTTCAAAGTCTCTCGGATAGAGAGCTTTTCCGAAGGGTGTGTTGCTGTCCAGATGATGGACTGGCCATTGGGAATTGGCTCTCGTGGGAGAGGACAATGGTATGCTCCTGTTCTTTGTCAAAAGCCTTGAGTAAATAATAATCGTTTGGCCATCTGGGAAGCCCAGGATGCCATATCTCCACCCATGGCCGGAGGTATGACTGGCCCCATTCTCTTAACCAACAGCCAGAATCCTGGTTTCATAAGCTGCTGACTCTGAGGAAGATGACCTCTAAGGCTATTGGCCTCTAACCCGTTATTCACTGTAGTTGTTCATATTGATTGCCAGCTCGACCAGATGATCAGCAACGGCCAGGAGAAGCCTTTAGCCATACCAGCCCGGGCTTCTCTAGACTAGGTTAGAGTCTCAGACTTCTTTAGAAAGAATTATCTTGATCAAGTTCATTAGGGTGTAAAGACCCATTCTACATGTGGACGGCATCGTTTCATTGGCAGAGGCCCTAGATAACACAGAAAGTGCTGCTCCACACTAACGTTCATCTCTCTCTGCTTTCTGAATGCAGACGCAATGTGATGCCTCAAGCATCCCGTGGCCTTGAGTTCCCTGCTTCTGTAATCTTGATGGATGGCTAAATAAACGCTCTCTTCTCCAGGTTTCCTTGTGTCAGGTAATTTATGGTAGCAGAGTAACTAATACACTACTTAATAACTGAGACAGACACTTATCTGCCCCACTAGAAGGGGATGTCACCAGGACATAACCAGAATAGTTATTTCCCAGCGTCAGCCACTGCTGGAATTGTCTGTTGAACTTAGAAACAAGGCCCACCCCTTGTGGTTCAGATTAAACTGTTTGGGGCTAAAGCCTAGCCATTTTGGGTTATTAAAACTACCTGAGTGATTTCAGTGCTAAGACATGTTTGAGCACCACCGGGCTAGAGGAACAGAAAGCTCATCTCGGCATTTTCTACTTGATTTAGAAAAACCTAGCTAAAGGACTAAAGCCTACTTGTTTATTCAAAACCCCTGGGGCCAGGTATACTTGTGAATTATATTCCAATTGTGTTAAATTGTTGTATAAAAAGTAATATAATGCATACGTAGTACAGAATACAAAGCTTGTGGTATGTTCTGGACTGCACCTATATGAAACGGCATGTCTGTGCAGAAACATGTACATCTCTACTTTATAGGGAAGTTGATGTCAGTTCTAGCTAGCTTCTGATAGCCAATATGGATTGATACTAAACTTTGGACAAGAAAATTTGAGTTTTACAGATCACCGAGTTGAAGGTTATGGGATTGTAAATGAGATTATAAAGCTCAGTGTTGTAGAATCCAGGTTTTATATATGTGCACTGTGCTCCTGGCCCTACTGTCCTAGACAGAAGAAAATTTGAAGACGAATGTCACCATGTAGTCGGAAAGGTTAGTCCCAGGCATCCAGCTCAGCTAAGCAAAACTGAGCCTTCCTTGAAGCCGCTTCTACTTCTGTAGAACTGTCTTAGTTATTCACACACTCCCAGTCTAATAAGAAAAACATTTAAGATGTTGACTTAGACCTGTTCTCTCAAGAGGAACCAGCACTGGTCTGAGTATGGTCTCCCAAATCCCTGGTTTCTCCTCAGCCTTAGTCCATGAACACAGACGGACATAGAATTTTTCACCCTTTGGGGTCCTCCTAAGAACTGGGGAAAAGATAGAGGGACAGACACACACACACACAAGGAGAAGTCTGTGTGGAGTCAGTTAGTGACAGAAGCAGGGGTTGGAGATGTACAGCTGCCAGTCATGGAAGACGGAAGGGTGTCAATGGCATAGTGACGGCTGTAGGTAAAGCCAAGGTCTGAAAGACAGGCCAAGAGACTTCAGCGTAGGCATAGTCTGACCTTCAGGCTTCCGGTTTGTGTTCTCTAGAACTGCACTAGAGGAAGTGTCTATCAGAAGCTCCAGCAGCGTGTGTGGTAGCCTCCCTGGAAAGCGTAGCTCCAACGTGAGCAGAAGTGGTCTGGAGGGCAGAGGCACCCCGCATTCTGTTGGATACGACCCTTCTCCATTGCACCTCTTCCTGTGTAGAGTGGGTGAATCCCGAGCCATTTCTCAGGTGCTTTTTGTTAAGCCAAAGCTAATGATACTGGCTGCAGATTCTTGGTTGTTTTGGTAAAGTCACTCTCTGATTCCTGGTTTTGGAGTTTATCATGGGGTATGCGCTTTGCTTGTAGGAAATGATGAATAACCATAGTCAGGAGAGATGATTTCCCGGTACATCGGTTACAAAGGAGCTATGTTGCCTGAGAAGAGATGTGTTCTCAAAGAACCAGGGTGTTTTTGACTTAACTGATGAAATCTTTAACTCTGAGTTTCAGGAGGTGTGGTGCATACCTCCCCCCAGGAGGCAGGAGAGAGGGAATTCCAGGAATGTTTGCAAGGTGGAGGACTTCACTTTTGTGCAAACAAAATTATCAGGG
>NW_022196891.1:83291673-83348367 GCF_008632895.1 Mastomys coucha
GCATTTGGTGTGTGCGTAGTGTATGTGTGAATGTTTGATGTGTATATTTGTGTGTATGTGCATACTTGGTGTATGTGTATATGATGCCTGTTTGGTGTGTACATGGTGGGTATGGTATACATTTGGTGTGTGCACGGTGGGTATGGTATACATTTGGTGTGAGTGTGCCTATACTCTTCGTTCTCTTCATCTGAAGAAACCCAGCACAATGGAAAGCCAGCATCCACCATCTTGACCCTGTGGAGATGCCTCCGGATTCCAAACTGTGGCTGAAGGAGTGGCTGGGAGTCACACTTCTGAGCCACTTGTCAGGTGTCTGTCACCTCTGGTTTCTGGAGAGTCATGAGAATGCTGGTTTCTCATCTGGTGAAGGGAGCATGCAAAGTCTTCCACCCCTTGCCCTTCTTCTGGAGGACGGGCTCCTTAAGCATCTACTCCCCCTCAGAGTGTGTGGCAGGGTTTGCTAATGTTTGTTGGTTGGTTGGTTGGTTTGTTACTCCCCTCCTGCAATCTGCTGATAATTTTATCTTAGGCGTGGTGTTAATTTTGCTTCTCAACTTGACTGGCTTGATGGATATCTAGAGAACTGGGAAGACACATTGGCCATGGCCGGAGAAGACTGGAATGGGCACCAGAGAACAGATATGAGTCTCGGCATGCAACAGGGCAGTGATGGAGTGGGAAAGTAGAGGAACTGGGAAGCTTGCAGTCACCAGAGCCCTCCAGTCCCCAGCCCAGACCTGTCCCTATGACTGCCATCCTGGGGCCTCACCATGGTGCTAGACTTCTGTGGTTGGGTGGGGGCCTGGAGCCTTTGTCCTTAGAGGAGGAGAGGCAACATTGCTGGTCTCTCTTGCCCTGGAGCTCTGGCTTCTTCATGGACAGAGCAGTCTTTTGTTTCCCCAGACTCTCCAGCCAGTAGGCAGGTGCTGTGGGATGTTTCAGGCTCATGTGAGATTATTCAGTTAATCCCCTTCTGTGAACTGAATTGATAGTTCTTCTGCTGTGGAGGACTCCAGTGTAATAGGAACTGGACGACACAGTGATTACATATTGGAGAATGAAATGAGATGGATTTTGATGATTCTGGGTTAGCCAAGGATTGTGGATGGTAGGGAACAATTAAAGACACTGTTTGTGGTTCACTAAGTTGATTATCCCTGTGTCCTGATTTCAGGTGTAAAGAACTGTCATCTGCCAGTTCTAACAAAAGTGAGGTGTTTGTCAGGTCATATGAGAAGGAAGAAAAATACACAAGCTTTCTATAACCTATGACCTAGAAGTAGGCCTAAAAGAATAATAAGTTTAATGATGACAGGAGTTGTCAATCACTCCTTTTTATTTTGAAATTTACAATTGTTATATAAACCAGTTGGCTTTTGCTTAACAACTTATTCTATTGTTATCTCAAAGCTTATTCTGCAAATTCACTCCCTACAGAGAGCCAAGGTGCTCAGCCGCTAAGAAGCCAGGAGAAAATCAACAACTTCCTCCGAGTCCTTGTGGCTTCCCACTGAATAGGCTTTCTGATCAACCTACACTGTTGATTTTTCTCTTACGGCCAACCAAAACTGACTAACTAGTACATCCTTGTGTCCTATGTGGAAAGAATACCTCAGAAAGGATGTTCAGATGTAACAGACCCTCAAAGCCGTGTAGAAAATATGCCAAAAGGAGCCAGGTATCTCATATTTTTTGACATGCTTCTAAGTTAGCTAAAGATGGGCAAATGAATGCTACCATTTTGGTTGTTCGGTCATAGGCTGAATTAGAGCTTACTTTGGATTTTCCCCCACCTACACCAGCCTTTCCTTCAGCATGGCTCTGCTGTTCTGAAGGAGTCTTATGCTCTATTTTCTTATGGGGTCAGCTCTGACATCCAAGCTTCTCATTCAGCCAGCTCAGTGGTGCCAATAACACTAGCCAGGCATCAGCCCATCGCCGCCCATAGGTTATAAAGTCTGAAGCATAGAAACTGACTCCCCAGGCATACTGGGGATGATTACCTCTCCATCTGGAGCCCTGTGGTCAAGTCCTGCTCTACTCACTCAGTTTTGTCCAAGGTATACCTTGCATTTGTTCTGTCAAGTAAAATAAGTTGCATCTGGGAGGAGGGGCACTAAGATGCTGGTGCTAGGGAAGTGCGACGAACAGACCTCCCCATGCTGAATCATGTAACTGGAGATTTTTGGCATTCATCTGAGGCAGCCCAGGAGATGAGGAGCAGTGTGTCATTCCAAACCTATCTTTACTTATAATGCAAAACAGAAGACCACAGTGAGTGTTGTCACTGCCAATCCTGGTCATGCTAGAAAAAACAAAAAGTAATAAATTGAACACAAGTGAACAATAGCCATAGAAGCTCAGTACCCAAGGAGAAATATCCTATGCATACAGGTAAACAGACCTATATAGAGTATAACATAGACTATATGAGTATATATGAATGTACCAATCTATAACCCCATTTAATTATAAGCTATTACTACTAAACATCGTTCATAACTCAAGAGTCCCCTAGAATGTAACCCCCCATTGATTTCCTGAGGCACACCGATGGGATACTCACTGTGAATGGGGATCTTCTCTGTGGGTATGGCCACAATGTGCTAGAAGAAGCGGCAACCCAATTATTCCCCCAGACACACAGGGTGGAGAATAACAAGTACTAAGGCTGCCCTGCCTTTCTTGCTCTTCTTTGTATTTTACAATTATGAAGTTTACAAAGGTAAATGGCAAGTCTCATACAGCTATCTAGTCTAGAAGCATAGACAGGATGCCTGGTGTGTGCTGTGCAATAGCTGAACTGAGTTTAGATTCCAGAGAATGAATGGCTTCGGGAGGAGATTATATCACATACCTTAAAGTTTTAATAATCCTATAACCAAGAGAAAGCTAAAGAAGATAACCCGTGAGCGGGCTGTGCATCCTAGTTAATGGCTATGTGCTTGTCTTCAATCCCCAGAGTAGGAACTGAGATCTACTAACTATAATGCACTGAAAAAAATCTAAATTATAGACAATAAAACCCTAACAAAGGTACATTTAGTGTGACACAGAGACTTACAACAAGAACGAATCTTCTGAGGCGAAATGAGATGATGTTAAAGCTGGAGTCAGGAGGCTATGATGGCTGGTGTTTTAAGGATCAGTGAGAACATAAAGAGAGGTAGACAGAGGTGGAAGGGAAAGGATGGTCATAGAGGACCTTGTCAACTGACATGTATGGATTTCATTCCACTATAAAGAGGTTGCATTTGACAGTTGAGACGCCAGGAGGAATATGGCTTGATTTATGTTTTTAGCGGGCCATGGTGACTCGAAAGGCGAGTATGGAGTGGTAAGCATGGCTGAAACACAGTAGACAAGAGGCACACAGTGACTCTCCGGGTGATGGAGTATGACCGGCTTGGAAGGAATGAAAAATGATTTGGTCCACCATGTATTTTGAAAACAGAGAGCAGACAGATGGTAGGTTCTGTGTGGAAGAGATGGATGAAAGAATCCAAGATGGTTCCTGGAATTTTAGCTCTGCAAACTAAGAACATGGTACTGGCGTGTTCTGAGGTGGATAAGAAGCCAGGAACAGGCGTGGGGAAAATAGCCCAGCTTTGCATCCTTAAGTGTTAGAGACTTATTAGATGTCCAGGTTGAGTGCTGAAAGGCATTTAGGAGATTGATTCCAGAGCTTATGAGCTCTGGGAGCCATTGAAGTACATGTTTCAAGGAAGAACCCCAGCCCAAGACTCATAATGGAATCAACACAGGAAGCTGAAGCATGAAATGACTGGAAGAGTTGACCTTAGAAATATAACCAGCCATCTCACCCCAACTGTCCTATCTCCAAGAATCCTTGGAGATATCACAGGTGACATGATATAGAATGAAGATTTCACAAACATACCCCCTTAGTTATTAAGGAATTCCAGATGTCTGCCTGTTTGGTGAGGCCACTCAGGTGTCACACAATCAGGCTGGGATTGCAAAAGGCAATCTGGGACGTGGAGACACAATTGTGCTTTTGATAAAAGGGACATTGCCTAAATAGCTTTACCCAGGTGTCTCCAACAAGGCTCATGTAGACAGACAAGTCATGTATGGTCGAATATTGCATATTCGAAAATAGGTCTCTGGTCCAAGTCACAGTGTGAACTTGGAACTTTTTTTTTTGTAGGTGTGAGAGATGTGCTGTAATTTCTAGGAAAGCATCGGTGGAGAAAAGGAGTCCAGTGACCTTGGAAGGCATATGAGCCCAGAGTCCAGTGACCTTGGAAGGCATGTGAGCCCAGAGTCCAATGACCTTGGAAGGCATGTGAGCCCAGAGCATAGAAACAGCAGAGATACCACATATGGGGAAGAATACGGATGACACACAGCGTGTCTTCAATAAGAGGAGCAAGAAAAGTTGGCACATTCTACAGGAACAGCACTAATGCAAATATCCTCACACTGGAGTCCTGAGTGAATCTGAATTATGCAGAGTTTGATGATGCTCATATTGCGTTTGTAGGCAAAGTGCTGTGTGAGCCTGTGCCTCCAGATTGTACTTTCACAGAAAGAGCCATAAAGCACACTTTCTGGTCCAGCTTCTGTTTAGGGCTCGCCTACATTGAAAACAAAACAAAACAAAACAAAAGCCAAAAGCCAGATCTTGCTTCTGGCGACTTTCACAATAGTGTTGAAATGGCATCCGCCCTTGTGATTCCACACAAGTGGTCCAAAATAGAAATGAAGAAATTAGGGTCCCACACCCATTCTCCACCCCATTCACATCTCCTTTTGTTTTTAATGTGCCTGCTTCTGGGAGTCCTTGATCTAAGGAGGGTTTGCATCCTCCTTGGCAACCCCTGACCTCTGGCATCTTGCCCAGTGCTAAACAATAATCCAGAATCCCTTAGCAGAGAGATTAATAAAATGTGGAAAGAATAAGTCACAGGCTGCTCTCTGGATCCTGGACTCCCCATTAGTAAATAAAGCCAGCTCCAGACCGCTGTCCTGTGTTCTAAAACATACCAGAAGTTTCTACTTAAATGCATCTTCAAAATTTCTGCTTTTACTCTCCGTGTTCCTGTGTGTATGTGTGGGTGCACGCAAGGGCACTTACACGGACATACAAAGGTCAGAGTTCAACACCAAGTGTCTTCCTTAACTTCTCTCCATCTTATTTTCTGAGTCAAAGGCTCTTGTGGAACTTGTAGCAAATTGATTCTGCTCTACCAGCTGGCCATTGAGCCCCAGAGATCTCCCTGTCTCCTCTTGCTGGTGCTGGAGGTCACTGTTGTAAATCCTGTTTATATGGGTTCTGAGGCTTGAACTCAGGTCCTTGTGCATGAGCAGCAAGCACCTTAACAAGTGAGCCACGGCCACCTGCTGCCATGCTGCCCCTCCGTGTGGACTCAGCCTAGCCAAAATCAACTCTTTCTTCATTAAGTTGCCTCTGGTCATGGTTTACATAGCAAGAGAAAAGTAACCAAGACAGAGTCAATCCAATTTGCGAGTCATCTGACTGGCCAGTTGGCTTCTTTTATCCCAAAGTGTCAGGTCCACAGAGAGTCACAGATGTGCAGGAAAACTTGGACTTCCTGTGAGCATCCCCCATTTTTTTTCTTATCACATTCTCACATTACATGCCTGCTCTACCTCCGTGCAAGAACATATTATGTGAACTTCATAAAAACTATTTACTTGTCTTTATTTTATTTTTTTGACATTGCATCTGAGGTAGAAAAGAAAAGAAAGCAACTTTTATGAGAAAACAGTTAACCTCACAATTCTCTGGTATGTTAGAGAAAAGAAATGATAAAGCTGAAACAACCACATGAATTTTTATACCCAAACACCATTGTGTTTCTTTGTAAATGTGTGTGTGTGTGTGTGTGTGTGTGTGTGTGTGTGTGTGCTTAAATTAAAGGGCAGGTACAGAATATTAAATGGGATGCGTGTAAATAGCTTGAACCTCAAATATACTTAGCTATGGTAGAAACTGACCTCCATAAGAAAGAATTATAAATCTGATCATTCATGTCCTTCCTTTCAGGGGCTGGAGTAGTTGGAGTTTATACTGTGTCCCGCGCTATCTCCCGCCAGCAGGAACAACGCGGCACACACAGGATCCTTCTGCAGTACAAGCTTTAATGTATCTTGAGAGCGAGATCACAAGCTTCAGTTGAGGAGGACCCCGACTATCTCAAAACCCTTCCCTTATATAGAGCTCTATGCCCGCCTCAGACGTGGCGACTCATAATAGGCTGTGAGACGATCAGGCCATTTGACGTGACCAAAGGCACTCCGCCGCAGATCGTTGGGATTTACAGGCACACGCGCACAAGGCGTTTTTATGCCAACGGCAAGCCAGATGTCATCGCCATCTTGTAATGGCGATGTGCTTATGAAGTGGCTTCCCACAATACTGGAATGAGTTTTAGATTTTCTTGTCAAGTCAAATGGATGCGCTGTTATTCTGTGATTTGAAATTTCTCCAAGGTAACTTAATCCTCACTCAAATCCAGTATCATTCTTGTGAAAGGTCATAAATTCTAAGGAGCATCAGGGCTGCATGTGATGGACACACCTGGAATCTCAGGTCCCCTGTACTTGGGAGGACTAGGAGTTCAGGTTCAGCCTGGGTTACAAAACAAAACAAGGTCTCAAAAAACAGCAAACAAAACGGCAACAGTAACAGAAATGTGTTCCGGAAGAAGAGGTCAGGCTGTTGCGTAACTTTTGCCCTTTGTCCCAAGAAATTTCCCTTCCACTCTTAACCTCTGAGTTTCTTCACATGTAAAATGGATATTGTGGCTGGAAAGATGGTTCCATTGCCACACGAGCGTAAGGACCTGAGTTTGGATCCTCAACCTCTGTGAGAACAAAACTGGACAGCAGATCCTAGAGTGGAGGAGCCTGAACCACAAGGTTCCTGGGGCTCGCTAGGCAGCTAGATCTGGTAGATGAGTGATGTTTGGTGAATGTGAGAGAGCCTCTTTCAGAAAGCAAATTACAGAAAGATTAAGGAAGACACCTGCTATAGATCTCTAGTCTTCGCACACACACACGTTCCTGCACACGCACAGGTGCACACGAACTGGAAAACATAAACATATACCATAAGCACAACTTAAATAAAGATAGGAAGAACTGCATAATTTTCACACGCTCCCTGAAGAATATATAAAGGTTAATTCATTAATTAAGAGGCATAGTTTGAGATCTCAGAGGAAGGGATTTCTGTAGATGATGTGTAGTGATGTCACTCTATTTCATGTGAGGTTCTGCTGCATGGGTGGGATGATCCCCTCTTTGAAGGGTCATGGAAGTAAGCAAGCCCAGCGTCCAGAATGACAACAACCTAATCCTCCCTACTGAACAGCTCCCTCTGCTCGGACCATTGTTCCCTGTTTCCTGGCTCTCCACTAGCCCAATCCTTAAACATTGAGCAAGCTTCTGGCTTGGAGAAGAACTAAGTGCATATTTGCCTATATTCCAAAACCAAGATGACGTACACTTCCAATCGAACAGATGTGGTCAGCCGTTGATTAGACCCAGCGGAGGAGTCTGAAATCCAGCCAGAACAGCAGAGAGTAGGGAACAGGGGTGAGCAAAGGTGAGCAGATAGACAGTGTTTCTCCCTTCTGATTACTGTTTTCTCTCCCCTTCCTCCTCCTCCCCCTTCTTCCTCCTCTCCTGCCTCCTCCTCCCCCCTCGCTCCTCTTCTGCCTCCAAGTTTTCCCATTTTTCTCTATAAAAAAATTTTCCAAGCGTTTCCCTTCCTGGCTTTCTTTGTGGACATTACCAAAGGTGTGTCTACTCTTAGGAAAATGTTTCCCATTACCTTCCAAGTACTCACCACTGAGCAGGATTTTTTGAATGGAACTCAGTGAGTATGGCCAATTTCAATAAGTCAGAGCCTTGTGTCTCCATTAATGGACTCTCCAGGCTCCTTGATAGTTCTCCCTTTGCTTCCGGTTGCTTCCTGTCTGTCAGCCACTTCCTGGAAACCTGCCAGCTGCTTTCACAGAACCGTGGAATAATTGTGTTGGAATAGGATGTGAATCTTTGCTCCAAACTGCCTCTCTCTTCCTTAGCCCGAGTGGAAACGCCTCCTCTCTGCCACATTCCTTGCAGACTCGGCTCTGTAGACTGGGTTCACGTGCCCCAGGTCCCTTTTCATTTTCTTCCATCAGAGCCACATAGCGGCTGACATGTTGCCAGACAGAAGCCTCTCCTCTGCTGGAGGTCAGCCTCAGACCGTCTGAGCCTACATTTCCCATGCTCCCGAGGCCCTTCCTGGGGACTACTGAGCCAGCCTTAAGGATGCACTCAAGGATGCACTACTGAGCCTTTAGGATGCAAGGGACTATAATGAGCCTGGCTCTTTCACTTTGTGTCCACTTCAGTGTGACTTCTACTGCTATCAGAGCCTCTGTAGGATGAAACAGTAAGAGACTCCATGGATCCAGATAACATGCTATTGTCTGACCTTTCAGAGCATGCATACCTGTGTGTAAATCACATAAAAAATCCAACACCTAATATTTAGCCTGTTTCTATGTGAGCTCAGAGGGCACAGACTGATCTCTGTGTTCCTATATCCCTGGATTGGCTTCTCTAGTAATCCCTTCCAAACTGACAGAATTTGTCCAGCATTTTGAACTATATGATACAAATATTCATTCAGTTTTAAAACATTCTCCTTAACAGAGAATACACCAAACGTGGAATAAGTAAATCTGACCCTTTAAGTGTTTGTTTCTTAATGTTATAGCAATGCTCCCAGTCTCCAGGCATGGCTTTTGCTTTGAATATTGTTTCAGAGAACATTCCAGATATCCGTAGCATTTGTTGAGAACTGAAATCATCTCAACATACACCATTCTGGACTGTTTTTACAATCTGATACGTAAAATGTCCAACAGAGCAAGGTTGAGGATGAGGTCTGGGAGTAAGTCCCACTTCGAGTTGCACATGTCTGTATGCTCTTCCTCTGCTTTTGATAGAAACACGTACACGACTGGACCATCTTCCTTCCCTATAGAAGGCAAAAGCAACCTAACAGAAGAAAGTCCCACATTAGCTCCTACTTGAGGGGATACAGTCCTCCGTGGTAGGGAATTTGGCAGTGGAGTATCTCACAGCTGTGTCAGCAAGAACATGAAATGGTCACACCACAGTTGCTTAGGCCAGGAAGCAGGGACATGATGGGCAGGAAGTGGGCCAGGCTACGAACATCAAGGCCTACCCCCAGTGAGTCACTTCCTTCGGCCTGGTGCCTCCCAGAGCTTCTACATCTTCCCCAACACTATGAGGGACATTTCACACAATACCTTGATGAGGTTAATTTCAATAACAAGTGCTTTCAAATCATTGTATTTAATAGTTTCCTCTTTCCTTTCTCGTTTCGCTTCTGTGGCTGTGATTGAACATCCTGACAAGAACCCTTAAGGAAGTCCTGGAGGTCTTTCCTGGGGACTCCTGAGCCTTCAATAATGACATTGGGATGCCCTTGACTATAAAGAGCCTGGCTCTGTCACATTGTGTGAACTAAAAACAGGGAAAAAAATGCTTATTTTGTTCACAATTGTAGGTTACAGTTCATTACTGTGGAAGAGTTGCAGTAAAAAACAAAAGGCTAGAGTCAGCTGATCACATTATGCCCATCATCAGGCGAGAGAAAGGGTTTAATGTACACCTGTTTGCTTGCTTTTGTTAGTCACTCCAGCTTCTCATTTCTTACACAGCTCAAAACTGGCCTGCCTAGGGAATAGTGATACCCACAATGGACCTGCCTAGGGTATAGTGCTGCTCACAGTGGGCTAGGTCTTCCCAGAACAGTTATGGCAGTTGAATCAAGACAATCCTCTACAGACAAACCTATAGGCCAATGTAAGCACTCTCTCTTGAGACTCTCTTCTTGGGTGTTTCTAGAATGTGCCATGTTGGCAGTTAAAGCTAACCATCATACTTCCCTATTGGCAATGCTTAAGTAACTGTTTGCAAGGGTTTCTAAACAATGGAATGCAGTTAGCCCCTTCCTCCCTCTTAACAGGTTTTCTGGGTTGAATTATATACACTTCTCTATTACCATTTGCTATCTCTGAGAATGTTACTGTGTTTTCATCCTTGTACTTCCAGATAAGACATGAATGCTCCTATTCGGTCCTCAGACATTCTTATCTATGCAGTCTGACTCTTTTTTAAAGATTTCCCATTTCTAGATCACATCACTTAAATTTTTATTTTAAAAAAAAATTACTTTTTATCTTGTGGGTCCATATAAAACAAAGTAAGTCACTTCAAATGTTCTCAGTGTGACAGAGGTATAAATATACATCTGGATGAATATATACATGGGAGAGAAGATAAGTATCATATCTAGGATTTTAAAATTATATCCAGCCTCATAATGGGAGGAGAGTTATTTTTGTTTTTAATCAAAATTAAATGTTATTGGATAATAGAAGTCTAAGCCTCAATAATACTTCAGATAAAATTTCATCAAATCCTCAGTATTTTTTTTCATATAAAATGAGGGGGATATATAACATATTCATGTTAACAATTCATTATATTGAGTGGCTTAAATTTAGAATCTGGGGCTGGGGAAATTGCTCACTAATAAAGAGCACTGGCTTCTCTTGCAAACGACCCAGGTCAGTTCCAAGCACTTGACTATTCTAGAATCAAACGAATAAGAGTTTGTGAGTGAGCTGAACCATTCCTAAGCAGAAATCATCTCTGGGCTTTTTGTCTACTTCCTGACAAATCAGCAAATCATTTTTATGAGCCTTATGTGATTCACTGAACCATGGGAGAGGGTCAGAGGGTAAGGGTACCATTCACCACAGCAGGTTTAAGCAGAGGAAGGTGAGGTCAGAAATGGAAAGAAGCCCTCATTATTGCATGAGGAACCCAGGGCCAGCTACGTACCTGCCCTGCTGGGTTAAGCTCACCCTCCGTGCTTGTTAGAAAACTGAAATGGAGATGTTCTGTGCGACACGGAATCTTCAAAAGCTCATGTGTTTCTATTACTATAAAGATGATTTAAAAGATTTAAAATTATAGCAAGCCTGTCTATTAACATATTTGCTAACATTTTCCAACACAGAAGAAAAGGGTAAGTTATATCAGCCCTGGTACTTGGTGGGGACAGGTTTGATAGATAGGTAGATGGATAGGCAGATAGATAATAGAATAGATAGGTAGATAGATAGATAGATAGATAGATAGATAGATAGATGATTGATAGAGATAATAGGTTGATATATAATAGATTGATAGAGATAGATGATTGATAGATATCAATCTATAGAGATGATAGGTAGGTAGGTAGGTAGATAGATAGATAGATAGATAGATAGATAGATAGATAGATATTTTCTCTCCTCTTTCTCCCTCCCTTCTCTCAGAATATAGAATGGTTGTACTTCTTCAACTGGAACTCATTAAGAATTCATGGAGCAGAAAATATAAGGGGTTCTGGGAGCAGAGGCTTTTAAGACCAGTGTGAGCTATAAATAAGCTGCTGTTGCTATTCTTTTTTTTCCTCTGCTGCTTACATATGCTTATTAAACCAGAGTGCATGCACAAAGTAAGGAAAAGAGAAGAAAAGCGTGCGCTGTCCGATCTCAAAGCCTGCTTTACGTGGAGAGGCCAAGTGATATAGGTGGGCTGACTTAGTGCATATAGGTGGCGCAACACATCTCAGCGGAGCTTTAGCCATTCCACAAGGGCTGTAGATATTGACAGATGTCACCAAGGTGAGTGCGCAAAGCCAGGCATCTGGAATTATTGGTAGGAAGCCCATGTTACTGCTCAATGTTAATGGGTTTCAAGATCAAATTCCAGTGTCTTTGCTTTCAACTTGGCCTAGCTTCAGTAACGTACCTGGGCAAGATCTGGTTTCTCCATGAAGCATTACTGGTTCGTAGCTAGGTATTATGAGAAGGGAGGCAGGGTGAGGAGTGGAGGGGCTGTATAATGTGTGTAACCTTGGGTCTATTGAGTCACTTCTTGAAGTTTAGGTGTCTCATTGATCAGAGATAATAATATCCCCCAGGGATTATCTAACTCACAAGGCTCTGTGCTTCTGAAACGAGGATAAGAGCAGAACTAAAGCAGACTGGTAAAGAGGTATGTGCTCACAGATGCAAAGAAAGGGCAAATACAAGCAGACACAAAAGTACTCCCATCTGTTCAGTTGCTAGAGTAGCCATGTATGTGTTTGCTGATGTGCTGGAAGACCTTACAGGACACTGCTGAAGCTTCTATTTGAATTTCTTATCACGTTCTCTTTGTGTCAGGGGGCTATAGGGCAAACAAATTAGGCTCAAGTTGAGAGCATCCAAAGACAAGTTTGGCCAGTTCATTGGCCCAAGATGCAGGGTGTCCATACTCAGCTATGGAGTTCAGGAGGTGAAAAAAAAATCAGGGTAATTTTGAGCATGGAAATTCCTGACGATGACAATATTCTCAAAGCATTCATTTGGCTTATGTGGGCAGACTGGAGTCCCGTGAGGAGGGACTGCAATCAGGGACTGAGCTGGGAGCCACATCAATAATCAAGGTGTGAGGTGACAGGAGCCTGCTCCAGGGTGGGAATATTTGGCGAGGGTGCATGGGGACATTGTTTCCATCTTAATTGCTTATTTGCAGCAAGTTAAGCTTCCAACCACAGTTTGCTTTGGCTGGTAAATCTTCCTGACTCTGAAATACACACTCCAGTCTTCTAATAGAGAAAGGAAGCAAGAAGGGAGGGGAGAAGAAAAGGAAGGAGGGAAGGAGGGAATTATTGAAGCAGGCAGACAGGAGTCTCTGGTATGAAGACCACATTGTGTGGATATTTGTTTGAATTTATTCAGCTTTGAAGTAGCCTCCTTGAAAAGACCCAATGAGAGGGCAGATTGAAAGACTATCTTCCATCTATGCTGAGAAGCATTAGTCTATACAGAGAGGGACACATGGGCCTTACCCTTCTAACTGAGCTTAATTATCATTTGAATGACAGGTGTCAAACATCTTGAGCGAGTATATAATTTGAAGAAACTAGTAAGGTCTAGGGGTGGAGACATAGCTTGAGGGTTAAGGACACAGGCTACTCTTGCAGAGGACCAAGGTTCAGTTCCTTTCACCCACCTGACAGCTCAAAACCATCTCTAACTCTGATTCCAGGGGATGCAACACCTTTCTCTGGCCTCTGTAGACATCAGGAATGTACATAGTACACATAAACACATGCAGGCAGAACATCTATACACATAAAGCAAAATAATTAAAAGTTTGCAAAATGAGTTCTATGTTACAAACAGACATGTAAGCGAAATGGCAACCCTGTGAAACATCCTTGAGTTGATTTTCTGACCAATAAATAAACACCATTGGCCCAAGATGAGGGATGTCCATACTCAGCTATTCATTATAAAGCACAGACTTCTTAGAGCCAGGGACTCAGGGCTGGGTTTTGATGTTCATCAATTCACAAATGTAAAGTGTGCATGCTCTTGTGCACACGTGTGTGTGTGTGTGTGTATGTGTATGAGAGAGTGTATGTGTGTGAGAGCATATGTATGTGAGTATGTGTGTGTGAGACTGTGTGTGTCTGTGTATGAAAGAGTATATGTGAGAACATGTGTGTGTGTGTGTGTGTGTGTACGTTAAACACTGTATGTGTGAGAGAGTGCGTTTGTATGTGTGAGTGTGTGTATGAGAGTGTATGTGTCTGTCTGTATGTGAGCATTGTGTGCCTGTGTGTGTCTGTGTGTGTGCATGTGAGTATGAGTGTGTGTGTGTGTGTGTGTGTGTGTGCACAGGTGCATGGGATGGCAAGAGGACAACCTTGGATACCGTTCCTTGCTGTCTACCTTATTTGATGAGACAGGGTCTCTCATTGGCCTAGAGCCTGCCAATTAGACTGACTGAGTGTTCTCTGGGCCACAGGATGTGACTATCTCTACCTTCACAGCATCATAACTGCAGGGGCAGACCACTTCCTGCGGCTCTTTCTCGTAGTTCTCTGGGCAGACTTCGGGTCCTTGTGCTTACAAGGCAAATACCGTCCCAATGATCTCCCCAGCCCCAGGAACACATTAATATTTTTCTATTTCCTATTTTACTGCCCTTTCTAGGCCTTTCATATCTCTGGAGTTTTGTGGGCTGGGAAGAGCATTGTCTACCATATAGACATCACTCTCCGGGGAAACGATTGACAACAAATTATGCAGAACAGTTTCTCAAAATCGGTGACCGCCACAAAATGTCAGATATCCACTCCTCACAATGCTAGTCATTTCTCAACAGGTGAGCACACAGGTGAGTTAGAACTTCAGTATCTAGATCTTTCCTCAGATTCGCAGACACCACCTGCCAGTGCCAGCTGGTTTGCTGGCTCTGTGACCCTCTCTTGGGATACAGGCCCACACACAAAGATCCCTCAGTGAGGCTAGCTCACTAATGAGAGCTGAACCCAGACACAATGGCCGTAATTGGTGCAGACGTTTTAATGTCATAGGTTGGCTTTTTATATTATCCTTGGCTCCAGTGAATCCAGGCACACACAGTCACATTCTTTACCTGTAGTTAACTGTAATTTCAAACTAGAAGGAATTCTTTCCTACTTTCAAAACCACAAAATGAAATCAAAGAAATAAGATATTTTGCAAACCCGGGTTCCCCCTTGATGAGGAGAGGTGAAAGTCAAGTGCTGGACTCCGGCTGGAAAGAACTTTAAAAACTTCTGATTTTTATCATAGGGCCAAATTACCTGGGCACACGGTAGCCATTACAGCCTCTGGCTGGAAGCCCTCCTGTGGGCATGTGAATACCTGTGATTCAGCATCCAGGTGCAGTAGATGAGGGGATATCATAGCAGAGACAGTAAGGAGAACCAAGAAAATGAAGATTAGCCTTCTTTGAGTTGGGTCTCCCTGTGGCCATGGCTACTTGGCAATATTCTAGGGAGACAAGCTCTGGAGTGTCAATTCTAGAGGCTATTCATTGAAATGGGAGATACAAGTAACTCTGCCTATTTATTCACCATGGAAACCAAACCAAAACATAAAAACAAGGCCTGAGAGATGGATGCCTGGTGTTTCTTAGTGATCATTCTTCTCTGAGAAACAAGACTCCGAAAGTTTCCCTGGATATTCGAGTCTATGGGTAGACAGTGCTGAACATTTGTCTGGGTCCCTGGTTTCCTTTATACTCCGAAGGAACTAGTGTCATGGTTTGCTTTCTATGTCTGTGCTCAATACCATGACCTTAAACAATTTAGGAGATGAAAGAGGTTGTTTGTCTTACACTTCCAAAAGACAGTTCATCACCGGAGAAAGTCGGGAGAGGAACTCAAGCAGAAACCTAGGACAGGAGCTGAAGCAGAAACTGTGGAGAAACCCCAACTACTAGCTCAGAGCTTGCTCAGCCTGCTTTCTCAAACATTCTAGGATATTCTGCCCAGCTGTGGCTTCACCCACAATACACTGTCCCCTCCCACATCAGTCATTAATCAAGAAAGTGCCTCCATTGACACGCCTACTACAAGCTGCTCTAAGGGAGACGATTGCTCAGCTGAAATCCTCTCTTCCCAGATGAAGCTAGCTCATGTTAATTTAACAAGAGCAACAACAACAACAAAAATAAAACCTAACTAACACAACTGGGTAGTTTTGTCCTGTTCAGTTTCCTAGTCAAGCCTCTAGTCAGATAGTTCTAGAACTATGATTTTGTTTTTGTTTTTATTTATTTATCTACTTATTTATTTTTTATTTATTTATTTAATTTTGTCTCCAGAAGGAATTTCCAAAGGAAAGATGAATCTACCCATATAATGGGAGCATTCATGTATGAGGACGTTGCTACACACCACAGTAGAAACAATCGTTTTATGGAAATTGACCAGATGTCCCTGTCCGGCAACTGCAGATAGGACACGTTCTTTGAACCACCTTGCAGAACCATGACGATCAACCAGACTACATCTTAATCAAGACTGCTTAGTTACACAAACCTTCGGCTCCCTACTCCAGCTCTCCCCCCATTTAATCCTGAGGCTTATGCCCATGCCCAAAAGAGATAAGAGACATGAGGCATGAGGTCAGTACCTCCACCCCTTTAGCTGTACTCTCTGATGTGGTAAATTAACCAAATCTCTTTTCTGTTGGTTACTCCTTGGATTGGTTATAGACATGGGTGGCACCAAAACTCTGAAAACTCAAGTGGATAGCCACTCAGGATCATCCACTTCCCTGCATAGTTTCCCTCTGCTTAATGTACAGGACTTGGTGCTGAAGAATACATTCCCTAGACATTGTTCGGTTTGGGATGACTAGAGGGTGCAAACGTCTGGGTTGTGATGCGTTCTTCAATTAGTTTGTCTCCCTTGTGACAAAAGTAACCTGACCCCCCCCCAAAAAAATAAAAAGATAAAACAACACCTTAGAAGAGAAGGGGTTCGTCTCAGCTCACAATTCCAGGTTATAGACTACCACTGTGAGGATGTAGCAATGGCAGGAGTCTTGAGGTTACTAACCGTATCACAGCCAGCATCAAGAGGAAAAAGTGTATAAATACACCCTTACTTGTATGTGCTTAGTTAGATTTTTCCACTCCTGTACAGTTCAGGACTTTCTGTCTAGGAAATGGTGTCACCTAGAGTGGGCTGGGTCTCCCCATATCAATTAATTTGATGAAGGCATAGATAGGACCACAGGCCAAGGAAATATGAACCATTCCCCACTGACTCCTTCTTGTTGATTATTAGTTGTCAAATAAGCATAGGATTATTTTGGGACCTATCCCAGGGTGTAAGACTGAAACGAGTTCCCACCCCACCTGATGGCACACTCTCGTTGTCCCCTTACCCCTCATCATCTGAATCCATCTGAGTCCACTCCTTCAGTAAATTTCAGAAAAGGAATGGTTGCCTCAAGCTCTGCTTTCAGGGAACTGCACTTCAAGCAGCAAATGAAAACAGCAACCTTGAAACATTAATTCACTTCAAATGAACCATTACTCTTACTATTGCTACTATTAGGCAAAAACCATCTTTACCCATGGGAGTATTTCAGGTAGAAAACTGTGAGTCCTTTGGGGTCTATAGACACACCTAAGTGGTAGATATGCTCCCCCAACATGTGTGAAGTTCTGAGTTCTGTTCCCTGTACTACAGCAAAATACTGTCTTAGGGTTTTACTGTTGGGAACAGACACCATGACCAAGGCAGCTCTTATAAGAACAACATTTAATTGGGGCTTGCTTAAATGTTCAGAGGTTCAATCCATTATCATCAAAGCAGAAACATGGCCTCATCCAGGCAGGTATGGTGCAGGAAGAGCTCAAAGTTCTACATCTTCATCTGAAGGCTGCTAGAAAAATACTGATTTCCAGGCATCTAGGATGAGGGTCTTAAAGCCCATGCCCCCAAGTGAATCCTACTCCACACCTACTCCAACAAGGCCATAACCTCTAATAGTGCCACTCCCCTGGCCAAGCATATACAAACCATCACACTGACTTTATAACAAACTAAAGCAGCCAGTTCACTTTACCCCCAATCTATGCACACATCTCCACACCCGAGACTGTGTTCTTAGTACTGACCTAATCTCTCACATCCAAGATGGCCCTTATGCCTCCAAATATATTCCCTATGCTGTAACCATGGCAGCAAGCTGAGGCTTGGTGGATACCTCTGAACATCCTCTGGCCATTCCCTCTGAACTGCCCAGTGGTGCTCAGTGAAGTTTCCCTAAAGTGAAAAGACATCATAGTTAATGCATAGATAAGAATCTAGATATCTCTCATGGAGTAGAGTTTTATGAAACTTGCAAGTGTCACAAACATAATGTTAAAACATTATACATAAGACAATATTGTTGCTTGACATATCACTATAAGCTTATTTTTGAAAGAGTAAAATACTGTTCTATAACAGTGTTTATATATTGTAGATTCATAATTCTTTTAAAAATAAATGTTTTAAAGCACATGTTTCTCAGTGTTAAGATCTAATATAGTAAGGTAAGCCTGTGTGATTCATATGAGTGGAACATCTGCAGGTCCACCAATTCTTTGGGGATTCTGACCCTGGCCAAATTCTTGACCCGATCCTTTTGAGAAACCCTGAGCCATGCCCATCTGTCTGAGCCATTCTTGATTTTCTGAGTCTGGAATTGCATAGTGCACCAACTCCGTCTTCTCTCTGCAGTATCAAACTCCTGGTATGGTCCGTATTTGATAATTAATAAGTAGATGTTGCTCTTTTGTGGTGAACTGGACATTTTTTAGAGCAAATTTACATTTTAGACAAGCTAATTAAGCTAATCTCTCTCTACTCTCTACGTGTGTATGTATGCGTATGTATGTGTTTGCATTTGTACATGTATGTAGATACATTCTACTACATTAAAAAGAAATGCATGAACTAGATAGAAATAATTCAAGCAGAACTACATTTTTCATGGAAACTATTCAGACTTTATATTATACTTCTAGTGAGTACTGCCCCATGTCTGCAGCCTGTTATTTTTAGTTACATTGTAGGAAAATAGACGGAACTGAAAAACTATTATGTTAAATGAAATAAATCAAACTTAGACTACTTCATGCTTTTTTTTTTCATATGGAAACCTTCGGTTCTAATTTTTATGCATCCGTAAGTAATGAAACTTGAAAGGGGGAACAGGAGGGAAAGAGGATACCTTAAGGGAAAAAGAAAACTAATGAAAGATGGTGATGGATTGTAAGTAACACAGTAACACAGTGGTAGGGGAAGGGAAGCGATTGGGAAGGGAGGAGTCAGTGTGGGGGAGGGGAAATGCAAACAAGTAAGCCATAAGAAATTTCCTCTGGTGAGACACTGTAATTTGTATGCTAAATTTCAAATAATATGAAGGGGGCCTGAGAAATGGCTCAGTGAGTAAAGGTGCTTGCTGCCAAGCCTGAGGAACCGAGTTCAATCCCTGCATGCCACAGGGTGGAAAGAGAGAACCAATGGCTTCCACGCTCTCCTCTTCCGCATGCCACGTGGGCCATGTGTGCTCATACACATGCCACACACAAATAAATACGACTTAAAAATTGTTTTTAATATGTTTAATTGTCCTAGAACCCAGGTTACTTTTCTCCTACCATGTTTTATCTATCAGATTTAATTATACACAGTATCCCTTTTGTTTCTGGCCTGCCTGGAATATGAGTACATATGACTCAGCAAGTCCTGTGGATGCTCACCCATAGGGGACATATATTTTTTTAAATAAGATTTATATTTGTCATAAATGCAAAAAAAAAAACCACAAAATATTTTTTTTTTGTTTTTTGTTTTTTGTTTTCTTCGAGAGAGGGTTTCTCTGTATAGCCTTGGCTGTCCTGGAACTCACTCTGTAGACTAGGCTGGCCTCAAACTCAGAAATCTGCCTGCTTCTGCCTCCCAAGTGCTGGGATTAAAGGCGTGTGCCCCACCGCCCAGCACTCAAAATGTTTTTAAGTGATAAAGAGTAAAAACAGAAAGTCACACAGTCTAAATAGTGTATGGCTTGAATTTTTTGCCACAGGTACATGACAGGTTTTATGCCTGTTTTGTTTTTTGGGTGAAATAGCTTGCTCTTCGCCTTTCTTCTCCGTTAGTCTTCAGCTGGCCTGCATAGCACAATGGCTGTGATTTGGCATTCAAAATGGCTCATTCATAGTCTACATAAAAGTGGCATTTGCCTGTTGTATAAACTCTTGGAAATTATTCAGTTGTAAGTATTGAACACCTTTTACTAAGTCCAAGAGCAGAAGCTAGCTCTTTCTGATTGCATGCTTAACTTCTTAACTTTTATTTTCTGACTCATAGCTTTTCTCCACTCTGGCCTATCATATGCCAAACTCGGCTTAGAATAAAGGAGAGCTTCCTGTTGAGGTGAGAAAGAAGCGGCTACCTTTAGCTTTAATGTTTCATCTCAAACGAGTTGACAATGGTCTCTGTGAGCGTGACCCCAGTGGCATGATTTCTGCTGGCTTTGAGGAATTTCAGCTCACACAATAGGATGCTGCAGAACCAGGAGCAGCCTGGAGCATCCCACTCACTGGGAGCAATAAGCACCCAGGACATTCCAATGGAAGACGAGTGTGTGCCTTCACAGAGCTGCAAGAAGACAATAAGCCTATTCTGTGCTACTGGTTGCTTGGTTTCTGGTCTTTCCAGATAGTTTTCCTCCAGGATGAGAGAGTCTGAACTTTGCTCAGCTTGGCCTAGTTCACTTATCTTTCAATTCTGATAAGAAAACTTGGAGCCAATCTTCCCAAGTTAAAGTTGCATTCCTGTCCTAGCAGATGACCAGCCACTAAGCTGCCTAATTCCTCTATGTCCTTCACCTTTGAGGGGGATGTTAATGAAAGTATCTACCCCGAGAAGGCTGGAATGAAGATTAAATAAGTGTACAAGAAGTGCTTAGACTATAGACCAGGTGTTCAGTAAATTCTAGCCAGTGCGCTTTCAATAGGAAAGTCATTATTGCTATTTAAGAGTTCCAAGTAAAGTGTCTCTAACTCATGGAAGAATTAGGATGGTTTCTTTCACAGGGAGTCTTTTTTTCTATGTGGGATATGACAGCACAAAAGCTTCCAACTTCCCTGTGGCTTCTCCCAGCGATTAGGAAGGTTATGATGAACTTTGTGCGTTTCCCAAGAGTGGGGAAAACCCTTTTAATTGTTGTAGGGTGGAGATATGATTATTTCTACACAGGACATGGAAGCATGGGCCTATAACTCCAGCCACGTAGAAGGTCAGAGGACTGAAATTCCAAGGCCTTACCTGGGCTATAAAAGTTGTTCGAAGCACATGGGTAATGCTCAGTGGCAGAGTGTTTGCCGAGCAAGCAGGTAGCCCTAGGTCCAATCTCCAGCCACAGAAAGCAAACCATGAAAATTCTCCATCTCCAGACCCCAGCCTTACTTCTCCTTTTTCTTGCATCAACTGCTTTTTCAAGCTGTTGGAAGAGAACTGGCCAACTTCACCGGGACAGAGAGAGGTCTAGCAGCAATTATCTGCCCACTGTTTCTGCGTGGCATGGTCACCCCACAAGGGGATTATTATGGTTGTCATTTGAACTCTGAAATCAGTCCCATGCTCATTGCTCTATTAGTCCATCAGTGGCAGTTAATGAAGAGGGCATTGGGGGGACTGAGGGAAAGCATCAGCAATAGGACTGTTCCATTTCCTGTTTCCCAGGCAGAAGAGCGACAGAGGCCACCACCTACCAAAGTCAACACCCTTGCAAACCGTAGGCACTCACATCAGCGGCACAGTGAAATGTTTCTTGACATGCCATCTTCAGGATACTCTTTTAAGTGTGTGTGCACTGAAAATGTGAACTACTCTGGAATTGAGGCATCTGCTAGATTTTGACGATAGCACGTAGCCAATTACACATGACTTATTTCTTCCGAGGCTCCCCGATGTGATGACATATGCCTCTAATTGGTGCTCAGCCACATTTGTTTGTTAACTGTGAATGGCAGATCTCGGCACGTAAAATTTACCAAACTGAGATGCGAATCTCTGCCTGCAGCTTCAAACATGCCAAATGACTAAGACACTTTTCTAAGGCACTTTTCTTTGTTAACAAAATGTCACAAGAGTCAGAAACTACGATTTTGCCGTGTGTTTAAGGCAGGGAACATGCAGTCATCCTCTCTGTCCTCGCCATCATCATCATGGTCTGCTTTGTGGGATATTGTTTGTTTTGTTTTTCACCGTCTCTATTGTTCAACTCTGACAAATCCGCTCCGCAGTGAGGTGTGGAGGCTGTGTGTATTTCAGGCTAAATGATTATAACGCTTGTTCCTTTGGGAGGTTGATAAATGTTTATTTAAAAACCATTATTTCGGACCAAGGGCTAAAGTTGGGAGATTGAAAAATGCAGACCACCAAGGTACTGCTCATTTCTCCAGTTCTGATCCGCTCCCGTACGAGGGGTCTAATCAGGCCTGTGTCTGCCTCCCTCCTGAGTAGACCAGAGGCCCCATCTAAACAGCCTTCCTGCAGCAGCTCCCCTCTCCAGGTGGCCCGAAGGGAGTTCCAGACCAGTGTCACTTCCCGGGACATCGACACAGCAGCCAAGTTTATTGGTGCTGGGGCTGCCACAGTTGGTGTGGCTGGATCAGGGGCTGGCATTGGCACAGTGTTTGGTAGCTTGATTATTGGCTATGCCAGGAACCCATCTCTCAAGCAGCAGTTCTTCTCCTACGCCATTCTGGGCTTTGCCCTGCCGAGGCCATGGGACTCTTCTGTTTGATGGTCGCCTTCCTCATCCTCTTCGCCATGTGAGGCTGCACGGGGTCACCCGGCCGTCCCTGCTGCTTTGACTCCATGCTGGTCCTGGCGCTGGATTGTGCAGAGCTTTGCCATTAAACAACAACATTTCTCTAAAAAAAAAAAACAAACAAACATTATTTCTTTAAATAGACTACATGATTATTTTGTTCTCCCCTAAATTCATTTAAAACAAATAGTAAAATCTCATATGGTACAGTAACTTTTCTCACATATTGCGAGGTCCCCTCTGTCTGACTCCTTCACTGGGATAAAAACCAGATGGCCACTGTTACTCCTGTCCTACCTCCTCCTGGATTCCATCGACACTGCACTTTAAGGTGGCACGAGAGGGATGGGGGGGGGGGGGCTGGGAAACTCTCTGAGGTAAGTCGTCAGGCTGCAGTGGCAAATGTTCTGAGGGGGGCTGTCTTTCCCAACACCTGATAACTAAGCTGCACTTCCTGGACTCCATCAGGGCAGCAGTGGTCATTTCTGGAGTTGCCTGACTGAGTGAGCGTTGGGTTATATTCCCACTGCTCCAGCTTCTGCACTGGGTCCTCCCTCTGAAACCATGCTGCTTACACGACCTATAGAGTTAATTACACTCCGTTTCTATTTTTTTTATTAGATGTTTTATTTACAGTATCTCCTTTCCCAGGTTCCCCTCCAAAAATAAAATAAAATAAAATAAAATAAAATAAAATAAAAACTGAAACAAATCTCTGTTTCCCTCCCCTCTCCCCCTGCTTGCCACTCCACCCCCTCCTGCTTACTGGCCCTGGCATTCCCCTACACTGGGGCATAGAACCTTCACAGGACAAAGGGCCTCTCCTCCCATTGATGACTGACTAGGCCATCCTCTGCTATATGTATGCTGCTGGAGCCATGAGTCCCACCATGTGTACCCTTTGGTCGGAATTTTAGTCCCTGGGAGCTCTGAGGGTGCTAGTTAGTTCATATTGTTGTTCGTCCTAAGGGGTTACAAACCCATCAGCTCCTTGGGTCCTTTCTCTAGCTCCTTCACTGGGGACCCTGTGCTCAGTCCAATGGATGGCTGTGAGCCTGGAGCCTGATATAGCTGTTTCCTGAGAGTCTCTGAAAGTACCCGACTAAGACAGAAGTAGAGGCTCACAGCCATCCATTCCACTGAGTACAGAGTCCTCATTTCTATTTTTAAAAGCTAGAATATATTCTCTTGTTTCCAAACAAGTTCTTCAGTTTTTTAATGTGCTTTTCTATACAGATGTACACTCTGCTTCATAAGCAAACGAGGTCATAGCCACATCGCTAGTATATCATTCTGCCAGGGAAGTAGTCACTTCCTGATTCATTTGACAAGCAAAAAAAAAAAAATGTATTGAATGGCCATAGGATCAGCCACCACACTGAGCACAGCACAGACAGGCTCTTCCATGGCAATGCCCACCTTTGAACTCGAACATCACTTGCTGTCAGTCCTATAGACTGTTTCATAGAGAGACTTTTTCATTCTTCATTCCTTTTTCACCTGGAAAGTTTTCTCTTGACCATAGGTAAGTAGGCACATATAATAGCTATGTGAATCAAATGTCTATCACTGGCAATAAATCATAAAGAAATGTATTTGAAAACAATTCTTGTATATTATAATTATACCACTTACTAAAGACTAGGGTGAATGTGCATGCTAATGCGATAGATGTGCCTGTTTATTCAAAAAATGAATCATGGGTGAATATTTGATAGTGCAAGCACAGGGAGTCTTCATCATTTTTAATAATTGATTGACGTTGATTGATGTTTTGATTTTGTAAGCATCAGTCCTGAGGAACTCATTTCATATGAAGATACACAGTCTAAAATGACCAAAGTATATTCACAGCCATTTCAGAAATCATTGGAAATTCTGTCCTGATCCCAAATCAAACTACATTAAACTATTTTTTTTTATGAGACTCAAGTTAGCAACTCACATATCAATTTCTAAGAATTCTAACAAAGGACAAGTCAAAGATGGGCTGATTTAGCCCTCACGAGCTCAAGGGCAGAGTTGTTATAATAAACACCATGTTCCTAGGAGCAGAGAACTCTACATATACAACAAAGCCACTGCAGCTCACACCGGGTGTAACCTTGAGTGTGACCAGAGTGCTTCAGGCAGCGTTTGGAGACGTGATGTGGTGTGACGGCTCATGCAGTGCCAAATGTGCGTATGCTATGTCCAAAACATAGGCTCTGGTGAAGTCCCACAATGCAACACGGCCAAGCGTTGGCAGAGACATCTTGGATTCGTTTTCAACGTTTGATTTCAAATTATTCTTTGATGGTTGTATATTGAGAACATGCTTACTACTATCAGTCTTTATGTAACCCCCATATTCATTTCTGCCTCCCGTATGAGTTGTGAGTCACCGTTTAAGAAGCTATTAAAACATAGAGCTCCCTACTTCAGATCATATGGGAATGACCATTAAGACAGTACTTTGACAGAACCGAGGTGAGGCTACACGATAGTTTTAAACAGTAACAAAAATTACATCTTAGTGAGTCAGAGGAAAGAGCATTTTAATAACCAATGTTAATTAATGTATGCATTTGGATCAGCTATTTTATACCTAGCTGTGCCACAAGAGGGGTGACAATCACCCATATTCTAAGTCATTGCTTTGTTACTTAACTTCACACCACAGCCGAATAGACACAGTGAGCAAGCATTAAGCGATCAGTAGAGGAAATTAGATAGGGAGCAGGTCATGCTATGCTAGGTCTGTCACGGGTTAAGGGCAGCAACACGCTATGAAAGGCTACTTGTATTCTCAGCATAAACATAAGTAGAAAGACATCATAACTACATGTTCACATGTAAATTTTAGCTATTGCTTCAGACTTTGGCATTATCGATGCGCAGGAGGTTTTAGCGGTTTATCTTGTCTTGAATGGGGAAGAGACAGTTTATGTAAATGGAAGGCAAACAGTAACAACAAGACCTTGAACCAAGCCTTGAGCTAACTTGGTAAACTGGCCCACGTCACTGGGAGAGTCACTGCTCTTAAAACTCTGTTTTTAAGCCTTCATTGTCTACTATAGTTTATCATGACACTATACCATATTTATATACAGTCTATTATATATGACATACACTCTTGCTGTTTATAAACTACATATGTATATATAACATATATACTATTATAGATTATATGTATATAAGCTATATGTGTCTATATAGTATATTATATTGTATTTATACATATTATAAATAATGTATATAATAGTAATATATTATTGTTGGTTCCATGTCTTTGTTACCAATCTCATTGGTCTTTACTGAATCCATTATTTCAGTTTATATATAATTGTTTTTTTTTATCTAGATAAAACATATATTTAATTCCTATTGCTTGCATGTAATCTTCTGTGAATCTTAAATAGTAACTTTATCTTCTGTTTACACTTTCAGGGGGCATTACCATTTCCTTAATAGGAAATGTTATTAATCTGTTACAGAAATTGAGAATATTTGAGTTGTAGAGATGGTAGCATACTACAAAGCTCATAGTGGAGATCTGGTCCCTCTGTCTAATCCAACAGTGGATAAATTGAAATGTAGCAATGTCCTAAGACATGCAAAACACATCTCAGATGATAACCCACCTCCAAAGTGACCAGTCAGTAAAAACGGGTAGGCTTAGAGTCATGGCTGCACCTTGGCAACAAGAGTCTTCGAAGACTGGCGAGAAAGCCTTGCAGCCAACAGGATGTAGGGCGACAGCTCCTGGTGGCATCTTTGTACCTGTTGACTGAGATGGGATCTGCCTACAAATGCACAGATGAGTCAAGAGACTGGGAACAGAGGAAGTCTGATTGCCTGTGGTAATGGCTGGACACTTGTGTGTGAAGATTGGACTTAGCTATGTAAACTAGTAAGTTCTCCTCTGTGTTTAAGCATGCCAGGTTGGGTTTCTGACTCTCTTAACTTCTGACCATCATATCCCTATGCCATTCACAACCTCAACTGTGGTTCTCCTCCATGTTGTTTTCAGAATAAATTACTCCACCCAGTACCTGGGTCATTATCCATAAATGGCAAAGCCTTTCCCTTCATCATTGCTTATTGTCTCTTCCAAGCACATTACCAGGTAAAAGGAGTCATTCATGCAGGATTTGTTCAAAAAAAAAAGGGGGGGGTGTAATAGTAAAACAGAAAGGAAGGAGAATGATATAAAGAAGATGAAATACGTGCCTTGTTGAGTATCTCTGCTCTGTGTCCGTAACTGATTTGGTGGTTGAGGGAGCACAGAGAATGGAAAAGATCCGTCATGTGGAGAGACATTCCTAAAAAGGAAAGAAACAAGTGAGTGAGTGGGTGTAGTCTCAAGAATTGTACTGTGGACAAAAGCAACTCATGATGAGAAGACAGAGAGCGGTGTCAATGGGGCTCAGGGTTGGTTGCTCTGTGTTGACCAGGGGTCAGACTCAGTGGATCTGAAAGGTCCCTCTGAGAAACTGGCAATTGAGCAACCCTGTGAAGAGCTTGGATGTCAAGGAACATTTCAGGCAGAGGAATCTCTGTGCTCAAAAATCCAGAAGAGGAATGCACTGTCTTCCAGGGAGCAAGAGTTCCTCTCTCCTCTCTTCACCAGTATCCCATTATTTGGAAAAAGAAAGTGGGTGCTTCCCAGTGGGGACCGTGAGTTAGCAGAAAGACGCTGTTATCAAAGCTAACTACTAAGGGGCTAGGGAGATGGCCCAATGGGCTCCTACCTAGTGAGTCCGAGGAACTGAGTTTGGATTCCCAGGATCAGACACTGTGGCATGCTTCTGTAATCTCAGTACTCCCAGGATGAGATGGCAGGTAGACATAGGTATATGTACCTGGATGTGCATGGCTAATCTAATGTACACCACAGACAAAGAGACCCAAGATTTCTAATATATTGAGGAAAGAAAATCAGGAAAGCATCACTTATTACTGGAATGTTCTATTAGCTAAAAGGAATGGTGAGCACTTGCAAACTCAGTACTGAAGAGGGAAAAGAAGGATCAGGAGTTCAAGGCTAGTCTCTGCTATGCAGAGGATTCAAGCCTGGGCTATACATGACCCTGTCTTAAAGAAATCAAAAATGTTCTCTTACATGGCTTCCTCAAGCTACTAAGGGTACAAAAGCAACCTTTTAGTGACTCCTGCCATTTGATAATTCTATGCATACATCTATCTTTATTTCATTCATAAATTTCCACATCTTAAAGGAGCTGTTTAGTGGCTGCATGGTTGTGGTTTTCAGAGTTAAACTAATAGTATTAATATAGCTTGAAATTTCCATTTCTTCACAAGCATATGAAATACCAAGGCTCCTTTTAGACAGCTAATATGCAGTTTATTGATATTTACAACATGTTGTAAAGCTAACCACAAGCAGAAATCCTCTGCATCCCTACCAAAAACCAATCAAAAGAAAGATAATTGAGTTAGCCTCCTCGTGACTGAGCACAGCATGTCCACATTAACAAATTTGCTAATGGGGTAGTCATGCGTTGTTCTCGGGACCTAGGGTGCTGATTCCACAAAACAGAGTAAAACAGGCACAGTAAGATCAACGACTAACACATGAGTAGCTATTCTTGCCAATTGTTTGGAGTTGAGAGAAAGAGAGAGAGAGAGAGAGAGAGAGAGAGAGAGAGAGAGAGAGAGAACACAGTGACTGGAAAGTAGAGTTAGCTGACCTTGAACAGAGTCAGTGTATATGTCTAACTCAAATCTGTGAGACTTGGATAAGCCACTTGCTCTCTGTGACCTTCACTTTATTCAACTGGGAAATAAAAATGATTTCCCGAGGGCTCATGGGAAAGAAAACATCATCGATGGCTGAGGCTTTAAAACACCTCCGTAGATGTCAGGATGCTCACAAAATCTCCCCAGAGAAGGGGAAAAGTCTCATTGTCCTTGGGAAGGAGGGAGGCTCCTGTTGGTTCTATTAAATGTGAGTGAACGCTTCTTAGCAGAGCTTTAAGCAATATAGTTTCAAAACACTGTCAAGCTATATTTGGTCACAGGCATGGCATGCTCTAGTCATGAAAGGGGCATCACTACAGGTTGACAGTGCCACACAGATAGCCCCTTTCTTCACCAACCAACAAGAAAGTTCTATTATGAGAAAATAGGAAGAGGTTTTTAGAGATGAAAAAATATACAAGGAAATGTTTTCCTCTTTGAGTTGGAAAATATGAGGCCATTTAAGCATCATAAGACTATTTGGTTTTAAACCATAACTGTCTCTTCCCTCCTGACTCAACTTAAAATCTGATTATCATAATGAGCAGTGTCTTTGTGCCTCTCAAGTTCTGATTTTCTGGTAGATACAGGAGAACCCCCGGGGTAAAGGCACTCGAACCTTCTCTTACAAGCCACATCTATTTCTAGCTCAGAGATGCTCAGTTCTCTTTTCTGTTCCTGAGCTGCCCTAGCTTATGCTTTAGCCTCTACCATGTAAGTTTTGCCTGAGCTATGATCTATTAGTTACTAGCCCTACAGGGGCTGTGATAAAACACCCCAAGGAAATGCAGCTTAGAGGAGAGCTGTGGCTTATGACTCCCAATCCCCGAGGGACAGAGTCCACAGTGGTGGAGACATGGCAGAAGAGGAACAGGATGGAGGGGGTAGGGTAGGAGTGATAACCTGGTTGTTCTCATTTCATCTACACACAGGAAGCAGAGAGAGAATGAAAATCAAGGCCAGACTCTAAAACCTCAGAGGCAGTGCTCAGTGCTATACTTTCTCTAGCAAGGCTCCACTTCCTAAATGTTTCCATTTGTCCCTTTGTAGTTTCACACTGTAGTGGTTTGGAGGAGAAATGCCATGGTAGTTGTGTGTATTTGGACACTGACTTGGTCCTCCATGGGTGGTGCTGCTGAGAAGGTTATAGAACACCCATCGCTGATGTGTCTGCTCTAGGTTTGGAACCTGAGAATTGAGTCGTTGCCAACCGTAAACTCAACTTATGCTCAAAGTTGGAACAGACTTCTGACTAAGTGAACCTTGAGCTGAACTGCTCATCATTTACAGAGAAGTAATGCTAACATTTTTTCAGTTGTTTTAAAACCCAGTGAGAACCTCTGAACAGAAACCAAACCTATATTTTTGAAAACCACTGACCTGGAATAAAACGAGAGCATTGGAATATTTTCTGGAATAAATTTGAACCAAATTGATATTTTGCTAGATCCAAGTCCCTAGTTAAGATAAAGTGTGTGGTCATGTACCATAACAGAGTTAAGTAGCCCACCCAGAGATTAAATCCATGGCCTTTCTCTCATTATTTTATAAGTAAAACAACGGTCATGTCATGACTTCTACAGAGCAACTTCACTATGAAAGGCGAAAGGGGAATGATTTTATATGAGAGGGGAGGAACAGAGTTTGAATCTAAGAAGTTACTGTAATTCATGCAGGCTCACGGTGAATACCCTCCTAGTGAGGGAGTTTGGACCAGTGTTTTCTTTTGGGCTTTGTATGACAGAGAAGAGGAATATATACTTCAACCCTATATGCTCATTAATTTGAGGACTTCTTACTTTGGGAATAATAACTATTGTTGGTATTGCTGACTGCCAAGTGCTAAGAGACTATCAAACAGGCTTGCCATTCTCTTTACCAAAGATGCCAATTCAAGATCCAGCTGGTGATGTAACTCAGCAGGCCAAGGGACCTGTAACCAAGTCTGAGGACTGAGTTCTATTCTTGGGAAACACATGGCAGGAGAGAACCAGCCCCGACATGGACACGTCTCACTGGCACCAATACACCTGTGTTGTGGAATGCATGCATGCATGCATGCGCAAGCACATGCACACTATGTAAATTAATCTAGTGGTATATCTAAAAACTCTCGTTATTTGTATTCAATGATAAATTTAAATCAAAGTCACTATTCTTGCTTAAGAACTCAGGAAGTGAGTGGCAATTGCCCTTTTCGTTTTCTTCATGTTGGTACCTCTGGAAGAAATTTGAATGTATTTCAAGTACGGCACATTTTTTTTCTATTACCTGATTTATTCTATGTGAATGGCTGTTTTGCCTGCATGTGTCTCTGTGCGTCACGTTTGAGTGTGGTGCCCTTGGAGGTCAGAGGAGAGCATCAGGGGGTCTGGAGCTGAAGTTACAGACAGTTGTGAGTCACCATGTGTGTGCTGCGAATGGACCCTGGGTGTTGAGTCATCTCTCTAAGCCTGGGCATGTTTTCTGTTTGTCTGAGTTTCTCATTTTTTTTCTTCCCTGGAGCCTGGGTGAAGTCGTCAAGGTTGGCTGAGGCGCTGGGTCCCGGTCAGAGACACCTGAGGAGAAGCTCCCGTAGAAGTAACTGCATTCACACCTACCACTGATTGAGGAAAAACAGGGTTATCTCTGTGTCTAGGACAAGTTACTAATTTTCGTCATGCTCCTTACGTAGCATAATTCGGAGAACCAAAGAGGTTTATTCTTCTTAGTTGTGTCTCACCCCACCCCCACCCCCCATACAAGCACAGCAGTTGCTCTATAAAGAAATCCATTCATGAAAAACAATTGTCCAAATTACTGCAATTAACCAATGTGGTTTTCCTTCTCTGCAACAGCTTGTGAGGTAATAGCAAAGGGGTGGCTTCATTTAAGTACTGAACCTTTTGATGTTAAAACCGTTTCCAAGTAGCAGATAATTATTTTAAATGGACACGACATAGGTGTTTATGTATGCTTTCTCTTTAATAACACAGTTTCTATTCATACTCCTGGCCCTCTGGGCTTCTCTCCTGTCTTCCTTCATACCCGATCCTGCTCCCCTTTTCATTCCCCCACCCACCCCTCATCCAGGTCCCTCCCACTCTCTCTGAATGGAAATATGCAGCTGAGGGGCAGAAGTGTAGAAGGGAAACCTCTAGAAACTCCCAAAGACCTGAGATGTCAGAGGCTCCTAGGACACAATGGGGATGACCATGGCTAAAATGTCCAACAGTGGGGAGATGGAACCTGAAGAGACCACTTCCAGTAGATAGACAGGGCCCCCAGTGGAGGGATGGTACCACCCACCTACCTTCAAAATTTATGACCCAGAATTGTTCCTGTCTAAAATAAATGCAGGGACAAAAGTGGAGCAGAGACTGAAGGAATGGCCTTCTCGTGACCAGCCCAGCTTGGGACCCATTCCATGGGCAGTGGGCACCAGACCTAGACACTATTGCTGATTGTGTGCTTGCAGACAGGAACCTAGCATGGCTGTCCTCTGAGAGGCTCTATTAGCAGCTGACCGAGACAGGTGCAGATACTTACAGCCAACCATTGGACAGAGGCTGAGGACCCCTATGGGAGAGTTAGGGGGAAGATTAAAGGAACTGAAGGGGAGTGCAACCCCATAGGAAGACCAACAGTATTAACTAACCCAGAGGAGGTTATGAAGTAGGGGAGTGGATAGGTGGGAGAGCACCCTCTCAGAGGCAAAAAGGAGGGGAGATGGGGTGAAGAAATCTTGGGAAGGGGAACAACATTTGGAATGAAAATAAATAAAACAAAAAATTAAAAAATAAAAATAAATAGAACTACGATTTTACTACAATTAAAAAAAAAATAACAAATGCTCTGTTAGACTATTTTTGCAAAAGGTGTCCCCAAAGGAGGCTTTAAAAGAAAATGGCAACTCTTTGGTAATAATAAATGAGTTTTATCTAGTCCTGAATACTCCCGTGCTAACAGGATCATTAAGAAACTGACTTGATCATTTTTATTGTTATCCCAATGTGTCATGAATCTAGACAGCAACAGCATTATAAAAAGTTTTCCATTCCTTCGCGTGTTCAGATGTGTTGCTTTTCCAGCCTGACAGTTTCATGCTTCATTTCCAAGGACAACATCCTGTACCACACAAAATCTCAGGAAGGCAATGACACAGTGGCTCCAGTCAATGCCCAGGAGAGGCGTGATTTCAGCATTTCTTCAGGTCCACTGCATTATGTGCAGGATATAGGCACACCTGCCTCTTCTTCCTGCCTATCTGAAAGCCAACAATTCTTCTAAGAGGGGAGAGGGCATTGTGTGTCAATTGTGACGGTTGCACACTTCCGTTCTGCTTAGGATTCGTCCTCTTGTGCATAGTGGTGTATGCTGATTCTGCCCGATCTGCTTCTACAGGGCAACCATGAGATCAGGGATCAATTTTGCCACAAACAAAAGGAAATATAGAAACTTAGATCGATGAAATGAAGCGTCCTTTTCCTTATGTATAGCCACATATTCTCCCTGGAAACCCCCATCCATTCCTCCATTTTCCTTCAGGAAAGAGCAGGCCTCCCAGGAATATCAACAGAACATGGTATAACAAGATACAACAAGACTAGACACAGATCTGCATATCAAGGCTCTGTGAGGCAACCCAAAAGGGCGAAAGGGGTCCCACGAACAGGAGAAACAGTCAGAGACAACCCCACTCCCGCTTATAGGAATCCTACAAAACTCCAAGCTAAACAACCATAACATGTATGCAGAGGACCTAGTACAGACCCATGCAGGTTCCATGACTGACGCTTCAGTCTCTGTGAGCTCCTAGGAGCCCTGATTAGTTGGTTTTGCAGCCCATGTTTTCCTGGTGCCCCACAATCCTCCCCCCAACCCCTGTTGCTGCAGGTTTCTCTGAGATTTGCCTAATGTTTGGCTATGGGTCTCGGCATCTGCGCCCATCAGTTGTGGGAGGAAGCCTCTCTGAGAATGATTGGGCTAGGAACCAATCTATGAGTATAGCAGAATATCATTGCGAATTATTTCTTTGATTTTGGGGGGAGGGGTATTTGAGTTTGGTCCTACCCTACATCTCTGATTCCTGGCTATCCAGGCAGTGTTGGCCATGGGCTCTCTCTTGTGATGTGGGTCGCAAGTTAAACCAGTCATTGGCTAATTGACGTCTAAGGTGAAACACTGAGAAATTTTTATTTGAATATCTAGTTTAGAAGTTTAAAACTTGAAATATAAAAGCCCCCAATCCTTTTGTCTTCTAACGGTACATCGTAACTGTTTATTATTTCAGCGATGCCACTTTTTCTTAGAACCTAAACTTGTTTGGTTATATGTCTTTGATTTTCTTCTTGTTCCTTTTTTGATTCCTACTTATTTGCAAGCATTGGGTAGTAGCATCCACTTGACCTTTAGCAGATTAGCACGTCATCTCGTTCTTGTTCCTCCTTTTCTTCCTTCCTCTCTCCATTCCTTCTCTCTCCTCTCCTCTCCTCTCCTCTCCTCTTATCTTTCCCATGCCCTCCCTCCTCTCTTTTCTCCTCACCTCTCCTCACCTCTCCTCTCCTCTCCTTGTCTCCTATCTTCCTATCCTCCTGAGAGTCACACCTCTGGCATTCCGCCCTCCCCCTCAGCAGCTCACACCTGCACTCAGGCCTGCTATCTGACCTGTGCTTTCACATGCAGGTTAACATGAAGAAAATTAAAAATGGTGTCCTCATGCATGGTCACCTTTGGAACTCTTCAGCCCTCTGGTCTTTGCTGCCCAAGTGAAGCGACCAAGAGCAGACACTCACTTTACTGCAGACAAACTTCTTTAAACTCGACACAGATTGTCTGTTTTCATTAAATTTAATTTTGAATAGATCCTCTCCTATCATCTTATTTAATAATAACTGTAACAGAGCCATATAGACTGGGAGATGGTCATCAGTCCTCACATATATGATCATGGGCACTTTTACATACACACATAGAAACGTATGGCATGTCTTGACCAAGTGCATTAGGATTTCGCATTATCTGATTTCTTGCTGTTGGGCAAAGGTCTGGGAGAGATGTAAATCGTCTTCTTTAACTCCCATTCTAAAGTTCTGCCCATCCTTAGAGTGAAAGTTCTAAGATCAGTTTTCAGAAGCAGCATCAGTAAAAACATATAAAAGGATATGCAGTTACACCACATGCGCTAAAACATGTAGACAATCCTACAAAGCTATGTATTATTTATAATATACTTACTAAATTTACAATGAAAATTTCTTTTGAAATGTAAATACTTTTCCCCTAGTTTACATTTTGTAACCAAAAGCTAGGTTTTCCTTATTTCTTAAAAAAAAAAAAATAAGGGCAATTCATATTTATATTCTTCTCAATTTCACAAACCAAAAATGAGTTGCAGGATAATATAATTATAAAAGTATTTAGAAGAAAAACCAAAGCATATTGATTTTCTTTGTGACTGTACCTACTATTCTTAACCCTTGTGTTGGAAATTCTTCCATCTGCTAAAGATTCTTTATAAATGTCCCACTTTATTATTGAATCATTATGCAGGAATTAGAAGTTAATATGAAAATAAGAGAACTCTATAAGATGCATAAGTACATTTTACCCCAAAATAGGGTGGTAAGAGCCTGTTACCCTTTACAAGAGGTGGTTAGCTGCCACCAGCACCAGGCAGTGTTCACACATGAATGACATCCCTCTCTCCCCACAGCTGGGATTTGACTTCAAGATCTTGTTTTCATATAACACTCCAGGGACTTACCAGAAAGCTGGTGACCTGGATGCTCAGCTCTCAGAGCATGGTCTGAGGGGGAAAACAACCCCCAGATGCTGTCAGACACTTATGTCCTCAGTAGTTCAACTCTGGCTGATGATGATTGAGTGTTTCAAAATGGCTGGTAGAAAAGTAGACAATAAACAAATTACTTAATACTTGATCACAATGCCACATTGGCATGCATTGAAATTGTACATATGTCTCTAATTATGTGCAATTGTTAGGTGTGAATTAAAACCTTTACACATGGGATCTCTACTAAATAAGCTTTCTTTAAGCTATCTTTCTTCATTTGTTTTTAATTATGCTTATGTTGGGGGGTATGGTATTTTCACAGAAGTGTAGGTGACTACGGAAACCAGAGAAGTGCACTGAATGCCCTGGAGCTGGAGTTACAGGTGAATCCTGGGAATTGAACCCTAGTCCTCCCTAGAATTCTCTGCTTGAGTCATCTCTTAAGGTCTTTAATTAGCATCTTTATTTTAAAAATAAAAAGATTCTCAGACCACCCAGATGTGCATGGAAGCTTGAGAAGCACTTGGTGACATATTTATTGCATTCTAGATCTTCTTTTAACACCGTGTCAGTGGAGGATGATCTGGAGAGGTAGCTCAGCAGTTAGGAGCACTTGCTGCTCTCACAGAGAGCCTGAGTTTGGATCCCCAAATGCAGATGGCAGTTCACAGCCACCTGTCACTCCAGCTCTGGGAAATGACACCCTTTACTGGGCTTTGAAGGCACTAGGCACATGTGTGGTATACATGTGTACATGAAGGGAGAACATACATACTACACAAAATAGAAATAAATAAATCTTAAAAAAAATATGTCGGGGATAAGAGGAACTGTTTGATTCGATGGGATGTGGAGGTAGACAGTTCCCAGGAGTCCCATGGCGTCTCTGTTTTAGTTTGATAAAAAGAAAACAAGAAAGAGTTGTTCTTTGTGCCTCTTTTCCTGGAGCTCTTTAGCCTAGGTCTCAGAGCTAGTACGGAGGAAGCCATGGTGACTGATCCCTAGGCAGTTTGGGCTTCCTTTGTTCTGTTCAGAAACACTAATGTTTAAAATCACAAACATCTTCAAAACAAGGAATTCTGGTACAAGATAAAATATGATCTAAACTTAGCTCCAAATGGGATTAAAACTGGGGTGTTTCTTCTCAAGCCGTCAGTTTGTTTATGTGATGTGTGGTATCACCTTCAAAGAGAAAAGTGCTCTGGCCCGGCAGCGCCAGCTCCCATGACATGCCTCTGGCTGGTAGGATACCCCAGGTCCTGCTTTGTTTGTATGGTATAAACTTCGTGTGTGAAGGAAGAAACACAGCAGAATGCAAACCTGGTATTTTCCATTAACTTACAAAGTCAAATGGCTTAAGAACTTTTTCAGATACATTTCCTCTTCCAACCCGTTTATAAAATTGTAAACAGAAGTGTGGGCTCATGGTATCTTCTTGTAAATTCTGGAAATTTTCTGAATGAGAGAGGGCTTCAAAACCCAATCACTGTCTGGGCAAACTTCACTGAGAACAAGGGTTCACTGACTAATCCACCAGGAAGTAGGCAAAATTTAAGTCTAAGGCAGTGAGAAGGCCAAGTAGATAACAGTGGTTGCCTCCAAGCCTGATTACCTCTGTCTGTTAGCTAGATCTCTAAGACCCACCTTCTGGAGTGAGGGGTTGGGGATACGGCACATGACACAATGCCTGCAAGCTGTCCATTTTGTGATATGACATCACCACCCTTGCTTTCCCAGAGCTGGAGAGATGACTCATTGGGTAAGAGCACTGGCTGGTCTTTCAGGAGATCCAAGTTTGATTTCCAGTACCCAATAGAATGGCTCACAGCCCTCTGTAACCTCAGTTCTATAACTCCAGTTCCTCGGACCTAATACCCGTTTCTCTGTAAACATCAGGCACACACACAGTGAAGGCAAAACACTCATACACGTAATAAAAATAAAAATAAACCAATCTTTCAAGAAGCATTTTGTCAGTAATGGACAATGTAGTAATCATCTCTCCGCACAGGAGCACACATTCAGGTGTTTTCAAAATTCTTTGCCATGTGTGTAGGGGCAAATGAACATGGCCTGGCAGCCTCCAGTTGAGTGTCTTGCAAATGTTAGGGAACCTGACCAGTATTATTCATGGCCCAGTCCTTTGTTTCCACCAGTCCTCACTCTCTCTGTCACAATGCCATAAAGTCCATCAGAAGCATGTGTCAACTGACCTGGAAACTTCTCTTTCAGCTTGGTTTGGTTCAGGGAATGAGAACTTTGTACCCTGCATTTCATTAGTGACTGTGACTTACAGTTGGAAAGCAAATGGGTTATATCCCAGCCGGTTCACTAGCGAGCAAGGGCATCACTGAAGTTAACTGTTTCGTTTCCAGACAGCATGTCTGGAAAGGCATGAGAACAACAGACACAGAGAAGAATCCTCAGAACCCCCATTCTTCTCTCACTCACAACACTGGAGTGCTTTCCATATGGCTTTGGTTGTCCAAAGTGGGACACACATACAACTCAACTCCTGTTTCCAAGAAACTCAGTGCAAACACCACGAACATCTCTAGGTGATAGTAAGCTGCGTCATAACCATCTAGACACGTACGCATTTTAATCATCTCCTTGTCTTGAGATTCCTGGTTGCAAACTGACAGCATGAATTTCTTGACTGATATCGAAGTGTAATGGAGATCAGAAGAGCACATCTTCTTTACGGATGTCATGACCAAGGAGGTCATTCATGAGTACATTTGTGCCAGCATAAGAAACTGAAGACAATGTTTGGTCACATTTTGTGGCTCCTTGCCTGTTATTACTCCAAAAAGATTTCTAGGTGAAACATGTCGTGTGAGGTCGTCACACTGGTCAGTGTAGGGCAGTCTCCTGGGTGAAGAATCCGGAGCATGTCTAGAAGACGCTATCTCACAGCAGGCACCCTGGTTGTCTGGTTCTTAATGGCCACAGTAGTAATGGGGGATAATTCACAAGGCCCTCTTTCAATGAAGAACAATCGATGGCTGCCAAGGGACAGGGAGTCAGAGACAAGCTTTCTGATAGGCTGTCCAATTCCCAAGTGGTCAGCTCAAATCATCAGAGAGAGGGAGATGTTGGAGAGGGGATGAGGGAGGAGTGGAAATGGCACAAACACGGGACTCATAGATAAAAGTCTCAAAAATAAAAATATAAGAGTATAATGTATTATGTGAAAATTATGTGCTGGTCGATTTCTATGGAAACAGAATGGAATAAAATACACCAAAATTCACCTAAATTGAATTTGCTCATTGTTGATTCAAACATCACTGAAGAATCAAAACTTACTACTGCATAATGTGTTTCCCATTTAAACTTCACATGTCTTATGCTTCTTTATAGGAGGAAATGAGAGATAAGCTAGCATTTTCCTGAAGCTGATGTGCACAGATATCCCTCGATACTAATGGACTTTTAGACCCATTCATTTCTTAATAATTTCTATAAGCCAACTAAGAGAAATGTAGATTATTTTAGTCAAGCACGGATTATGAACATATCTACAATAATGACACTGTTACTTCACTGAAAATAAAATATTCTATGCCCAGTAATTATAAAGTAACAGAAACTGTGCCCCCCTAATCAAGATGGATCGAAAATGAACAAAAATTAAATAAATAAGGTGAAATTCAAAAGGCAGGTGATTGTTAACTTGGCTTGTATCTTTTTTTTCTTGATTTAGAGTTGATAGGTTTTGCACATGTAGATGACAGCCTCTGGTAAAGTAATTTAATTTTATGAGTCTTGGGTCTCCATGGTATCATCCAAATTGTACTTATCACACACATCTGGAAAGCTGAGAGACCAGAGGAAGCACCCCATGATGTCCCAAAGTGTCTCCATTTATGAGAAAACGCAAGGCCGTCTCTCCCTGATGGCTTATAGTTAAAATATTCAGATAATTATACCTAATGAATAATTCGTCTCTCTATCTTAAGGCATCTTGAGTGAGTTGGAATGGAATATCTCTGCTGAAGAGAGATGAACATCTCCCCATCCACTCTGTCTTTTTCCTCCCTCCTCTCTAAGAAAGAGAAAGTTTCAAAATTGGAAGGAGAGAGACAAGACACAGAGATACAGTTAACGAAGGTCCTGTCTGGTCAGTCAATCAGAAGCCAGACTCTGTCTATTAAAGCACGTCCCCTGACATGACTCTTAGACTTGCCTCTTCGCCTGCTAACCTGTGCCTTCTGGGCCTTTACATGTGGACCATGTTCCTCTGAGCGTGCCCCTGAGCACTGGTTCTGTCCTGATGACCCCACTTTTTTCTTGACTACTTTAAACCATGAGGATCCATCATCCGCCAGATAACACATTTTTTGTACGAAACCGGCTAGAAGGAAAATGAACAAGAGATAGAGAGCAAGTGCTGGTCTGTTGGATCCCCCTGGATAATCTCATTACGGTTCGGGTGGATTTCTTTGAAGTTGACAACTACCCTAGCCTGTGCCAGTGCCTCTGGCCCTTTCCAAATACAAGCACTGTGTTTCTCCCACCAAAAGAAGAGGCTTTCTGGAGGGGCCTCAACTGTCTCTTTCCAAAACTTTGAACCCCAGATGTTCTCGTGGACCACGCTGTTCTCTGAAGTTAAACTCACGCCGGTTCTTTCCCGGCGCTGGAGGGTGGCCAGCATCTAGCTCGACTCATGTGGTGAAGTTCACTGCTTTGTGATTTATAAAATGTCTCCAGTAAAAGTTAGTAAAATAAAATAATCTGTTCCTTATTTACCCTACCCAGTGGAAAAGAAACAGCATAATTCATTTCGAAGAATGCTTAATTTTATGTGCTTGATGGTAATTACTTAAACACTCACTTACATTTTCCCAGCAGCTGCCTTCCCTTCAGAGAAGATGTCCCATCAGCTCCATGCTCACTGTCGCAAGCAAAACACAAAGACTATTTTCTGCTACTAATGCCTGACGGCCGTTTAATTACAATAATGCAGCAGAAAGATGACTCTTTTTTCTTGATGCTTTCCAAGAAAATGCAAAAACGGATCACGTCTAAATTAATATTGGAAATTCAGATTTGGGTAATAAAAAGGAGAAATGTGTGTTTGCCTTTCTCCCAATCTTCACTTATAAATAACTGGATTTTAATAAAGAGAGTTATATACCGATTCATGGAATATCCATATTTTTACATCATTGGGTGATATTGGCTGTTCTTAGGCCTGCAGACGCTATGCTAGACATGCATTGGAGGCAAATAATTTGGATTGAGGCAGAGGCAGCAAAGGAGACTCTCTGTACCAACATTGGTCTTCTCTGTAAACAGCCCAGTTCCTTTGTGTGGGAGAATGCACAGCCACTGAGCCCTTGAGTGTGAACTTGATCATCAACCTAAGATAAACCTTCAAGAGGTGGTGATGGTATCAGCAGGCCCTATTGCAGCTCTCACCAAATAACAGCACCAGCTCTCAGCATTAATCATAAGCCATTATCCACTCTTCTTCTGCGTCGCTTTGTTTCATATGTAAGCAAAATTCTCCACATTTTGGAGACATGTGAAGAAATTTAGGAACAGGAAAAGAAAACCATGTCATTATATTTGGGATGGCAGACATCAGTAGCGAGTACGGTGCCTCATAACTTAAGAAATGCCTGGGACAGTGGTTTTCAAGTGATTTCAAACCATAGGGACAGTTGCCGTCATCCAGCAAGTATCACAATTTGCAGTTGCTACTAGCATCTAGTGTATAGAGACCAGGAATAACTCTAGATATCATACAACAGGCATGAAAGCCTTCCCTAAAACAAAGACCTATCCAGGACCAAATACCAAAGATATCGCCAGCAAGCCTTGACCTTGGAGGATGAAAAGGCAATGGTGGCGAAGACTGGTTTTACTTGGAACGTAAAGATCGGGATTCTGATAAGTTGCCTTCCCCCGACATGAAACCATCATGACTAACTAAGGCTGAGGTATGAAATGAAGCGACTGTCTATCAACGGAGGGAAAGGCGAGGCAAATGTAGTGGAGTCCCATGTGGACTATCACACCCAGAAACAAAGAAATCCCGTCACTTACAAAAGTGTGGGTGAACCTGGAGGATGCTGTGTCAATTGTCCCTAAGAGAGACAGCGTACAATCTCAGTCATTGCAGAATCTAAAAACAACAACAGCAACAACAACAACACAAGAAATCACTCACAGAAATAAATAGCAGATAGGAAGTAGTAGATGCCATGTTGGGAAGACATAGTGGGAAAATGTTGTTCAAAAGAGAACCAGCCAAACAAAAAAAAAAAAATTCCACAGTTAGTCGGGTTCAAGAGACCCACTCAACACCACGATGACAGCTAATGACAACATACCCTTTTGTCTTCTGTGCCTTCTGTTTATTAAGACTTTTGTTACTATTTCCAGGAAGCATACAAAGGCATGCTTGCATTTTCATATGGCGCGTCATCGTGCCTTGTTCTTATTTGCTCTCCCCCAAAGTCTTTCCAGCTTTCCTTCCTGCCTCTTGTTAAGGCCGTTTGTTATCCCAAGTTGCCTTCTGCTTTCAAGATACGTTTACTTTTCTTGTTCCCCCTACATCCTCTTTCCTCTCCTCTTAGAGTCCCCTTTATGCTTTCAAGTCCTATAAATAGCATTGTGTGATTATTTGATTATATGTAGCATTATATGATTAAAGGTAGTATTTGGTTTTTTGAGTCAGGCAAAATTTTAACATGGTGATCTATAATGTAAACCCACTTTTCCTATATTATAATTTTCCTCTTCATTAAGACTAAAAAATATTCTATTAAGTATATATATGTTTATATATGTATCACATTTTCTTTATCTGTAGAATATTCTTGAAGACGACTAAGACAGTAGATTTTAGACATTCTACAACAAAAAAGAATAAGTCAGTGTAATACTATATAGAAATGCTAATGAGCCTCTTTTAACTATTTCATAATGAATTCCTATTTTATACAATAATTATGTGACATTTTAACTTTATTAATTTAAAAACAACTTATAAAACAATTATATGACATTTTAACTTTATCGATTTAAAAATAAAGAAAAAGAAGTGGTGAGAAAATTTGAAGTCTGTGTAGACTATGAAAAAAACATTTGTCAAGAGGAAGGATTCTTGGAAACAATAATTAATGGAGTCTGGAAAAGAAACAGGGTTAGAGCATTGGATAAAATTAGCACGAAAGTCAGAACTTTGTGTCTGTAGTAAACCTTTGAGGTCATTGTCATAGTGCTAGAGTAGAAGCATACGTCACAGAGGGGTCCATTCATGTGAAGAAGTCCACGTTGAATACACAGGGAGCTTTATATTGCATCTCCTGATGAGTCTAGTGATGATTTTTTAATCACTGAATTACATTTAGTAATTTGCATTTGGCACCTGAAGCTTACTCAAAACAACTGCTGGTCTCACAGATGAGAGAGAATTGCTCTCTGGTTTTGTCGATGTTAAGAACATCTGTGAAGTGAAGCAGCACTCCAGCACTTAAAAATGAGCATAAGGAACTACTACATGGAGGTCTGCACTCCATCGACTCTCAAACGTATTAAGTCTGTTTTTAGGAAAATGTTGGAGAGAGAATATCTCACTTTGGGTGAACTAGTGCATGGATCATGGAGCAAGCTGCCTAGTCAATGGTCTAGCATGTAAGGTTATGGAGCGTGCGTTGTGAGGCAGATCTAGGCTAGCTACAGAAGAAGCTTAAGGAGTTTCATTCAGTCTTAGGGGAAAACATTGAAGAAGAAAAAGAGGAGGAGGAGGAGGAGGAGGAGGAGGAGGAGGAAATGGGAAATATGTCTGTACTATGCCCAGAGTTCTACTAGAAAAAGTTGCCTGGGAGATGATAACGATAGTCAGGATGAAATAAGAGCTCCAGCCAAAGAAGTAAAGATGATCTTAGACCCTTCGCACTTGAGGATAAGAGAAGCCCTATCTTGCCCAGAAGGGTTTGTTTGTTTAAATCTTAGCTGTGAGCACTAAGCATTATAAGGCAGCAAGGCGCACCCAAAGCATCTGCAGGAGAATCCGATCAGGGCGGAACTACATTTGATCTGAGTAGCCAAAAATGTTACTGTGAGATTTCCGTGTGGTAGTTAATATGAATGGGATATTTAATAACTATCTGTTAGGTTCTCTCGACTTGGATTTCAAAAGCTCTGATCATAATTCTTAAATTTTCTCTTCTTCTTTAAAATGGAAATGAAACTATTTTTTGTCATAGGAAGTATTCAATTTTGACATTATGAAAGGCAATTCTCACTATATTTTTATTAATAGCAAAATAGAAAATACTAGCTAACATCCATTCCTTAATCTTCAGTGGCCACATTACTAATTAAAGTCTCCTAAACATACAGACTTTAAATCTGAGGATTATTTATTGGCTAATAGAATGAGGCTTCTTAAAACTGTCTGTGTGCACATTTACTACTTCCCACCTCAAAAGCTAAATATAGCATTTCCTTGCTGCTATAGGAAAAAGTAAGGGATATTTCAGACCACACAGGAAGAATAATTTTTGCTGTGGTTTTAAAGGTATATTCCCACATTTAATGATAAAAACAGAAATCAGCTTTAAGAAACATTTTCCATATGTGCCCCAAAAGGAAAGGACAACATTCTTATTAGAGAAAATGCAGTAGTTGCTGATGCCTGAAGTCTTCAGTTGATCCATCCTCAAGTGTATCTGGACTCACATATGAACCTTCACACAAAAAAATGCACATACACTGAGCATCCCAGACATTCAATATCATTTTCCTATGGGCAGTTTCCTAAAATACAACGTACTCCAGTATTTAAGAACCGCTGTCTTCATGGCTTCGGCAGACAGAGCTATTCGATTCCTCCCAAGGGATGGAAGGAAAGTGATCAAAAGTACAGGTGCCTAGCCTCACGTGTGTTCTCCAGCACTGTGAGCAACCCAGGAGGAAACTCTAAAACAATCCCAGCCTGAGCATCTCACTGAACGCTGTGAATGCCATCAGGAGTGAGTGAAGTATCAAGGAGAGACCAGATGTTCAGTGCCTGGCTGCTCCTAGTTGCTGATAATCAGCTGTCTGCTATAGAGCTGGGATTATATTTATGCCTCAGCAAGTCTATACAGTTTGACTATGGATCTAGGTACTACTCCCAAGACAATCCCTTTTAGGGAAGAGTAGAGCATCAGTTATGTACCCTTCAAAATACCTCTTCCCCACTCTCACTATTAAGGAACAGGGCTACAAGGTATCATTCAGGGAAAGTAATGTGTTGCATGATTGCTTATCATAAGTGGAGGTTATCTTTGTGCTTACCCAAATTAAATGATTTTCCTGGTTTTGTCCAGCTTTCTTATCTATTTTGACCCTCAAGGTGTAAAAGAAGGAATGCAAAAAAACAACCTTTCCAGAAGAGTATTTAAAAAAAAAAAAACTTTCACAAAAATCTAAAGTCTAAAAGCAAAGTTAGATTAAAACAAATAAGGGACAGGTGGGGTGGTCTGAATAAGCAGCGCAGAACTCTGACCCACTAAGAGCTGCTTCAGAGGGTAGGCTTGAAGCTAGCAAGAAGCTCACAGTGTACAAAAGAGTAAATAAATGTTTTGTGAACAGGTGCTATTGGCTGGTGGGTTTGGCTTGGAGATGCTTAGGCATTTGTTCAATCTCCCATGAAATGATCCTAGGAGTGCTCAAGATGTGAGAGATGATATGTTATTTTTATGTTGAAGCAACTTCTGATTTATTATAGAGTATAGGTTGGGAAAATGACCACCCAAGTTTTCTTCATCTTCTCTTCCAGATGTATTTTGCATTTGTATTCTGCTTCTCCAACGAAGTAGACTGTCCTTTTGTAAATACACACATAACTATATACTGCCTTTCTATGAAATTATTTCTTTCAATTCCTTAGAAATTCTTGTAGATATCAAATGGTAAAATTGCATCACATTTATTTAGGGAGGTTTGGTTTCTTGACAGTAAATAAAAACACAGAATTTTCACAGTCAAGTATTATTATGTCTTAGTGCTGGTTAGTATAGAGCATTTGAATTTTCTTCTATGATGGGGAGTTTAAAAGCCATAACTGCTATTATGCAAGTTCAAATAAAGGAAAGATTCATCTGAGGTTTGGTAAGTATGGTATTTGGCTACTGGTCAACTTAGATTAAACCAGAGTTATCGCTGAAATGTTCACTTGTATAACTCATCCTACTGAAGAATGTTGGTCTCTCCCATGCCACACAAGTAGAGCTGGGTGGACTCCTTAACAAGTGGGTGTGCTCTGGGGGTAACACGGACAGAGTCAGGCAGGAGGATAACAGCTCTACCTGGGAATGTGCCCCTGGAACAAAAGCCTGATTCCTCAGACCACTTTCTCTGAACATGTGATTGGGTGCTGAATTATTGAACGCTTAAAATGTGGTGAGTTTCGAAGCACCTTAGACACAGTTTTTTTTAATGCATATTAAATATTCTTTGGCTCATTAAAATATCATTGTCATGGTAAACATATTCCAATAATGAATCCGACTAAATTCCGAATGACATATCTTTAGAGGAGAAGCAAAATTAAATTTTCTTTATAATTTAATTGAATCTAACGAGTAGGGCTGGGTACTCAAACATGGGTACACTTTCAAGGATTAGAGATATTAAACTTTCCAGCTTCCCGTCAAGGTGTTTTAAACTATTGACCTGCTTTATGACTATGAGATTCATCTTCATTATTGCATGAAGTAATGTCTTCATCCTCAGGCTGTGCATATGTCACAATTTATTTGTCAATTCTCCAGTGAACTACACGGTAATGTCTCCAGTTTAGGGTGGTGATGGAGGATGCGATTATGAACACTCTTAGTTTGCATTCTAGTGGCCGTGTTCACACATTTAGGTTTGGATTATACCTTGGGAAAAGCACGAGGAAGACTTAATGTTTGTCTTCAGAAGACAATCCGGTCTCACAAAATGCTTTGCAGCTCTGTACAAGTTATGCATGAGTAAAAGATCCAAGCGCAAGGTATCCATCCGACATGTTTCTGCTTCATCTCATGCTCGAAGCCACACACAACCAAGCAAGTGGCAGAAGTCAGTGAACTAGTGACCTCCAGGTGGTCGTCACCGAGCATAGTACTCCTGGGAGAGTTCATGGCTTGAGTGCTCATTAGTATGTGTATTTCTAGGACATTCTCTGTGCATATCACTGTGACGCTCCTACAGCTGAGGGCTAATTATGTCAGATCCCGCTTTGCCACATATAACCACGCCTCTCTCCAACCTCCTGCTAATAGCCACGCCTCTCTACAAGTTCCTGTTTCACAGGAAGTCCCGCCTCCAGAGACTGAAGATGAAGCTGCTGTTTGGGCCAAGTTGCTGACGGACTTGGGGGAGGGGTTTTGCTTTATCTACCTGTTTGCTTGTAACAAAGAGAATTCAATGAATGATGGCGGACTGAAAGCACACCATGTGTGGGTCTAATTTTTTCAAACCCCTTCCTGCATTTCCAGTACCCTTACATTTTCAGGCCCTGACTCCCATTCCAGACGACCCATTTGTACGTGTGGCTGCAGGCAGCTATATTTTACCCCAATAAAATTCTATTTAAAGTATTTTGTTTTGTGAGCTACCTTACTAGGAAAGAAATTTCTAAGGAAGATGCTCACTCCCAGGGCTCTTTAATATCAGGACAGTTGATGGAAGCACACGTTACAGTTAGATCCACTGACTTTTGAGTCGTCCTTGTGCTATGCTAGGTCTCTCCTCTTTATTGCATATGCTTGTGTACAATGTCTGTATCCATGTTTGCATGTGTGCATATATGTATGCCTAAGCATACGTGGGAACGGGCCGTATTTTTCTGATGCTAGGCTAACCCATCCAATTTTATCCTCAGTCCTCCTCGTGTCCAACCACCCTTCTGACGGATGTGCTCTGGATAAAGGCACTGCCCCGAGAGTGTCCTTCAGGAACTGGCGTTCTAATTGGTACAGGCTGTCCTAATGGTTGATGGGATTTTAAGTGTTCTTGCTACATCTGCTCTCATGCTTCTGTCAGGCTGTTCTTAGTAGCAGAGGCAGCCCTGTTCACACTTTGTGGTGCCTGCTCCTTCCCTTCATTTTCTAGTTGGACCGACTGTTCAATGTGTCGGGCTGCTGTTGACATCTTTGCTATTTCAGTCCTTCTGTGGAAGAATTACTAATTGAAATGAGAAACAAATGGATGGCAAAAAGGAAAGGAGATGGGATACAAATGTAGGCGGGGGAGAAAGTTCTCTTTCTTTGAAAGTGAAGTTAGAAGTAATTCACTGAGAGAAGCCACAGTAGAAAATTAAGCTGCTCATACCAGAGAGGGAGATAATAGTGAGTGTGCATCAGTGGAGCTGAGTCAGTTCTCTTAGTAAGCTGCAGGTTGGAACAACGTTAAATTGTAACCTTTTGTTTGAAAGATGCAAAGGAAAACTAAACTGTCAGGAGTCCACATAACAAAGGAAATAGAGTTTGTTTTTGTTGTTTTTGTTTGTTTCTTTGTTTTTTTGGAGGGGAAACTGGGAAAGGAGAAATTTACATGTAAATAAAGAAAATATCTAAAATAAAAAACAAAAAAGGAAAAAAAAATTTAAATAAAAATAAATGGATAAAAGGTTAAAAAAAAAAAAAAAGAATCTAGGCATCTTGCCGAAGGTTTATCTAGAGTGGAAAAGAAAAGACACACGTTTCTGTGTGTGAACTCAAAAGATGGTGCCTCTCACCTGCTCACACTGGACAGTGGGAATTCGGCTCTGGGTTCTAACACCATTGACTTCTGTGCTCACAGTCCGCTCCGTCCCCCCAGTATCCACACAGTTGTCCAAGCATTCACCTTAAATGGATTTCTTACTTTGATTCTCACAACCAAAAGAAAGCTAGCATTCAAACTAGCCATGGCTGGACAGACAAAACCCCAAAACAGACACGTTGGGGAAAATTTTATTTGTTCACTATGGCTGGAATATAGGGCTTGCTTCTGGGATAACAGTGACTTGTAATAATTCCTCAATTTCTCTCCAAGGGTCAGATATGCTCCTCAGGGGTAGAAGGTGGCAAGTTTGATAGCAAACTCTGTGTGTCAACTCCCGCTGAGTTTTTCTCATAGCCACCCCTGGCCTGCTGTAAGTGTCCATTAAAGGTGACGTCACCTAAAAATGGACTCAGTAGCGACTAAGAAGTTTATGAGAGGAAAATTCAAAGCTGCCTCTGGTCAGAAGATCACCAATTCATTCTGAGCTGCAAAGTTTGCCAAAAGTTTGCCAAAGATGCTAAAGATAGCAACAAACTGTGGTTTGAAATGGGACCAGAGATGCCCACAGAAGTGAGGCAGGGATCTCTGATTTTATATCTTCTTCTCTTACCCAACGGAGCACTTCCTACTAAGTGCTCCCGTGTACAGCCATGATTAGACCTTAACCTTGGCTTAAATTCACTAGATCTGTGCTGTCCAATATGGTAGTCATTAGCCACATGTGGCTTCATAAATTTAAATTAAATTAAACTAGAATCCAGTTCCTCATTGGCACTCACCCTGTTCCACGCTCAGTAGCCAGGTGTGCCTTGTGCCAACCACACTGAATAGTACAAAATGACGAATCGTCTTTTATTTTTATTTTTATTTTAACCAGGAAGTTTTATTGAACAGTTCTCATCCAGAACAAATTCATTTCTGAGGGGAAACTTCCCCTGGTCCAGCCTACCGTACTTCATTTCTGCTTCAGGACAGATGACAGAAGCAGTGAGCAGACTGTGAAATGGTTTGAGGTTGTAGTGTGTCCTGGGTAGACTATAAACTGGCTGATACTGCTAATCAGCCCAAAGTGTCTTCAACGGTGACATCAGGTAGCAGCTGCAGAAGCACATGTTCGTAGACACGTGAAAACTATTCCCCCAGAGCTGAAAAAGAGAAGTAGGCTGTGGTTCTCTGCCTCACGTTACTCAGTCATCAACAGGGGCGCTAAGAAAACTAAAAAATAAAAGTAGTATGGTCCAAGGAGAGTCTACAGTGCCTCATTCATATCTGGTCCTAAAAGACCCAGAGACTTAGAGGGGTACTTCTGGGAGTTGGCCATGGGAGTTGATACTGACCAACTAAGGTGTTGTCAGTCATCCACCAAATGGGCGGGGCATCTTGCTCTCTCCATCTAGAAATCCTCTGATGGGTTGTATCTACTTTCTAGTGCTTTCATGAATGTTTTCACCTCTGCTCTTCACTGATGTACATGGGACAGCCTTTGAAAGGGAAGTGGTATGGGGTCTTAACTAGCATGTGGTCCAGGAAGTCTGAGCCTTTAAAATGTGTGCCAGATGGAGGTATAACTGAGCCATCTGGAGAAGGACTCTTGAGTTGCTGACCTTAGTATAGTCACCGACTTCTGGAATATGGACCTTTGAATGTTTTTCTTAAATTGGAGTGAGTGGACTTGAACTTTGTTTGAGATAGTTGGATCATGTTGAACTGTGCTCCTTAGGAGCTGTGTATGAAAATGAGAGAGTGTGTGTATTAGGAATTAGTCATGAAATGAGCATGGAAGATAACTTTCTTCCATGGTTGGGCTATCTCCAGATTTGTGGAAACATCTTTTCTCCATCTGGTACATTTTTGGTTTTATACAATCCAACCTCAAATTTCTGGCCCATCTCCTTATATCAGAGGCAAGCACTTATTCCAAGGCTTCTGCCAATGTCTGTCCTATGGCCTGAGCTGATCACTCTATGGATGAGCAACCCGACCTTGGGATGATGAGGTGATACATATAAAAGGCAAGCAACCAATCCTGACAGTCCTTCGAAGAAACAACAAAACATCAGGTTGGAAGCCAAGAAACAAGTTCCACTCTTAATTACCCAGCAGGTTCAGCCTGAGACAAAGTTACTCTATCTCTCCTCTTTTCCGACCTAGGTTTCTTCCCATGTGAAAGTGAAGAGTTGCTACTAAAATAGCAGAATTTTCCAGTGTGTGTTTTATGCATGCTAATGAGCTCCCTGTGTGGGGAAGGAAAACTTTATAGTTCCAAAGCTGAGTTCCCAAAGTTTCTATGCCATAAAACTTGTGAGAACATTCAACATAACCATGTGCTTTTGCGAACCTTCTAGAAATGCATAGGTATGCGGCACTTTTTCAAGTTCTTTGCTCTTAGACCCTTGCCTTCATCAGGACTCCCACAGCATTCCACAGAGCTCATTCTCAGGAACTGTGTGAGAGAAGCCTCTAAGCCTCACTTGGAGAGAGCATGGGAAGTGTGGGCTTCGTGAACACAGCTGCTGGATTCCGGGCAGAGCTCAGAGATGGAGGGAAGTCACTTCTATGTTACACTTACACCTGTTTGAAAACATCCCCTCTCCTCCCTTGGAAATCTCACAGGGCTCCCCCAGAGGCACGGCTAGCACAGGGCCAAGCGGGCAGCTTGATTGGATTTTCGTTTGGTTCAGGCAAGTGCGCTGGCATCGAGCAGCGCCAGACAGAACATGCATTCCTGGGCCTCTCTGCCATTAGCCACACAGCAGCTGCAGCCCATGACTGAGCTATTCTTCAGCATCCCCAGGCAGACAACTAGCAACACTGTGGAGTGAAAAAACCAAGGGAGGGCTGAGAGATTCCCTTTCAGAATGTGAAGGGCAAGAATCTACTGTCTTATCTTTAACTAGAGGTGTCCTACATTGTGTCCCCAGAGTTCCAGAATTTGAGACAATTGGGCAGGCAGTTCATCTAGTTTTGCTGTAGCTTTACTGCTGTCTTTTACATTTTCATCTGTAAGAAACTCATTACCAATGCTCACCAGTGTACCTGCAAAGATCTACTAGGTAGGAGAGTATACTGGCCAGTTTTGTGTGTCAACTTGACACAAGCTGGAGTTATCACAGAGAAAGGAGCTTCAGTTGAGGAAATGTCTCCATGCGATCCAACTATAAGGTATTTTCTCATTTAGTGATCAAGGGGGTAGGGCCCCTTGTGGGTGGTGCCATCCCTGGGCTGGTAGTCTTGGGTTCTATAAGAAAGCAAGGTGAGCTAGCCAGAGGAAGTAAGCCAGTAAGAAACATCCCTCCATGGCCTCTGCATCAGCTCCTGCTTCCTGACCTGCTTGAGTTCCAGTCCTGTCTTCCTCTAGTGATCAACAGCAATGTGGAAGTAAGCTCAATAAACCCTTTCCTCCCCAACTTGATTCTTGGTCATGATGTTTGTGCAGGAATAGAAACCCTGACTAAGACAGAGAGTCTCCTTCATTTTTGGTTTAAATGTAGCTATCAGAGCAGGCAATATGGCTCTGTGGGTAAAGGTGCTTGCCACCAAACCTGACAACCTGAGTTTGATTCCTGAGATCCAACACAGTAAAAGAGAACTAAGTCCCACCATGTTTTCTGACCTTCACGGGCATAGTGTGGCTTTTCCCAACCCTTAAATAAAGGAATGCAATAAGAAGATTTTAAAAGTAAGTTAAAAGTTGACTTCCTAAGGATTTCATCTGCTGATTTAGTTCTGCCTTCTGGGGTCAAACAGATGAGCTTGCCCCTGTCATGTGACAGTCCTAGTAAACAGAGGACTTTCTGAAAAGCTGAAGTTCTAATAAAATAATACCAGTCAGCCCCCATTGAGCATGTTCCTCACATAAGCGACAACAGAAGTTGATGTGCATCATGTGGAGACCCTGTGTGCCATCCCCCTCTATCAAAGCCAGCGAGCGTCTACAGTTCTCCCTTAGGCTACTGGATGACGATATTTAAAAACAAAAAATCTATAGAATTGAAGCATGCCATCATCTGTGTAACAGTGTTTCTGCAAGTGCTGGAGCGAGTACTCAAGTTGACATTGAGCCGTCAGGCCAAAGTCCGCAAGTACATGGGCAGCAGCAGCAGTCAGAGCATCTACCGTCAGTGAGATGTTATATGATGGAAGACATACAGTGGGCTCTGCAATGGCTGTGGACAAGAGACCAGAGGGATTGATGTTGGCACACTGTTTGATCTGGGGCCGATGTGGACACAGATATCGGTTACAGTGAATTCTATGAGGTAAGTATATATAGCCTTAGCTTAGGAACATAAGGTAAGTAGCAAATTTTTGGAGGGGAAACCAGGAAAGGGGATAACATTTGAAATGTAAATAAAGAAAATATCTCATAAAAAAATATCCTCGTGTCTTTGCTTCATGAGGATTTAAATTAAGTGGTATTTATCCTTTCAAAATCTTAGGTCATTTTTTTCCTTAGCTTAGGAACATCTTGGTGCTATTTCTCTTAAGTGTATATATATAACGTGGCTGACATGAGCTCCTCCCTGTGGGAGAGATTTTGATAGGTGGATCACCATAAAGTTGCTGGGGGTGGGGCAGGAAATAAATTGCTCTTAAATGTCTTAACTACAGAAGCTAGACCTCCACTTATCAAATACTTTGGGAATTTCCCATGGTCACTGTATGTGCCAACTGACTAGATCACACCTCAGTTTAAATGCCCACAGTTACTTTGAAAAGTTGATTGATTAACATAAGCTCGAAGGACCCAAAGACTATTTGAGCAGCAAATCTGATGCACCTAGAATCCTGGGATTAACGCTTGGTGATTTCTGCTGTTGAAATGAAAAGTGGGTCTAATGTGAGCTGCTCCTGAGGAAATCTTAGGTGGATCACCATAAAGTTGCTGGGGTGGGGCAGGAAATAAATTGCTCTTAAATGTCTTAACTACAGAAGCTAGACTTCCACTTATCAAATACTTTGGGAATTTCCCATGGTCACTGTATGTGCCAACTGACTAGATCACACCTCAGTTTAAATGCCCACAGTTACTTTGAAAAGTTGATTGATTAACATAAGCTCGAAGGACCCAAAGACTATTAGAGCAGCAAATCTGATGCACCTAGAATCCTGGGATTAACGCTTGGTGATTTCTGCTGTTGAAATGAAAAGTGGGTCTAATGTGAGCTGCTCCTGAGGAAATCTTAGGCCAAATGATTCTTTTCCTGTAGCCAGCAGCTTGAGAGGTTTTCTTCATGAAACAATTTGTTTTATTATCTCAGAGAGGAAAGCTTTTGTTGTTTGTGGTAAATAATGTGCCTCAGTTGACTTGCCTCCACTGAGATAATCTTTTTCATCTTTTTTGGAAGGAAGCGACAGATAAGGTAAACAAGTCAATTAAGGTAGACAAGTCACAAATGGTCCAAAAGATACTTTAAAAAAATACATGGTTACATTTTGAAAATTTTTTTTCCCTTACCAATTGAAATTTGTTTGGCTTATTTGCTGACTTTGGACTGAACACATCACCTAGCATTACTGAGCCAGGTCTGGAACCGTATTAGTGCATGTACACATGCAGAGCGATGTGTGTCTCATGGCATTTTCTTCACTTGCTGGCGAAATGTTCTATCCAATGCAGGGATAAAACAAATTCCTAGTACATACATATACAACCTTTCCCTCCCCCTCCCTCCCTTCTCCCCTCCCTCCCTTCCTCCTCTCCTTCGCTCTCTTTTACCCCCTCCCTCCTTTCCTGCCTTCCTTGGAATTCTCTGATAGGTACCAGTGTCTGAAGCAGAGCTAACTGCTCATGGATTATGCTAGCACTGGTTTCCTGCCTCTACAGGAAACAGTTCCTAACTAGGAGAAAAGATCTGGGATTAGAAGAGTTCAGAGAGTGGGCCCATTACTTCCCTTCGCTCCAGAAAGAGAAAGTCCTTCATTCTAGAATGTAAACAGATCTTCTCTGAGGACAGGGTGAGAGAAGATGGTATTTTCTACTTTCGTAACCCAGCAAGTGGCTGCAAGCCAGGTAGCCTCCGAGGCTCTTCTACACACTCTCTCTAACTTCATTGCATCCTCCTTCAACTAACATAGCTGGTTTCAGAGCCTGAGCCATGCAGAGGCATGAAGACATTCAAGGATTTCTCTACACATTCAAACAGGGTCTCCTGAGCTCTTCCTTGGAGAAGGTCTTTTATAAGCAAATGCATTTCCATCTTTGCAGCACAGGGAGGGACAGCCAAGCTCATTGTCTGCGGGACAGTCACAGTGGGGAGTTTGTATTCCACCTTTGATAAAGGGTTCGCTCAGACGGAGTGGTTCAGCAAGTTTTGAAATGCTCACATTGTTAACAGATTCTTCCTCCTAACATACATAAGCCAAATTCTATGTGATTTCAACTTACTTATTGGCTAGAACAACCTAAAATAACCATATTCTACTTCTAGGGATTTCTTAAAATTAATAAATGCCATCAAACTGTTTTATTACAGCATATTTCCTAAATATATATTTATATAATCTAGCTTATCAACAAACAGTCTAAAGGTTTTTTTAAATCTTCCAGACTTATTTTATGACACATCTGATTTGACATTTCATTACACTTAAATTAGCTTTTCAAAACTATCATTCATCTATATGTAGATATATAATGAGCTATTTACAATAATAAAATACTACAGTTGCAAAATGCAAAGAATATTATTCAGAATTTTTATTCTGTAAAGCTGCCCTTGCTGTTAAGCCCATAACTGGAAGAATGTCTTCCACATTCCCACCAGTCCATCTGCTAAACTGTCCTGGAGGGGGGTTGAATTTTGAGCCAAATTTTACTACTCAAAAAGCTGGAGAAACCCATTATTTTAGGAGAGAAAGATGGGTTACATTTATTCATGGTAACAAGTACATTCATTGTAAGCACGTGGATTTATCTGCCCTGTACTTAATCGTACGATACTGATAGAAACTGTTTTAAGTTAAGTCTGAATTTAATTTTCTATGCATAATAGAAGTATAAGATGTATTTAAGATAAACTGACTAGGAAAATTGACTGTGCTATGGTAATACAAAAGTACCTTATATGTAATGTTTTCCCATTAGCATATAGACTTTTTTTTCTATGCTGGATATAGAGTCCAAGGCCTCACACACGGTAGGCACGTGCTCTACCATGGGGCTACATCCCTAACCCTCCCTCAGCATAGATAGATAGATAGATAGATAGATAGATAGATAGATAGATAGATAGATAGATAGATATAGAGTTTATTCAATAACAAATATTTTTGAAGTATTTCTATATTCAGCACACTTTGTAAAAATGTTTTTGAGACTATAATTTGGTCATTTCCCATCTTCTTCCTAAATTGTCAAACCTTCCCATGAATCCTTCCCCAGTTCTGTCGTAAAAGGGATCCGAGCACTGCCCATTGGCTCCAGCGATGTGTCTGCTTGAAATCATGGAGCTTTTAGGGAACTTTTGTAGCAACCTAGTTCAATGTTGACACTGCTCCTGTAGTCTGAAATTGTCTGATTTTCTTAAACCTTCACTTTTCTCTCCCTTCTCAGCAGATTCCCCATTCGAAGAGGCAGAGTCTGTGGGAAAAATCTAAGGTCTCCACTTGATGGGAATTCTTAACAAGTTTTAAGCGGCCGCAAATCACATTAGAGAAGGAAAATCCCTGCCCAAACCCAAGAATGTGTGAAAATATGGCAACTTGGAATTAAACTGGGGAGAGCCCAGATGGTAGGCTGTTTGTGTTTAGCCACGAGGACGTGAAATTGATTCAGAAATGCTGGTCCCTTTTCATCCTGCCTTCCTCCCCTCACCCCCAGCGGCCATAAAACCCACGTGCTGTGTGAAGTGCCTAGGGAATGCAAGCTTGCTCGAACATTCTCCCAAAGAAACCAATGAAGATAAGCAGACCTTGAAGGAATAGCTCTCTGACTTCAGAGAAAGTTATTTGTAGTCTTTCTTTGCCGTTGGGCATTATAAGCTAATTAAAGATAGCTTTGGGTTTCAAGTGGCACACTCTAGGTGTGAAGTTCTTTGTGATATAGGCCTTCATGGGAAAATGACTCCTGATAATGTCTACGCGTTTGCCCAAGGCTTCATCTCTTAGGTACGTCAGTGCTCGCTGAGTGGCTGCTCTCTCAGAGGGCCTTTATTGACTGTGTCTGTCTACCTTAAAAGCTCTTGCTTGTGATATTTATGATCCATGCCTGGATTTATTCAATAGTCATATATTTCTTTATGACTTCAATGAATATCTTCCTTAGACAAGAAACTTTCCGCACCAAATTCTACTTACCTGGAGACCCTCTCTCTTGGCTCCATGTACTCAATCTCTGCTTCTTTCCCTGCCTCTGCATTTCTAAAGAAAATTGCTTAAGTTGGAAGAAGAGCCTTGACCTGTTCAGTTTCTAAAGGGATTCTATCCACACACACTCAGCCAGACTCCTAGCCCGATTCCCTCATTGTTAGATTTTCAGTCTTTCCATCTCTTTAAGGTCATCAATGGGAGGAGAGGCCCTTGGTTCTGTGAAGGCTTTATAACCCAGTGTAGGGGAATGCCAGGGCCAGGAAGCAGTAGTAGGTGGGTTGGTGAACAGGGGGAGGAGGGGGATAGGGAGTTTTTGGAGGGGAAACCAGGAAAGGGGATAGCATTTGAAATGTAAATAAAGAAAATATCTAATAAAAAATATCCTCATGTCTTTGCTTCAATTAAGTGGTATTTATCCTTTTGAAATCTCAGGTCATTTTTCTCCTCTTCCTATCAAAATCCCTCTTTTAAACTTCTTCCTCTCAAGTGTCAGGAAAGGGACCACTAATTCCTTTTGGAGCCCCACCCTGCCTTATCCTTCCCAATCTGTTCCCATTTCTTTTAATCCTAATTTCTGTGATTACTTTTCCCCTGCCACTTCTTTCCCCACCACTTATGAATGCTCACCTATTACCTATAAGATATAATAAATCCCTAAACTTTACGTCACCTACTACCCACTGCCTGAAGGCTGACATCCTTCCATTTAAAACTTGAACAGTCTGCACTGTTTCTGCCTCAGCCTCCCTTTTTTATAATTTTAAAGATCCATTGTGTGTGTGTGTGTGTGTGTGTGTGTGTGTGTGTGTGTGT
>NW_022196891.1:83348543-83365746 GCF_008632895.1 Mastomys coucha
AGAGAGAGAGAGAGAGAGAGAGAGAGAGAGAGAGAGAGAACTGACTCATGTGTATGTAGATGCTGGTGGAAGTCAGAAGAAGTTATTGGATCTCTCGGAGTTAGAGTTACAGGCCTACGGTTGTAGGCCATCCCATGTCAGTCCTAGGAGATGAGTTCTGATTCTCTGAAAGATAAGCAAGCATTGTTAACCACTCAGTCAACTCCCCAGCCCATCAATATAAATTTTAAACAGTTTACTTAAATATATATGTACAGACCACACAAGTTCTAAATAATACAGATTGATAGAAGTTCATAAACAATCCCTACCAGTGACTGACAAGTCCCCTTTGTGGCCACTGGTGACCACTGACAAGCAGCACACAACTTCCTTGCAAATCTTTCATTTTTGGAACATAGTTCTGTTTTGAAATATAAAGTTATGTTAACAAAATATCTAACTGTACAGTTTAGTGAAATAGCATGACATGAATTAGTACAAGGCTAACATCTTAGGTAAATAAAATGAAATACGGCTATCTCGCAGAGGCAGTTTAACTCTAATCTCACCCCTATGCTCTGCCTCTTAGTCACGATCCATCTGCAGAGAATCATTATCTTGGCTTTTACAGGAGTCACTTCTGTGTCTTGGTAGTGTAGGTACTATGCATTAATCCCTATATAGGCTAAAAGGATTGTGCGCAGCATATGTGGGAGTATCCGTGAAGTTATGGTTAAAGAGGGGTATTAATGCACGCTCTTGTTGTTCTGGTCATTGTTGGTGCGTGGTACCCTGAACATGTAAGCAGCATTTCCATAGGGTCTCTATCTAGGAGTAAAGATGCTAAGACATGTGCCACATGAGACTAGCTTTACTTCAAAATGGCAAGCTTGCCCCTGATGATTTGATGGATCTATGTCACTTACAGCAGGGCAGCGGACTTACAGCAGGGCAGCGGCTTGCTAGCTGCTGATCATCCTGACTGAGCACCTCTCTTACTTGACTTATTAATGTAGCTGATCTGACTTGGACATGTCTCTCTGTGCAAGCTCATTCAACTCTTTCCGTGTCTCTCTAAGCCGTGCTTGTCCTCTTTCATCTGTCACCCCCGTGTTTATTATTTTTGCTTTATACGTTCCAGCTATGACCCTTCTGTCAGTTACATTTCAACTATTTTCCATAGCTTGGCTTTGTACTTTCTTATGATATCACTGGATAAATCATTTTTTTTGGTACTTTAATGTCATAAGTGTAAGATAATCCTTTATTTATGGTGGGGTTGCATCCCAACGAATCCACAGAAATTTGAAAATACTTTAAGTAAAAAAATGCATTAAATGTACCTTCTATACACCACAGCTTAGCTCAGTCCGATGTATTCATGCCCAGAACACTTAAATTAGTTTACAGTTAGAAAAAGCATAAGACACAGAGCCCATTTTATAATCAGGCGTGGAATGTCTCCTGTATTTTTTGGATGCCACACTAAAGTGGAAAACAGAAGGATGGAGTTGATTCTTGTCCTGAATACCCACAGCTGAGAACAGTCAGAGAACTGAACTAAATTCAATTCCAGGTTGATACATACGCAGTGTGAGGAGAAAGCCTTCAGGTCTTTCTACCGAGGCCCAAGAATAGCTGGGAGAGAGCAGCAGGGCCTGGACATTCCAAGCAGTAGCATCCGAGGAGCTTGTAGGCACCACGAGCTTTTCCTATACAGTGTGCTTTGTTTTCACTTTTACCTCTGTGACCGGCAGGAGCACCCCTGTATCTGCCAGTCAGCCTGCATGCCTCTCACCTAACGAACATCGATTTCTCCTAATGCTCAGACACTGCTTCCTAGAGTATGAAACAGCTCCGTCAGTGTCTTTGGCTTTGCTTTCCCTGGTTCCCAGGTCCAGATCCCTTCATCCCAGAGCCCACCATTCTCTGTAGTTCCAGCTGGATCATCCCCTCATCTTCACCATCTCCATATTAGCTGTTGTCCAAGTCCTGAGACCTTACGATTTCCTGTTTTATCTCTATAATCTAGTTAGAGCCTTTGGAAGCCACTTATTGAAGGTTGTGTGACCCTTTTCATGATGGAAGCTATGTTTAAATCATCCCAGAACCTTCTGAGCGCTGGGCTAAGCTCAGCAGCCCCATTGACCTATTGACCTATATAAAAACATGGTATAAAAAAGCACGATTTGAGGGTTTCTTTGTTTCTTTGGTTTTGAGGCAGGCCTCACTATGTAGTCCAAGCTGGCCTCAAGCTCCTCATCCTCTCACTGAGGGAAGAGTACTGGGGTCACAAACAGGTGCTGTGGCATGTGGATAAACAATACTGTTTGAACATACCCATCGTGCTTTGGTCCTTTGGTTAAACACCTGTGGTTTTGTTCAGCGCAAGTACACATCTTTTTGTGAGGATGCATGGTGCCATATGTTTGGGATACCTTGGGGCACTGTTTAGATCAAAAAGGTTAATGAATGGGTCATTGTTTTGTCTCCAACATTGTCTCTCCTTCAGAATAAAAGAGTTCCCAAGCCAGTCTGCAAACATTCTGATGCCATCCAGGCATCCTGGCCTTGGTGACAGTAAACAGGAGCTGTTTGCTTGCTCACATTCCTGAATGCTCGGGGTCCTCAGATGGAGGGCGGGGCTTGGCAACACTTCCATCCCTAAAGCAGCTTTGTAGGCTGGTGACTGCCTCACATCCTGCTCCGCTTAGCCTCCTGTTGAATGGCTGGCTGCTCTGGCAAACAACTCCAGAACAAGCTGGCCTCATCAATGCTAGATGTTTGTTCTGACATACATTTCTCGTGTGTGATTACCTATTGCAGTTCTGTCCAAACTCTGTCCTCGGCTGCATTGCTGCTGATAGTGACGTTCTCAAAATGAGGCCTTTTGAGGCCTCTGTATCCTCTACCCACACACTAATGTGTCCATGTTATGACCTGGGTCACCTCTTTTCTTTCTGATAAGATTGGGTCTGATCTATGCTTGCACTGTCCCTAAAGTCCCTGATGCATGCCTTATTCTTTAAGACAGTCAAAATCATTGAATATAATGGTTCTAATCCTAGACTATGGCTGGCTTCCATTTCTCAAGTTGAGAAATAATATTATTTCCTCAAAGGGATCATTTCTCCCCCTTTGCAATAAAGTCAAGACAAAAGACTGGGGCAATTAGCCCATAGAGTGGGGTGTGATGGTTCAAACATTATCCTAAAACTTCAGGTGACCCATTTTACTGTAGTAATTATTTATTTTTGTGATAGAATGACCCCTGCCTCTGCTTAGCATAATGGGCCAGTATCAATGTTCATATCACTAACCTGGGAAAAGATCAAAATTTAAAATGCTAGAGTTCATGTGAAATTAGTTTCGTTCATGATATATTAAACTTGAGATACCTTAGGTCAATGTAATGGTCAACCTGACCTAGACACATGCAGAATCAGCCAGGCAAAGGGTTTCAATGAGGAACTGTCTACACTGACCTGGCCTGTGGGTATGTCTGTAGGGAGCTGTCTTATTAAGTTTCTTGATATGGGAAGACCCAGCCCACTGTAAGGATAACCACTCCCTACGATGGTTCTGAACGCCACGATACTGAAGCTGTAAAGCTGAGCACGTGTGAGCAAGTGATCCGTTCATTTCTCTTTGCTCTTAACTGTGGCTGTGGTATGATCAACCGCTTGAATGGCCTGCCTCGTTGGACTGTACCCTGGAAAGGTCAACAGAAATGAACCCTTTCTCCACAAAGTTGATCTTTGTTAGAGTGTTTCATCTCAGCAATGGAAATGATACTAGGACAGCCAGGACCAGTCTCTGTGTTCTTTTTGAGTTTTTAAAAACAGCTTATAAGCTGGGCGGTGGTGGCGCACACCTTCAGTCCCAGCACTTGGGAGGCAGAGGCGGGCAGATTTCTGAGTTCGAGGCCACCCTGGTCTACAGAGTGAGTTCCAGGACAGCCAGGGCTACTCATAAAAAAAAAAAAAAAAAAAAAAAAAAAAAAAAAAAAAAGCCAGTTTATAAATGGGAAAGCTTAATTCCCAGTTGTAGTTTCCATTCTGTTGGTTCAGGGCCTGTGACGGAGCAGTACATCATTGCAGGGAGCCAAGGCATCCAGGGAACAAATAAATGAACAAATGAGCAAAAAAGCCTAAGAAAAGTAGTGAGGTTCCAATGCCGCTTTGAAGGGCACATCTGCAGTGACTTAACTTCTCCACAGTACGAACTATTTTGAGGATTCTATTCTTCCTAAAAGTACTGTAGGCTAGTGGCCATGTCTTTAACACATTAAGTCATACAGATACATTTATCCAGGCCTCAGCAATCTATCTATCTATCTATCTATATATACTTTTCTTTCTCATCTTGGTGGTCAGCTTGACTGGATCAAGAATAGCTGGATAGCTTGTCAAGTGCATTTTTTTCTGGGTATGTTTGTGTTTTCCACAAGAGTTCGGCACTTAGTGGGAGAGAACCGCCTTCAAGGTGGGCGGTCACTATCTAAGCAGCTTGGGCTCTGGGTAGACCAAAGGCAAAGAAAATATTCCATTTCTGTATCTTGAGACTTGCATTCCTCTCCTGCTCCCAAGACACTGGAACCCAAGTCTTTTCACCTTTTGGACTCCAGGAATTACCCAGCAGCACCTGCAGTTCTCAAACCTTTGGCATCAGAGAGAGATCACTGATGTCGTTGGCTTCCATAGTTCAGAGGCTTTTGGACTGGAGCTGAGCTAGACTTTTGGTGTTCCACTAGCTTATAAACAGCATGTTACTTCACAGACTCCATAACTGAATGAGCTAATTTCTCTGATAGAAGTCTTCATATATGTGTGTGTGTACACATTTAACCATCTGTCATCTAGCTATCTACCTGTCACCTATTATCACATATATACGTGCACATATGTAACATGTTAATTATTATTGGTCTGTTACCTATCATTGCCCATTTATCTACATGTCTACATATGTATTTGTCAACTACAGATCAGTTACTATCTATGATTTTCCAATCTATCAATCTGATATCTATTGGTTCTGTCTCTTTGAAGGGCCCTGACTAAACCTTAGACTTATTTTTTGCTTGTACATTAGTGTGTGTGTACATGTGAGTGTGTGCATGTGCATGTGTAGGCTTGCACATATGTGATGTCTGTGTGTGTGTTTGTGTGTATGAATATTGGTTTCCACATAAGGGAGTGTGCCCTCAGAAGCCAGAAGAGGGCTTTGGATGCCCTAGAGCTAGAGTTCCAGGTGGTTGCGTGCGCTCAATATACGTTCTAGGGACTGAACTCCAGTCCTCTGCTCTTTCTTAACCAGTAATGTACTCACCATCCCTGTAGTTATCCAACCTCATTTGGGATATTTTCTGCCCCAGAGCATGAAGATTCTCCTCTGCAGCCCCTTCTTAAACAGTTCCTCACTGGGGCTGGGGTAAGAGCTCCGTTGGTAAAGAGCTTATACACAAGCATGAGAGTCTGAGTTCCATACTCAGGATCCATATTACAATCGAGGGGATGCAGCGTGTAATTATAATTTCAGAGATGGGGAGTGGAGAGAAGAGGGTCCCAAGGACTCAGTGACCAGCCATTCTACCCTACTATGTGAGCCCTGGGTCCATGAGAGACCCCATCTCAAAATAAATAAATAAATAAATAAATAAATAAATAAATAAATAAATAAATGAATAAAATTTAAATGCTACACCGGCACACAAAGATGAGTCCACGGGCACCCCCTCACACTCACATGCTTCCACATGCACGTGCACACATGCTCACATAAAATGCTTTCTTATTTGTTTCTCAATAGTCACATCTATACTTTTCCTATGGCACTTGACTGAGTCTCTGGGATACAATGCCAACTCCGGCGTCCTTAAAATTCCTGATTCACCACGATCACTTCTTTGCTGTTTCTTTGCTTTCAGGCAGACTTTCTCTGTGATGGGAGCTGCCCAGCACAGCTTCTGAGAACTGAACTCTGGTCTTCTACAAGGCTGTCAAGTGCTCTTAACGGCTGAGCCTTCTAGCCAGCACCTGGACTTTGGTGATTTCACAATCTCTTGTTTCCTAGAATTTCAGAAAGTCAGGTTTAGATACGCAACTGTTATTTTTAGTTCTTGGAATTTATCTGTAGATCATCATTTACCCTTGGTTCTGGAGGATCTTCTGCCATTATGTTAACAAAATGTCATCCTTTGGAATTGTAACTAGACTTATATTAGAACTTTTCAAGCTACTCGACTACGGTCTCCTCCTCCTTCTTTCACCTTTACATTCTTCTGGTTTTCGCATACTAATGCACTTCAGTTTTTCCATACATGCACACATGTGCGCTGAGTATGTTCACCCAGCCTCCTGTCACCCAGGTCCTAACTGCCCTTCTCAGGATCCATCTCAGGTCCCTAGAAAACGCCCTTCTCTTCTCTATGCCTGGTTCTACTTACCCCTCATCTGTTTGTCTAGTTAATTAGTTACTTCATTTTCTCTGTACCATGCTTGAAGCTTCCCCCCCTCCACAACTCCTTTCTCTTACCTTGCCTTCCCTCGTTGCCTCCTCTCTTTCACCTCCAACAAGGAGAGGCAGGCAACAGAGTCAGAGACATCCCCTGCTCCTGTTATTGGGTTTCTTTATTTGACCTCTTGAACTATTTTATGATGATGATTTCAACACAGATTTTTTTCATACTGTTTTTTCTTGGCAGAAAGCATGAGTCAACAGTCTCCATTCCTTGTAAACAGCTAATCTGGTCATCATTTTTAGAGCCTACATGTGACATATATATGGTCAGTGATGCATAAAGACACTCTTTTACCTCATCTTGCCCTGGTTCTTTTTGTGATCTGATAAATTAGTATGGTTTTATCTCTACTTTGTATTATGGTTATATGTGAGAACTATCATCTATTTTTAAAATGATCACCATTTCTTGTTCTGCATTCTCTAAGTTTGTATCATTTATATACTATTTTTGAATTGGTAAGTTATTTAAAAAAAATAAAGTAATACATTTACATATTTTTTTATTTTCCAAATTTTCTGATTTTCCAAAATTTATGATCTCTGATTTTCTGATTTCCAAAATTTCCAAGTCTTCTGATTTTCTTTATAGTAGTTTCCCAGAAATAATACAGCTTATTTATTTTGAAGTTGCACTAATTGATACAATTTACATGGCTGTTGTACTTACATTATATGGATAAAGGACTTTCATATGCTGAGATTACAAAACTTTTCCCTTCTTTAATATTATATTCTTGCAATGAGTTCAACCTTCTTGTATTACTCTTGAATGGTGTGCTATGAAATCTTTATCCAGATGGCTTCTCCACTGTCTATCACATGTTGAATCATCTCTTTCTCCATAGATATCGGATATATGATATAGTGCCACACATATTATACAGTAATCTCCAAGCCTTTCAGGCTCTGTCTAGACTTCACATTCTGTTCCATTTATTTGTCTATCTGCTCATGCCTTAACTCTGTTTCAGTTTTGCTTGTTGAGCATTTTAAATATTTGAACGGCTCGGCCTCCAAACCCTTCTCTATTTTCCTCTTTAAATTTTCCATATGAAGTTGGAAACTAGTTTCATGGAAACACCCATTTTTTGTTTTTATTGGAATGAAGTTTTACATATAGATGAATTTGGAGGGAATTTATCTTAATAATGTTAACTTTCCTGTCTAAGAACATGATCTGCTTTTCTGTTTTTGCAAAGCTTTCTTCCCTCCATTGGTAGCACTTCCAGGCTTCCTTCTTAATAGATTTTGAATGTGTTTTTATTAAGTATATTCCTGTGTAATTCCTTACAAATTTTGTTTCTTAGAGAAACTACATCTCATGGGAGCAAAGGCCACAGTCCATGAAAGAAGTTTCTCTAGATAGAAACTGCAGCCTGCACTTAACTAACTGGGAAAACATAAATGGAGTTTTTATGCTCAGTGCTTCCACATGTTCTGGTGGAGTTCTATGGGCTTCCGTGGGATGCGAAGAATCGGCCTTGGAAGGCCCTCTGGAAGAAGCAACCCTGTGAGCACTCATTTTAACTCACTCTGGCTATTGCAGATTATTTTTCCCATAAACGTTCCAAGTACTTATTGTTTATGTAACTGTATCTTATTGTTTTCGAGATTCTGTATACAGACAATTCATTAACCTTGTTGCTCAGTAAGAAGACATTTTCCAAGGGACTTTTTCAAGATATGATTATGGATTTTGAATAATTCTATTTCATTCTCTCATACACAATGTTTATGTATGACTTATGTGTTTAGCTTATTTGTTTATGTGTATGTGTGTATATGTGCCTGGTCATATTTGGTGTATATGGGCACATGATCATTGCATACTTTTGGAGTCCAGAAAAGACTCCTAAGCCCTTGCCTTACACCTTGTTTAAGGCCTTGTGTCTTTGTCAGGCACTCGCAGAGCCTCTCTGGAGACAGCTATAACAGGCTCTTGTCAGCAAGCACTTGTTGGCATCCACAAAAGTGTCTGGGTTTGGTAATTAAATATGGGAAGGATTCCCAGGTGGGGCACTCTCTGGATTGTCCTTCCTTCAGTCTCTGCTCCACACTTTGTCTCTTCAACTGCTTCCATGGATATTTTGTTCCCCCTTCAAAGAAGGATCAAAGTATCCACACTTTGGTCTTCCTTCTTCTTGAGTTTCATGTGGTTTGTGGATTGTGTCTTGGGTATTCTGAGCTTCTGGACTAATATCCACTTATCAGTGAGTGCATACCATGTGTGTTCTTTTGTGATTGGATTACCTCACTCAGGATGATATTCTCCAGATCCATCCATTTCCCTAAGAATTTGATAAATTCATTGTTTTTAATAGCTGAGTAGTACTCCATTGTGTAAATGTACTACATTTTCTGTATCCATTCCTCTGTTGAGGGACATCTGGGTTCTTTCCAGCTTCTGGCTATTATAAATAAGGCTGCTATGAATGTAGTGGAGCAGGTGTCCTTATTACATGTTGGAGTATCTTCTGGGTATATGCCCAGGAGTGGTATAGCTGGGTCCTATGGTAGCACTATGTCCAGTTTTCTGAGGAACTGCCAAGCTGATTTCTAGAGTACTTATACCAGCTTGCAATCCCACCAGCAGTGGAGGAGTGTTCCTCTTTCTCCACAACCTCACCAGCATCTGCTGTCACCTGAGTTTTTGATCTTAGCCATTCTGACTGGTGTGAGGTGGAATCTCAGTGTTGTTTTGATTTGCATTCCCCTGATGACTAAGGATGTTGAACATTTCTTTAGGTGCTTCTCAGGCATTCAGTGTTCATCAATTGAGAATTCTTTGTTTATCTCTGTACCTCATTATTAATAGGGTTATTTGGTTCTCTGGAGTCTAACTTCTTGAGTTCTTTGTATACATTGAATATTAGCCCTCTATCAGATATAGGATTGGTAAAGATCTTTTCCCAATTTGTTGGTTGCCATTTTGTCCTATTGACAGTGTCCTTTGCCTTACAGAAGCTTTGTAATATTATGAGGTCCCATTTGTCAATTTTTGATCTTAGAGCATAAGCTATTGGTGTTCTGTTCAGGAAAATTTCCCCTGTGCCCATTTTATTTTCCATAGGTTTCAGTGGATCTGGCTTTATGTGAAGGTCCTTGCTCCACATGGATTTGAGCTTTATACAAGGAGATAAGAATGGATCAATTTGCATTCTTCTACATGCTAACTGCCAGTTGAGCCAGCACCATTTGTTGAAAATGCTGTCTTTTTTCCACTGGATGGTTTTAGCTCTTTTGTCAAAGATCAAGTGACCATAGGTGTGTGGGTTCATTTCTGGGTCTTCAATTCTATTCCATTGATCTACTTGCCTGTCACTGTACCAATACCATGCAGTTTTTATCACAATTGCTCTGTAATAAGTGGATGTTCACAGCCATCCATTGGACTGAGCACAGGGCCCCCTATGGAGGAGCTAGAGAAAGGACCCAAAGAGCTGAAGGGTTTGCAGCCTCTTAGGATGAACAATAATATGAACTAACCAGTACCCTCAGAGCTCCCAGGGACTCAACCACCAACCAAGGAATACACATGGTGAGACTCATGGCTCCAGCAGAATATGTAGCAGAGGATGGCCTAGTCGGTCATCAATGGGAAGAGAGGCCCTTGGTCCTGTGAAGGTTCTATGCCCCAGTGCAGGGGAATGCCAGGGCCAGGAAGCAGAAGAGGGTGGGTTGGTGAGCAGGGGGAGAGGCGAAGGAATAGGGTTTTTTTCAGAGGGGAAACCAGGAAAGTGAAGAACATTTGAAATATTAGAAAAAAGAAAATATCTTTTTTACAAAAGGGCTTTGTATCTTTTTTAACTCTTGCATCCATCAGGCTAATGACCATTGAGGGACCACTTTTAGAGGATCCCTTGTCTCTGTCTCTCGTCTTATCACAGGAATACTGGGATTGGAGTCTTTCCACTCTCACAGTGTGATTTACTGTGGTCTTGGCATAGTAAACACTGTGCCCACTGAACTGTAGCCACAGCTCCTTAAATTCTTTATTCATTTGTGACAGTCTGGGGTAGCTCAGGGTGAGACTGGACGTGCTTTTATAGACGATGAACTTCTGATCTTCCTGCCTCTGCTTCCTGAGGGCTGGGGCGACAGGCATGTGCCACCATGCTTCCTTAGTGCAGTTCTAGAGAGGAAGCCTGGGGTTTCACGGATACTTGACAAGCACTCCACCAACCAAGCTACATTCCAGGCCTGCTACCTCCCTACTTTCTGCTTCTGTTTGTTTGGTAAAGAAAAGCAATTAAGACTTTAAAAGATACAAATAATGATTACAGAGGGTTCCAAATTTATAATTTCCTTTTGTAATTTCCTTATCATCTTGATCAGATTTTTTTTTTACATCCTTTGGAGGATCTGTTACGTATGGATATCCTTAAACCTGGAAACTATCTACAATAGTGTATCCCTTTACTATTCACATGCTTTTCATTTCAGAATAACCTCCATACCCACAACTTAGTGACTCATAAATTTGCACGTCTATCCTAGATGTATTTCTTAGCATTCCAAGCTATGTTTTCACTTCCGATGGTGTGTGTCAATCGCAGTGTCTCCACCATGCCTGCTGACTCTGTTTCATGACAATGGGAGAAGCAGGGCAGCTAGAGCTGCTGCTGAGTAGCCACGCTTGCTGAAATAGTTAGCTCATCCACTGCCCTGTCCTGTGGCTTCGTACTCTTGGGCCACCCTTATCCTCTAGCTGACATTGCTTATTTCCCTTCACACTGATTCTTCCTGCTGTTTTCAGACTCCCTGCTATGAAGAACAACCACACTAACCACGCTTCCTAGCTTGTGATTGGAGATTGTTCTAGAATGTATGACTCTGGATCCTAAAAGCGACAAGATGGTAGGCAAACTGAGAACCGAATTGGTCACCCTGCCCCCTGGGTTTTTCTGTGTCCTTCTCGTGACAAAAGTTCAGATTTTATTATTTGTTCCATCAGAAAAAAAAAATGAATAGGCACACAAGCTTTAAGTTGAAAAGAATTTAGTGTGCTCTGAATCTATGGACTAAGTGATTAGAGTTTGGGGGCATGAGAATTGTAGCTTTCCAGCAACTTTCCGCATGGGTTCTAAAGCCACCGGCATGGTAATGTGATTCTCCTAAGCATCTTCCATTGGTGCTACTCTTCCTGGTGTAAACATGGATTAGTGTAGGTCACTCTGAAGACACACCCTTCCCATGGCATTCTTTCTCTCTTAAGAAAGGTATTTTCCACAAGTTCCTCTCTGAAAATATATCAAGGCTGAAAATCTGAGACAATACTGGACCGTATCCTACGTTGGATCCTCAGCACCTTGCACAGTCTTCTAGATAACCAATTCATGATTGTTCAGTGACATAAATGTAACATGAATAAAGGGACCACTTACTGGCGGCCCTGTAATTCATAATACCTTATATTTTACTGCTGAAAATGTGTCTACTTTTAACAAAGAGTGTATGAATTCACTTAATATCACAGCTCTCAACTTTTCATCAATGTTTGCATGGAATGACAAATATCTTTGTATTAATATCTCTAATTTAGAAAGGAAAACACAGTACCTCACCAAGCTCTCATTTATATAAACCGTAGCAAGGCTTCTCTGGAAATCTAGTACACTGGCTTAGGAATAGGCTGTAATTCAAATACTTTGCAAATAAATGCAGAGATGGACCACAGTAAGTGGAAAGGAGTAATTTCTGCACTGAAGAACAGCATTCAGTGTTTCACACTTGTAATAATCTGATATTTCTATTTTATCAAAATTGAAGATTTTTATTTTTTAACAAAAAGTGGTCAATGAATGAATATATCTGATAAATTTAAGTCTGGATTCTATGCACTTCAAAAGCAAAGCCTGTGTAGGTGAGTGTTCCATTTTGAATGTGTTTTTAATAATAATTACACCACCATAGTTTCTGATGTATTTATAGCCTCTATCCATCAAAGGCAAATGGAGCTGAGTCTGCAGTGGCCTTCCAGTGAGTTCATAATGGGAACTTTCGTTCTGGCGGGAACTGTTAAGATATGCTAGCAAGCTGTACAATACCTACTTACTGTTTATTTTTACAACTTATTTATTATTTTATGCATGCAACTGTTTGTCTGCATGTATATACGTGCACCAAATGTGTGCCTGGTGCCACACAGGCCAGAAAAGGGTGTCAGAACCATGGGACTGAAGTTACAGGTGGTTGTGGGCCACACCACGTAGGTGCCGGGAACTGAACTCAGAAAGTGTTCTAAGTCCCCTGTTCATCTCTCCAGGCCCTCATCGCTCTTTGTTGTTTGACTAAATCCCCTCCCCTTTGCTTACTGCTAACAAAACATATTGCAAAGTAATTTACTGTCAGCCCATCTTAGTTCCATAACTGTTCAGTTTTGCTCCATGGCTATTATACCTCTCTCCAGGGATCCAAGTAAGGGCTGGCTAGCAGTATGGAACTTTCGTTCACTGTGTCTGTCCTTTCCCATAATGCAACTGATCCTAATCGTATGTATACCCAAGCATTCATAGGATAAGATGGCAAATAAGGGATTCTATGTGAAAGTTTTATTTTGAGCCTTATTGCACATACACCTAAAACTATTCTAGATCAGATCTAGTTCTTGTGCCTATTTGCTGGCTTACAATTCGGGGTGTGTTTGAAGAGACCATGGGCACTCTCAAGGGGTAGTAAGGGGAGCGTCCTCTTCCCGTGGCTTAAAGGGCCTGTTTCTGCAGCTTGATGCAGTAGGGGTGCTAACACATTGCTAGGTGCGCTATTCCGAGGGGATGCGTGTAGCTCAAGCCCAGGAGAGTCCTGGGTTACTGACCTACTTCTGTGCTTTCCTGCCTCACTTTTGCCATCTTGGCCTCATTTCCTGAAGGTTTGCAGCCTCCCCCAACATTGCCAGCAAATGGAGTGTGAGCATCTGAAGCATGAGCCAATGCAGGTTCAAGCCATCAAGTACCATTGTCTGGACTGTTTGTCAATACAGTTGTGCAAGACAGTTCCTACCTTGGGTGCTCAGAGCCCCAAGGCTCTGCTCACACAGATTTACTTACCCAACAACTTTTTCCCATCCCATCAGTAATTATTTAATAAAAGAAAAATTGTGAAATGGGAATGGCCAGTGTTTGTTTTTACGCACCTTAAAAATAGTAAGGTTTCCTTTGGAAACCAGGTTCCATGGTGAAATCTGCAATCGGAGCACTAGGAGTGTAAGGCAGGAGGATTGTCATGACTTCAGGGCTGGCCTGGACTTCAGAGTAAGACACTGGCTGGTTTTGTGTGTCCACTTGACACAAGCTGGAGTTATCACAGAGAAAGGAGCCTCCCTTGAGGAAATGTCTTCATGGGATCAACCTGTAAGGCAATTTCTCAATTAGTGATCAAGGGTGGGAGGGCCCATTGTGGCTGGTGCCAACCCTGGTTGGTAGTCTTGGGTTCTATAAAAGAGAAAACTGAGCAAACCAGGGGAAACAAGCCAGTAAGTAACATCCCCCTCCGCGCCCCATGGCTCTGCATCACCTCCTATTCCTGACCTGCTTCAGTTCCAATCTTGACTCCTTTGTTGATGGACTACAATATGAACGAATAAACCCTTTCCTCCCCAACTTGCCTCTTGGTCATGATGTTTGTGCAGGAATACAAACCCTGATGAAGACAAATTGGTACCAGCATAGCAAGGTATTCCTGTAACAACCTGACCATGTTTTCAGGAGGACTGTGGAAGGACTTTGGAACTTTGGGCTGGAAGAGCCATTGGGATGTTAAGAACTCTGTGGCATGTGTTGTGGGAGCTTGGAAGATCATGTTGAGAACAATGCAGAAGATGGCTTGTGAAATTTCAGAGGGAAGATTAAAGACTCTTATCACAGCTGCTGCCATGTCGATTGTGAAGATTCTGTGGTTTTGGTTAGCTGGGGCTGAAGAATCAGCTGTGATTAACAAGATACCAGAATTACTAAAGTGAAAACTTTGCATTACTGGGACTATTGATGTTTGTTAGCTGGAGCTAAGAAATTAGTGGTGATTAAGAAGAGGACAGCATCATTGAGGTGAAATCTTCTGGGAAGTGTTTTCTGAGAGCACAAAGAGGCTGTGTTCCAGAGATAGCCAAGGTTGTACCTCGTGCTGCAGCAGGACTTGGTAATGTGTAAGAGTCACCCAGGTGGTACTGGTTTTGAAGGCATGAAAGGGTCATGAAGAGCAGCTGAGGCTCGGCACAGTGAGAGGCCATGGAAGGCCATTGGTGAAGGTCCAGCCTCAGTTGCAATTGATGGCCCAGGACTGAAGGGATCATGCAAAGGAGTTGAGGCTTGGCACTACTGAAGCCTAGTTGCAGTGGAAGACAGCAGTGTTTTGGAGATGCCAGTACCATGAGACAACCAAGAACAACAGCAGCAGTGGAGTACAGGCATCTGGAGCCTAGAAGATAAGCTGTGTGCTACAAAGGGCAGAGATGGAGAAGTGACCCAAACCCTTGGAGAAGCCCAGAAGATTGTGAGTGGATCCTAGACATTGGACGGTTGGAGTTTGATTTTGCTTTTGATTGTGACTGTGCCCTGATATTTTTCCCACTTGAAGGAAGAAACCATTTTAGTGGAGCCCACAATTAAGAGACTTTGAATTATAAAAAGACTTTAAATTTTAAAAGAGATTGGATATTTTAAAAGGATTGAAATTTTAGTATGTAAGAATTTATAAAGACTACTGATTTGTTTGCTGAAGTTGTTTATCAGTTGTAGAAATTCTCTGGTAGAATTTTTGGAGTTGTTTATGTATACAATCATATCATCTGCAAATAGTAATAACTTGACTACTTCTTTGTCAATTTGTATCCCCTTGATCTCCTTTTGTTATCTTATTTCTCTAGCTAGAACTTCAAGTACTATATTGAGTAGCTATGGGGAAAGTGGGCATCCTTATCTTGTCCCTGATTTTGGTGAGTCTGCTTTAAGTATCCCTCCATTTAATTTGATATAGGCTGTTGGTTTTGCTGTATACTGTCTTTATTATGTTTAAGTAGAAGCCTTGAATTCCTGATCTCTCCAATACTTTTAAGATGAAGGGGTGTTGTATTTTGTCAAATGCTTTTTCAGCATACAATGAGATGATAATGTGATTTTTTTTCTTTGAGTTTGTTTATATAGTAGATTATACATTAATAGATTTTCATATATTGAGCTAACCTTGCATCCCTGGGATGAAGCCTACTTGATCATGGTGGATGATGTTTTTGATGTGTTCTTGGATTCAGTTGTGAGACTTTTACTGAGTATTTTTGTATTGATATTCATAACTGAAACTGGTCTGAAGTTCTCTTTTTGTGTTGGGTCCTTATGTGGTTTAGGTATCAAAGTAATTGTGGCTACCAGTCTTGGGCATATACCCAAAAAGATGCCCTACCATGCCACAGGGGCACATGTTCCACTATGCTCACAGTGGCCTTATTTGTGACAGCCAGAAGTTGGAAACAACTCAGATGCCCCAAATGGAAGAATGAATACAGAAAATGTGGTTCATTTACACAATATAATACTACTCAGCTATTAAGAATGAGGACATCATGGGTTTTGCAGGCAAATAGATGGAACTAGAAAATATCATCCTGAGTGAGGTAACTCAGACCCAAAAGAACATGCATGTACTCATTACTAAGTGGATGTTAGCCAAAAATGAACAGAATACCAAGAACACAACCCACAGGACTCAAGAAGGTTAACAAGCTGAAGGGTCCAAGTGAGGATGCCTCAGTCCCACTTGGGAGGGAGAAGTGGTTATGGGGGACAGACAGAGGGAAGAACCTGGGTAGGAGAGAGGACAAAGAGGGGAAGGGGGGATATGATCAGGTATTGGGAGGAAGGATTGAAGTCCTGAGGGCCAGCAGAAAGAATGGAAACAGCAGAAAGAACAGAAGGTAGGAGGTGGGAGACCCTCTAAAATAGTACATTGCTCTGTGACTTCTGTACTAAACACAGAAGTGTGAAGACAAAAAATTCTTTATTAATTGGGACAGAAATCAAGATAGATTCTTATCATCTGGATTGTTGAGAAATGTTTGTTCTCATTTCTCTTCAAAGGGTTTTTAACAGACGATTCAGTTTGTTCAGTGACAAATTCAGACCAAGCAGGGCTTAGCCTTTGTATGATGGTTGGTTGGGAGTCTGATTGGCTTGGCAATAGGGACACAATGAAGAGTTTCCTCATCTTTCAGAGATGATCAATAGCCAAGAGTTCATAAAGAACGGGTAGGGCCTGTGTGCCCCTCTCCTGTTTTTGAGTTGGTATTGACAGGGCCTAAAGCATCCTAGATACACATGGAATACAATGTTTGTATAACCGGTTTTAAATCACATTTATTTTATTTTAAAAAAATCTTAATATAAATGTGAACTTGATTCATCTTGTAACTGAATACTCAAATATGATGCTAAGTATTTTTAAAATGTTCTTGAAGTACTCTGCTCTCTTTCTCTTTCACACACACACACACACACACAGACAAACACCTCACACACACACCTCTCTCTTTTTCTCTCTCTCTCTCACACACACCTCTTTCTCACACACACACATATACACATACCTCTCTCTCACACACACACACACCTCTCTCTCTTTCTCTCTCTCACACACACACACATACACACACCTCTCCCTCTTTCTCTTTCTCTCTCTCTCTTTCTCTCTCTCTTTCTCTCTCTCTCTC
>NW_022196891.1:83365756-83427782 GCF_008632895.1 Mastomys coucha
TCTCTCTCTCTCTCTCTCTCTCACACACACACACACACACACAATCTGATTATCTCTTTACCTTTTTACCACCTTACCTTTTAGGTGTCCAGGTCACCCTGTCCCATGGAAACACTGTGGCCTGTCTTATCATGTGGCCTCCCTGTCTCTTATTTCAGAGAACAGGAGGGTGGGTAATTCATGGTTTGTGTGTTTTGTTTTTTGTTTCATTTTTCCAATAAATCCTTCTCTAAAATAAACCCTGATATTTTTTCTTTTTTTCATTTCGCAAGCATGAGCATTGTGACAATAAGTCTTGTGTGGAACAATGTTCGTCAAATTCACTTGAGTTAAAAATTTTGTGTATTCTCTAAGGAACACCAACTCAAAGCCATTCTTTGAGAACATTGAAGCAAGAAGTTATCTGCTTTGATGGTGTGTGAGATTTAAGTAGAAATCCAAAGAGAATGAAAAGAACATTCGATTGACCCTACAACTCCCCTGTGACAAGCCTTGCCTATGCAATGGCTCAGTTACTCCTCCCCTTGCCCATTTCTCAGCCTTCCTTTCCTGTTCTTCCTCAAATCCCATCATCCCTTTGCTTCCTCCTTCCCTTTCCCCCATCCATTTAATTTTCTTCTCTTTTATCTCCCCCTATGTAGGCATTTTCTTGGGGCTTCTGGCCAAGCTCTGTCTGGAGTGGTGGCCAGCCTGCCACAGGACAGGTGGTTTTAAGCACACAAATTTTATCAGATGAGATGCAGAATGAAGACAAAAGAAGAAGGGAAGGTGGAGGCATGAGACCCTGAGTGTAGAATGTACTGAGAAGGATCAAAAGATGAGAAACCAGGCACAAGATCAGAGTGTGTTTGTTATGGATGAAGTTGATGTGGCTGGACCATATACTTCTTGCAATAAGATGTTACTCATTAACATCAATTAGTTAGCTTTGAAACAACTTGCTTGTATAAGAATCAATTGAATACTAACAAAAATGCACTAATCCTTTCCAAAGGTAGTCTCCTAAGGGACCAACTGCAATTCACCGGACGGAATCTCTATAAGATTCTATCAGCTCTACATACCTATCCTGCTGTCCATCCTTTGAAAGCGCTCAAACTAAGCATAACCAAGTAAACCTGAATAATGCCTCACTCGCACCATAGGTTGAAGTTCGAAATCCAGTATCTCAAATATAGCTGTATTTAAAGCTTGAATCTAAAAAGAGGTGATTAAGCTCCATGAGATCATAAGAATTCAGCATAAGGAAGCAGGGCTGATGCTCTTAGGAAAATAGCAAATCTGGACACAGGTTGTCATAAGTCAAGGATGGAGAGCATTAGAAAGAGTCAATTCTACCAGGTCTTCTATATGACACCTCTCGTCTCTGAAGACATGAGAAAACAACTTCCTGTTGCTTAGGCCACTTAACATGTAGTTTTATTTTTGCCATACCTTACCTAGCCAATTATACAGCACACAGGAAGCTCTTAGTATTGAGTACCTTGGGATTCTAACTTGTCTGCCTCCGAAAGCTGTCTTCTGCTTACCTCAGTCTTCTGAGAATATCACCTGATCCCTGCCACACAGTGACTGTGGGTCGAATCACGGTGTCTCAGGGGAGCAGGGTGTGGATAATGCCAGGAAATTCTCTCCAGTAGAAGAGTAGCTATTCTCATCTGATGACGATCTCTTTATTTATGACAGCGGGAAGGGTAAAGAGAAAGGATTTTAAATGTTATACTATATTAGGGGAAGAAGATTAGAATTTCATGGTGACGTGCCAAAGCTTTTGAATTCCAGTTTCTATGGATGACTGCTGACTTGACCAAAGGCTGACTGTGGCATTCTTCTAGACCCAACCGATAAAGATGGAGGAAAACAGTGCTATTTGACCTAGACAAAGCATTGTGGTGAGCTAAAGGAAGAAAGGAACAAAGTTAGGTCTTAACTCAAACCACAACAGTCTCTCTAAGCCTGGTTCTGATGATAGAATGAACATCCTATTTCTTATGTAGACAAAATGATTTTTGCAATCCTTAAAATGGACATAACTACTACTAAAACAAAATGAAGACAATGGCATTGCAAACCAACTTAGTGTACCTACCTAGAGCTCTTAACACTTTCCTTGTATATATGAGCTTTCAATTACCTAACACTTCTGAAATGGAAGTGTGTGTGACCTCTTCATGTTCCCTGTTTTCCAATGCCTTCTTCTATTAAAATGATTATTATATTATTTCTGGTTACAAATCAAATTATCAGGTAAATGACATTTTATGGATATTGCAAAACATCACAGCTGGTGAACATCTATTTTCTTACTTATTAAAGAAGATACTAGAAGGAAAAGTCTCACCTTTTCATTGCACATATATTTAAGCTCTGAAAGAGTTCTCATGCTATGACAAATTCACGTTTTGACTTAATTTTAGAAATATGTATGTATGTATGTATGTATGCATGTATGTATGATGTAGATATAACAGATGAGCAGTAGTTTGCCAACCTTGCTGGAATTGAAGAAACAAGGAGTATGTGTTAAAAGTTCTCAGAGAGATAGATATTTCCTAATGTTTCTGTTTTTGTGATAATCTAGTTGATAACAGACAGAAAGATGGAGAAAGGAAAGAAGGGAGGGAGAGAGGGGAGAAAGAACTCATTTTTCAAAATGCATAAACTGTGTATGATAGTATACATTGTAATTCCAGCACTTGGAAGGCTGAGACAGAAAAGCTTACACATTTGAGAATAGCACCAGCTATATAGTGAGAACTTTTCTCAAGACACTGAAAGGACATCACACAAGTATATAAAATGCACTTACGCGAAGCCCTCAATCAGCATGCTCTCTCCCACTGCCGAGAACAAGGCTGAGAAAGTACCTATCAGCTTTTTAGGTTTATCCTGCAAAAAGAAACCAAGCAAAACATAACTTCAGCTCCATTGTCCAAGCACAGGGACCCTGTGAGGAAGTGTTACATTGAACATTGATAATAAACATTTCTATGTGCCAAACCAAAGCAAAACAAACAAAAAAAACCAAAAGCCCAAAACAAACAAACAAACAAAACAAACAAACCAAAACAAACAGTTTCTCGATCATTCCAAGACACTCTGAAATACCATGAGAGCCACACTCCTGCCTCTTAGAGAAAAAAAGGCCCAGGTGTCCCCACTGAGTTAAAGACTGGACCTTGACGGCATCCACAGTTTGGTTTTGCCTTGTTTTTGCATTTCTGTGTTTTATTTTGTTTGCAAGGTGGTACTTCAGTTTCAGTATGAGCGTGTAAGGCAGGTGACAGGAAGATAGTAAAAGGAGCAAATAGAAATGGGTTAGGTGACACACTAGGGATTCCCCTACAAGAAGTATGAAGGGATGAGAACCTAAAGATGGCAGTGTCCTCGGTGTGCGCTGTTTTATGATGCTGCGAGTCTCACCTTTGCCTGACCACTGGGCTGCTTTGCCTTATAGCTACCCCACAGAGTGGGGTCTAGTGCGAAAGCAAGCCACCAGCGCATCGCTTCCACATAAAGCTAGTCACGTTTGTTTGCATATTTATGCCACAGATATTAGTGTCCCCATAGGCAAAATTCCCAATGAGGAAAAAGAAAATATTTTGGGAGGCAGGAACAAATTAAAAGTTACACTAATTTCAGTTGCAGGCACTAGGCAGGGTGAAGGGTGAAATGATTTTTCAAACGATTTTAGTTCTCTGGTAAAGCAGGTGAGGTTGTGTTTTCATCCTAGAAGGGAAGAAGTCATGAAAAGTTTTTAAACCGGGAGAAACAAAACCCTTGATTTGTGCCCAAATTTCTAGGAGAACAGAGAGCATATGGCCGGTGCTGGGTTTGGTAGGTTTGATAAAAATTGGATGATGTGGTTTTTAGATCCTGTTATTTATTTTCCTGCATTTTGTAGGACTTTGATGTCTAGCCTTCCTCCAGATACTGAGTCAGGGATGGGAATAGATGTCCATTTTAATATTTTTAGATATATAGTTCCAAATTCACAGATGTGTGGACATCTAGCCCCCCCTCTCTTTCTCTCTCTCACTTACTCTGTGTGTGTGTGTGTGTGTGTGTGTGTGTACATGTGTGCATCTGTATGTTTACATGTAAGAGTGAAAGATGGTGTTTATGTGACAGCAAGTGTTAAGTAGAAGAGAGTCTAGTCTATAGTTTGGATGTGAAATATCCCCCTAGTAGGTGCATGTGTTTGAACACTAGACCCTCAGCTTATGGTGCATTCTGGAAGGATCTACAACATTTGGAAGGCAGAGGCTGGTCAGAATCTGGAGGTGGGTACTTGAGGTTTGTAGCCTGAGCAGGCTATGAAGGGATTTACAGTACCAGCCTCACACTAGCTGCCACTGTCCCCCTCAAACTCCCTCCATGATGGAGTTTATCCTCTCAAACCCACAGACGAAAAAAAAATCCTTCCTCTCTTAAGTCTCCTTTTGTCAGGTTTGAGGTGATGCTGCTGCTGGATGCAGCTGATACAGAGGGGCGAGAGCACACACACAAGTCACACATCTGTGCTGGGGGTAGGGGAGGTGATGCCCCATGAAAGTCACACCTCGCCTCAATCCAGCCAGACTCACTTCGAGTGCTCGCCTCATGCTGCAGTACCGTGAGGAAGGGTGATCTGCTTTTTTGCCAGGCTTGTCCTGTGCCTTCCATGCCAGCCAAGTCTAGCCTCGAGCTTAGTGACATTGTGTCTTGAAGAAAAACTTTCTAGAAAAGGACAGAGGCATAATTTTCTCAGCAGGCCCGTTGCTTTTACCCTCCAAAGTTCAAAGAGAAACTTCTGTCTCATTAAAATAACGTCTGGCTCTGCCCGTGGGCTTTCCAGATTTTCATAGTTAACTTTTCTAGAGTTATAACTCCTTATGCATTTCTCTTTTTTTATTGGGTAGACACTATGATTGTTTTTACAAGCAAAATAAACAGCTTAGGAACAAATGAAAGACTTTTTTATTTCTCTTTTAACTGTAAATTTAAGAGCTTGAAATGAATTTGGCAAATAACTCATAAAGCCAAGGAGCATTGTGGCCGAAAGGCAAGATTTCCAAAACTTCTTGGAAATCCAAGTAATACCAGGAATAAACCCAGTCTCAACCTGTTGAGTCTTTAGAACACTTATTTGCTCCATCCCCTCGGGAAAAATAAAGGTGAAACCAATCATGGAACTCTTGATGAACTGGGCTCTGTCCTGGGGCCTGCAGTGCTCAGCATATCCACAGGAAGTAGGCAAGGCTGTGTTTCCTGGGGAGCTGTTTCCCTGGAACCAGGCAAGTGACTCCTTCAAGGGTGAGCCGGGGACTCCTAAAGCATCTCAGTTGGTTCTTTAGGCATCTCAAATTACTTTTTTCTTTTCTTAAAGTTAACCTGGAATGTTTGATTCAGTAGATGAACTTGGTTCGAACTTTTAAATAGTAATGAAGTATTTCAACTTAGTCACTGCTTTAAAAAAAAGTGTAATAGGCATCGGGTAAATAATAGCAGAGCATTCTCTCATTGAAACTACAATCCTGTGAGCGAGCAGGAGGGGGGCACTGGCATGAGCAGAGAAAGCCTCAGAAGAAAGAAGGAAGGAAGGAAGGAAGGAAGAAAGGAAGGAGGGAGGGAAAGAGGGACAGAAGGAGGAAGGAAGGAAGGAAGAAAGGAGGGAAGGAAAGAAGGAAGGAAGGGAGGGAGGGAAGGAGGAAGGGAAGGAGGGAGGGAGGGGGAAGGAGGAAGGAAGAAAGGAAGGAAAGAAGGAAGGGAGGAAGGAGGGAGGGAGGGGAGAAGGAAGGAAGGGAGGGAGGGAGGAAAGAAAGAAGGAAGGAAGGAAAGAAGGGAAGAAGGGAAGGAGGGAGGGAAGGAGGGAGGGAAGAAGGAAGGAAGAAAGGAAGGAAGGAAGGCAGGCAGGCAGGCAGAAGGGGGAAAGAAGAAAAGAAGGAATGGATAGATGGATGGAAGGATGGAAGAAGGAAGGAAGGAAGGAAGGAAAGAAGGGAAGGAAGGAGGGAGGGAAGGAAGGAGGGAGGGAAGGAAGGAGGGAGGGAAGGAAGGAGGGAGGGAGGAAGGAAGGAGAGAAGGAAGGAAGGGAGAGAGGGAGGGAGGAAAGAAAGAAGGAAGGAAGGCAGGCAGGCAGAAGGGGGAAAGGATAAAAAAGGGATGGATAGATGGATGGAAGGATGGAGGAAGGAAGGAAGGAAAGAAGGAAGGTAGGGAAGGAGAGAGGGAGGGAGGAGGGGAAAGGGAAGAAGGAAGGGAAAGGGAAGAAGGGAGGGAGGAAGAGTGTGGAGAAAAGAAGGGATCAGTGAAGGAGGAAATGAAACAGGAAGAATAGTTACGAGAGGTTTTAGAGAAATGTTTATCCACAATACGATAGTTAAGGAAAGAAAGAGTAAGTAGTCAATAAGTATAAAATAACTTCCTTGAAATGATACATGATACAGTCTAGATTTTTTATTTCTTACATTTCTGTGTATGCTTTAGTATGTGAGTGTGATGAAAATGTGCTATATGTGAGGTGTGTATGTGTGTGTGTGTGTGTATGTATGTATGTGTGTGTGTGTGTAAGTGTAAGTGTGTGCCTCTAGACATGTGCAGAGTCCAGTTAATGACCTCCAGTGTTCTGCTTGGTTGCTCGTCTGGTTATTCCCTTGAGAAAGGGACTAACACTGAGCTTGGAGTTTTGTTGTCAGACAACAGGGTCTAGTGAATCCCCTGCAGCCACCACCCTATAGTGTTGGGGTAGTTGGTGCTTGCAACCACACCAGGCTTTGTATATGGCTTCTGGGGATCTAAAGACAGGTATTCATGCTCTTCAAAATAATTGCATTTTTATGTGGTGGATGTTCTGCTGCATTTAGTCTGTGTACCACGTGTGTGCCTGGTGTCTGCAGAGACCATAAGAGGGTGTCAGATCCCCTGTAACTACAGGGAGCTACAGAAGAATGTGAGCACCATGTGGGCACTGTAAATGGAGCCCAGAGCCTCTGCAGAATAGCCAATGGTTTTATCTCCTCAGCCTCCTTACACAGATTCTGACTGTGTCCTTACTAGGTACATTTTATGTGGGATTATTTCCGGTAGCAAAATTCTAATGTTGCCCCAATGTACTACAGTGTGTGTGTATGTGTGTATGTGTGTGTATGTGTGTATGTGTGTGTATGTGTGTATGTGTGTATGTGTGTGCATATGTGTGTGTATGTGTGTGTATGTGTGTGCATGTGTATATGTATGTATGTGTGTGTATATGTGTGTGCATATGTGTGTATGTGTGTATGTGTGTATGTGTGTATGTGTGTGCATATGTGTGTGTATGTGTGTGTATGTGTGTGCATGTGTATATGTGTGTATGTGTGTGTATATGTGTGTGCATATGTGTGTATATGTGTGAGTGTGTGTATATGTGTGTATGTGTGTGTGAGTGTGTTTGTATGTGTGTGTATGTGTGTATATGTGTGAGTGTGTGTATATGTGTGTATCTTGTCATAAGGTGTACCGCTAGTTTTTATTAAAAAGACAATAGTGTCTTACTCAGTTATGACAGTACTATCCTGTAATTTAACAAATGCTTCCAATAAATACATTAGTGATGGATTACAGGAAACTAGGGGAACGTTGTCAAGATACTGTGACAATCTGGCTATTCTCATTTGTCCCCCAGTGTGTTAACATCTTGTTCCACATAGTGACAGGAACAGAGTGTCTGTATCCCAGAGGATTGAGCTGCAGCAAAGCACTGAGGGAAACACGCGGCCCTGCAGACCCACTTCCCCTGTGTTCCTCCTCACTTTGGCTGTATGTCCCGTGCTCACTGGGAAGCTGCTCAGCTTTCAACCCATGCCTTAAACAGCTCAGCACCCTTCTCTATAATCTCTTCTTGCACATTTCTTCCATCAAGCTCCTTTTTAACTTATTTATGAAGTTCAATATTTCTCATGGTGTCTATTTTGTACACAATTCGAGATATCTTTAAGCTTTTCTTCTGATCAAAACTGGCTTGGTTAGAAGTCTATTCACAAAAGGAGCCTAAGTTTTGAATGCCAGCCTGTCTCTTCACAAAAGGAGCTATTTGGTTAAGCAGAAGTGGGTTTTGCCATGTGTCTACTACACTGGAGAGGGAAGAGCTGCACAGGCATCTATATGGGTGAGCCAGATCCCAGCGAAAGGATGAAGGATTAGACTAATGTCTTGGTTGGATCCTGGATGAACTTGTGCCATCTGCACACCGGGGAATCCATGTGCACTTGCTGGACATTGCTGTAGCAGCTCATGAATGAGGGCATGCCCTCCCTTGTGCAACTGAGCATCCAAGCTGACAGTCTCTCTTCCACAGACGGCACTGGACTAAGGAGCATGTACTGTGTCTCACATTCCTGTTCACCCCTCCCGAATTCAATACTCTGTTGGTGCACAAACAGAAAAGGGGGTGAGCAGAGCTTTAGGAGGTGGGAATGGAGCCTGTGATGGTTTAATATATGTTCAGCCTAGAGAGTGCCAGTATTTGAGAGTGTGGCCTAGTTGACGTAGGCGTGTCACTGTGGGTGTGGGCTTTAAGACCCTCATCCTAACTGCCTAGAAGGCCTTCAGCTAGTAGCCTTCAGATGAAGATGTTGAACTCTTGTCTCTGTCTGCACCATGCCTGCCTGGATGCTGCCATGTTCCTGTCTTGATGATAATGACTGAACCTCTGAACCAGTAAGCCAGCCCCAATTAAATATTGTCCTTATAAGACTTGCCTCGGTCACAGTATCTGTTCACAGCAGTAAAACCTTAACAAAGACAGACAAAGCCATTCATCTGTTAGTCACAACAGGACAGCATGTCTGAAATGTACCAGGAGAGAGACACAATGAGAACGCTATCTTCAGTTTAAAAGGAGTAGAATTCTAGCTCCATCAAAGCATGATGAACACCCCCTCCTAACGTCCTCGTGCTATTGTAGCAACACTGCCATGGCTCTAGGTCAAGAAAGCGCTCAACTGTGCTCAAATAATACCATTCTGGAGGAGGGCATCTAATCTACTGTAAAACTATTTTGAACAAGATGGTGATTATTTGAAAGCATAAATTTGAGTATCTACTGCCCGCAAGTTCTCTCTTGAAGAGCCTGCGTGTCTCTTTAGATTCTATGATCTCGATCTCAAAACTGACAATATCAAGTCAAGAATTTTGAGCAAATATTACCAAAAAAAAAAATGACCCCAGGGTTACAATAAAGTCATGCAGAATTGTTAGTAGGCCGTGGCTATTACTGATCTCCTTAGAGAAGAAAATGATAAGAAGAAAAGGAAGTTGTGCTCAGATAAAAGCAAGACTGTCCTTGATTAGGAAAAATGCAGCCTTAGCTTTCCACAGAAATAATCACAAATAGGGAAACACTCTATTTAGAGAACACTGGCTTAAGAGTTTCTTTGGTTCTCACTGCACTACTCTCTACTTTTGATAACTCGTTTAGTAACTAACCCCCTTATCCTTAAATGAAAAATAGTAAATCAGGACTATGTTGTATGTCAACCAAGGATTACAGAGCTGACCCTGTGTGGCAGCTGGGTAATCCACAGCTGTGATTAAAAGCTTAATAGACATGTGAGATGTGTGCCTTACCTGTCCACGGGCTCCCTAAACTCAGGCTGGTTATTTAAAACCTATGGCTCATTGTCTTCCTTTCCTGCGCCATGGAATTAAGGTGGTCTATCTCCTAGAGCTGGAATTAAGGTGGAGTATCTCCTAGAGCTGGAATTAAGGTGGACTATCTCCTAGAGCTGGAATTAAGGTGGACTATCTCCTAGAGCTGTTAGATGACTTTACATTCAATGTGTGCAAACAAATAAAGACCTGACACAAAATGACTCTTACATAAATTATCATCTGTTTTGTACACACATAGACTAAAACTCACAATCCTTGTATAGAGCTAATAAGGAGATAAGTGTATAGGTGTTATTTGTTGCTTCTGTATTTTTAATGTTATTTTACTTACACTGAACACTGCATGCATTTATAGAATGTGTTTTATCCATACCCACACACCATTGTGTCCCTCTAGTTTCTAGTATCTCCCAGTCTCCTTCCCAACTCTACATCCTCATTCCATTCGTGACACCGTGGGGACAGTCAGTACTGCCCATCTGGTGCTGTACACTGGGGCCTACCAGTGGTTACATTCCCAAAGGAGGTTAACTATCCCTTTGTCCACCGCTTTACATTGCCAATAACTCCTTGGCTAAGGATGAGGCCTTAGGATCCCCCCCCACTATCCACAGAGGAATTTTGGCTTGATCTTCTATAGACTTTGTACAGGTTACTGATGCCTCTGGGTTGCAATGGGACGTTACTATCTCTAAGGGAAAAATATATGGAAGCATGACTGAAAGAAGGCAGATGAGAGTACAACTTCTATCTGAATAATAATGTCGGATCGTACTGTGTATATCACAATATTTTAAATATAGGCAGTGATGTAGCACTATTTTAGATCTCTATTGTCATTGTGATACAAAAGATGAATTTGATGTATGGATTTATAAGATTTTATAATAAACAGCAAGATTTTATAGTAAGTAGTAACATTTTAGGAGTGTACATTACTTATATTTCTTTAGGCACTTTAATGTTTAAGACACATAATTATTACGCACATTTGTGGGGCACTATGTGATATTTTTGATACATATATGTGATGTGCGATGAATGGCCAGCTCAGGGACACAGTTCCAGCCATCACTCCAAATGATGATGCACCTTCTCTGTGGGGCACATTCATTGTCCTCTCTACTAGCTATCTCTTAAAGCATATGTCAATTAATCTTTTACACAATTAACCATGGTTAAATAAAGATATTTTCAATTAAAACCTATATTCTTCCTTGTATGTATAAATTCTGTGAGACATTATTTATCATTATATTTGACTAGCATCATTGCTTCATAAAAAGACTTTTGTTTCATGTCACGCGAGCAGGACTTTATTTAGTCTTCTTAACATTTGAACCGGCCTTCTCAAGTTAAAAATCTCCCATTTGGACCTTTTGACTCCATATAGATTCTTAGATAACTGCTTGTCAGACTTTCAATTCTGGTCTCGTATCCTAACTAAATTCTCAAGGATAACCTCACTGTTTGATAGCTCAGAGACCACAGTTCTTCTTTAATGTTAATATAATATCTACAAATGGGAAAAATGCGATGTGTTGGTTCTTTAGAATTTCTGGTACTCTTGTTAAAACAGTTCTGTGAACTTAACTCATGTTGTCTCTTAAAGCACAGCTTAAGTGGTTTGCTAAATACCAGGGCTACTACATATCACAAAGGGTCGCCATCACATAACCTTGCTTCCAACACTACTGAGAAATAGCTTTATTATTTAAAAATGCGCTGCCACATCAGTAATAAATGCAAGAATTAAATGGTCCTTGCCCACAAGGAGATATATTGTGGCTTCCTTTGGATGCTCTGAGGAGGGAAGAGTGTTTTGATTGTGTGGGGGGAAGAAATGAAAGATTGAGGAAATAATTGCCTTTCTCACTCATCTCAAGACCAGACCTGAATCTCAAACAACAAAACAATGGTGATTTCACAAAAGTACACCAAACAACATTTTATCCTGTATTAGATCTAAGAAACTGGATTTAAGGATGAAGAACGTTTCAAATGCTGATCTGAGTAAACCGATCAAAAAAATAAAACATTAACTAAATGTTGAGGAGCTCAGATTTATAAAAGGCAGAGAAACTCACATGTAAAACCAAAGCATTTTGGCCATTGAGAAGAAAGGTTGTGACCTGGCTTCTAGCCTGTCTCCATCTCTCACCCCTTTCCTTTGGAATTCAAAGCGATTAAATCAACTTCCCTGGGCCAGTCATGGATGAGAACATCAAGAACATGAGGGGGAGATGGAGAAGGGACTGTGAGATCATAGGTCTTTCCATCTTTGCATCCTGGGTTTCTGCCATTCCTTCCCACACAACTCAAACTGTAGCCACACTGGCTCATTTGCCATTCCCTAAACACACCCCACACTTAAGTTAGAACAGCCTTGGAATATTGTTCTCCTGCTCTCAAGCCACCTCCTTATTTCTGCCCTGCAAACTCCTATGCATGCGCAAGAGTCCTCCCTGACTCTTTGAAATCTACCTCGATTCACAAAAGAGCTAAGCAGTGTCTGCCACTGGCTTCTGTGCTCACTTGTTTGTCCCCACTCTGACTCTGTAACTGAAATGTATGTGACAGACATGCCTTTCTTCCTCTTATGTTCAGCTATGGAGAGGGCTGAGCTCCTAAATCATTTCTGTTCAGTCTTTGACAGAGAGCTCAACCATGAAGAACAGGGTAGATATTGTGTGCATCGTTTTAGATAAACTGTGATCCAGACACAAGAGTGAAGAGAACAAGGAGAGGCTGGCAGAGGTAAAGACCTAGGTCAGGGTGAGACCTGAGGTAAAGATGGAGGTAGGGATAGAGATGGGGCAGGCAGTGGTCGTGAGGAGAACTGAGGTAGGGATACGGCTGTGGATACGGACAGAGCTAAGGACAGAGGTAGGGATAGGGAAAGAAATGAGGATGAGGTGAGGATGGGGTTTTGGACAGAGATAAGGAGAGGGATAGAGCTAGGAATAGGAATAAAATAAAAGACAGAAATGGAGGGAGAAATGAGGATAGGAGAGATGGGGTTATGTTGAGCTATAAATAGGGGTAGAAGGAAGAGGGGAGAGATGAAGACAGAGATAAAGGAGGAGGAGCTGAATAGAGACAGTGGTGGCAGTAAAGGAAGCGAGATGGAAGAGACAGAGACAGAAATTGTGCTCTGCTTGTTTCGGTTACCAAAGGGGGGAAACCTCAGAGACAGAGAGGCACAGAACCTCTGTGCGAATGTTTCCTCAGAGGGCTGTAATTTGGATAAGTAGAGGGAAAGCAGACTTCATTAAATTTGCAACGAAACTGCCTGGTGCATCAGGACGTGGAACAGGGTATGGTAGAGTTCCGCTAGACTTTGGGTTATTTTATTTAAATTGAGTTTGATCATCTTTAATATTGAATTCAGAGTCCCAGGAAACATAGACTCTATTTTTTTAAAAAGTATATGCAAAAAGAAAAAAAATGTCTTCAGCAAATCAAAAGCTGCTTTTGAATGAAGTATCTGGAAATTGTATCATGGGAATCTCCATCACAATTATGCTAAATAAATATCCCTATAAGAGAGTGAGCTTCACAAACAATTGAAAAGGAAAGCAATGCAAAACACAACTTTTTACACATTAGCCAGCCGGCTATAAACATCAAGCAATAAGGAAATGCCTCCTGCACAGATGGAGCATGTGGTGTCAAAATAAATAAGTAAGTACTCATTAAGCACCTTTTATGACTGGAGATGCTTTCGAGAATGAGAAATTAAGACACAGTCAACACACCACACCAACGCACCACGCCATAGAACATAACCTAGATGAGCTAATCTGTAAGAGTAGAGCGAAATAATGAGGTAATGCTGTTGAGGGGATTATATTCAAAAAATGGCAAGACATCAGTAGAGACCGAGGGGAGGAGGGAAAGTTTCTCAGCTGTTAGCAATAAGGCAGCCGCAAATTTGCAAGATGTATTAACTGCTTCAGTAACTGGTAGTTCGAGAAGCTTAATCCCCAAGACTTCATGCGGCTGTCCTGTGATAGGGCTGCCCAGGCTGTAGATCTTTTTCTTGGCCCTGTTTACTGGAATTCTTCCTCCCTTCTTTCTTCCCTCGAGGGTCAGCTCAGGAAGAAAGAGGAGTAACAGACGGAGAACTGACTCGTCTTTCCCCATTCGGCAAAGACGGCCTCTATCACGGTCATAAGGAACATATAACATTGCTCAGGCGGGCGGAGGAACTGACACCACGTTTTCTATATCTCCCAGTGCGCTGAGGGGCACAAATCATTTGTTAAAGCATTAAGTTGGTTACATTGGCTAAGCAATTGAAATTGTGAGCTGTTAAATGTCAAACGCTTGACCCCGTGGGGTGGGGGAGGTTGAAGTGGGATGGTGTGGTGGAGGGCAGGCTTTGGGTCATGTTTTATACTGGAAGTTTAATTGTCCTGGCGAGGTTGTTGAAGTGACTCATTGAGCTGAAGTGCTTTCTATCTTCCAGCACAGATTTGAAATGGGGGAGGATAGCCCAGCAATGGTATCTTTAAAAGAATTGGCTTAGCTTTGCCTCAGCCCCTAACTACTTCCATGCAGATTCATTTGTTTTGGACACCAATGTTGAAAGCAAGCCAATGATAGCAAAAATAGTGTCTATGTCGCCCCTTTTGAACCCACACAAACCTTTTCACTGTGTTTAAGCCAGGAATTTTTTTTTTTTTTTTTTGCCAAAGAAAATTACATGTTCTTTGGTCCTTTCCGATCTTTTATTGAAGAGCGTTAAATAGTTTATAGCTAGAAAGAATTATAAAGTCATCATGACACCGAGTTTGTGCGATGGTGTTTTCCAAATGTGTTTCGATTATTCTCACAGAAACTCTCATCCCCCTCAGAGATGAGTGTGTTTCTAACTTGGCATTCTAAGGTTAGTCACGGTGTCTGTTTATCTCTGGGATATAGGTGCTGGATTTACCTTGCTTTAAAAGAATGCCATCTGCATGGGTTTTATAATCCTTTGCTAGTCAGTGGCCAACCTCTGAGATGCTCCTTGTGTTACTGAAAATAGTGAACTTGAAGCTCAAGCACAGAGCCACTCTTTACTATCATCTGGGGAAAGTCTCTGTTGGAAGAATGTTGCACATGCCTGCAGAAACGCTGTCTCTTAATCCACCCCTAGGAGTGTAATCAGAGTTATTCCAATGGCAAGTAGGACCAAGTAGTCTTTATCCAGAGGGTGTCACAGAAAACCTGTGGAGGCTATTGCGGGGGTTGTGAAGGGAAAGCCAGGGAGGATGAGGAGGACAGGGACATTTTGTTCCCGGAAAACCTTTACTAAGAGACTCTTGAGATGGAGCCAGTAGTCATGACATGAGAGACGGGTTTTGAACAGCATGGAGGCTCAGGGGGTCATTTTGATCACCCAGATTCAAAGAAGACCAAGGAGAGTAAGAAAGGGGTCCATTTCCTAGAAATCTCAGAAGCAGAATTAACAGGCTCCAATAATGAAATAAAAATGAGCAGTAATGAAGCAGCCGAGTGAAGAAGTTCTTCCAGTCTACAGAGTGGGAAGTGTAGTGACAAATTCTGTCGGTCCGCGTGAACTTGGGTCATTCACATGAAGCTCTGCTGGAGACAAAGGAAACCCTGACAAGGCCATTGCTAGAAGAGTCTGAAACCATCACTGTGGGCATGACCACTGAAGGCTGGGGACACTATCATCTCGAAACCAGGACAGTGGAAACATAAAGCTAGGATCAGTGTTTCTAGTCAGGCAGGGCACATTGAATAGGCACAGCACTTGTGTTTTATGGAAAGACCACCCAAAAGCAGCAAGCTGGCCTAGAAGAAAAACCCAGGGGAAAAAAATTAAATAGTTGAAAAGAAAATGAGATATAACAAGAGCATTTTATAAGCTAGAAAAACAGGGAAGTGTGGGGTAAATGACTGAACATCACAACCAAAGAGAAGGGGTACTGACGAAGCCTAAGTGATGGGAAGTGTTATTCTGGCAGAAACAGAAGCAGGTGCATAGATAGGAGCTATTCCATATCAGAGGTAACGTATCTTCAGAGATTTAAACTCATTTAGATTCAGGAAGACAAACGAAATGTCACATTTCTTTATGCCTTCCTCGGTTCCGCACAGTCAAGAGGCATGGTGCCCTCTACAGTGATGTGGGATATTATAGGTAGATGACTATCCAAGGCAAGGAAGCTAGGAAATTCGGGGCTTGGGGTTACCCGAAAGAGCAGTGAGCATGGAGTTACTCCCCGTTATATGGAGGAGGTCATATGGAAGCATCCTAAAGACTAGTGCGCAGGCGGTTCCATCCTTTGTTGGCCCCCTGAGCACAGCTGGGAATGTTTACTCCTGCGATGTTGGCTGCGTCCTTAGGCAGGAGTTGTGGGGACACCATCCCGAAGAACGGATTCATGGTTAGCAGTCTTTAAAATCCTCTCAGTGGATAATGCCATCCTCAGCAATATTAACCCTCAGTTGCCCCATCCTAGTGAAACACACCCTTAACAAAATACCTTGCTCATTTGAGATGTGATTCCTAACCACACACATCGTCCACACCGAGTGAATGACAAAATGAAAACGTACTGCAGTTGTCACGCTTGTTAATAGGTGCAAAGCGGTAAGAACATCGATGTCTTTCCAATTATTTCTGCCCGTTCTTTTCAGATGGGCTCGCCATCTTTACCTCACTAAATGGAGTCGTGGGTTCCTAGAGCTGAAAGGAGAGCTAGTTTGCCACTGGTACATTGAATGTTGGATGAGGGCGCATGCAAGTCATTGCCACAGGGCAAGTGAACAGGCTCAGGTTGGGGTGTTGTTTGAAGCAAATACAAGGAAGGAGGATTAATGACTATGACTGCCCCCCTTTCTTCTTTAGTTCCTGTTTAAGCTATTAGTCCCTTTCCTATTCAGAGCAGAAAAGTCTGCATGGGATGAGCTCCCTGTCTCATTTCTACCATTTTTTTTTCATCCCCCAACCTCTCAAGAGCCAAATCTTTGGCCTTAGAACGACTAAAGAATGGGCCCACCCATTCCCAGAAGGAACCTGACGTCCTAGCCCTGAAGCTTCCTCCTTTCCCATCTTCTGTGTTTCCAGAGAATACCTTTGGCTCTGTAGTCACTCTGACTCCCTGAAGCCCCGCCCCACAGGCCCTCTGCCCCCTCCACACCCCACCAATGACTGCACAAGAGACAGCTAGTGATGAGTGTTTCGTTCCCAGCACTGAGCTGCCATCCCTGCCATCTCCCCTTTCCAGTCCATGTGCCCAGAGTCTGTGCAAGGACGCAAGCTGCAGATCTTCTCAAGCAGCAGCATTGTAACAGACAGTCTCAGGGTGTGCTAGGCTTTGTACGAAGTGTGCACTGTTTGTACTGTGGGGCTCAGCCAACAGGCCCATCGGCTTTGCATACAGAAACTGCAGAAGCAGCAGCAGAATTACCAAGAATAGAACAGGCAATCAAGACATCCATGAGTCTTGTCTTGTGGCCCCAGTCCCCTGAACTGGACTGTCTAATGTGCAAGTCATGCTCTGGCTGACGCTATATTTTGAAAATATTCAGAAGTCTTTGGGGGGGGCTCTACAAGTACTATCTTTGTGCCTAGTTTTTCCTGAACCCAGGCTTTGAGGTCAAGAGTAAAGAAAACTCTACACTTGGCCAAAACTTCAACTATCTAGAATCTAAAGACAGAGCTTCTAGATCGTGTTCTAGAAGGTGAGTATGCTGTTCTATGGTATAAAGCATCTCCCTCTAAGCAAGCTGATTTACCAAGGAACGAGCGAGAATAACAGTTGCATAAACCCCGGATAGACATGGAGCCTTGACCTAGGGATGGGTTTTGCTTGTGGAACTAAGAATGACTATAACTTCTCGGGAAATGAAGAAGTCAAGGAATTGGCCCAATAATAGAGAGAGGGCCAAAGAGAAGGGTGGATAAAGCTTTGAAAGTTCTAGAAAAGTTAGAGAGGTAAGATGACAAGATGTCACCAATCTCAGGAATACTGTCACACCTAGGCTACTACTCTGCATCACAACCAAATGAGGATAAAAGTCTGGGGACAGTGACATGAAATGACAGTGAGATAAATTTGGAGGCCAGAACAATGAACAACTCGTGTGGCCCAAGGGAAAGTCTGGATCCTTGAGGACCTAGCTTCCCAAAGAGAATGACAGTAAAACGCATTCATCCAGGGAGAAAATAACAGCAACAAAACAAAACAAACAAAAAGCAATCTCCAAATGATCCAAAAAGATTTGAGAGTAACTAAGAAAACAGTTCAACGAAAAATCTCTGTAATTGAAGAGCCTAGAGCTACAAATTCCCAAAGCTTACCAGATTCTCAAACAAGGAAGGGCAGAAGGTTTCTAGTAAGGTACTGTACTGTGAAGTTTACAGTCATGATGCACAAAGGCACTTGTCAACGCTTTCAGGAAATAAGTGTGACATTCCCACAAAGGACTCAAAGGTTGCAATGAGACTTACTTCCTTAATGGCAACAACAGACACTTTGTACGAAGGTGAAGCGTGTGTGAAAACGGAAGGGAAATGTTTCCAACCCGCAGCTCGCTAGACCATTAAACTCTAGCCTGTTGGAAGGGAAATGAAGGCTGTAAAGGTTAGAATATGAAAGGCCCCCTACAGGCTCATGGGTCTGAACACTTGCCCCCACCCCGTGGCCCTGATCTGGGGATCTGTTGGTGTTGTACCTAGTTGTTAAATTAGGCCAAGAGGGGACAGATTTGCAGGTTGCACTCCAGCCCTCTTTCCGGTTCTGTGCTTTCTACGTCCTAGCCCATCAGGATGTGGATAGGCCTTGACACAAGTTCCCAAGCCTCTTCGTCACCATACTCTCCTCACTAGACACGCTGTACTCTCTAAACTGTGAACCACACACAGTAAACCTTCCCTCCCTTACGTCACTTCTGTCAGGAATTTTGCCATGTCTACTAGGAAAATCACTGACATGGTAGATTACATACTGTCCTAGTTTTAGGAAATTGTTGGAAGACAAGCCTATAACATAGATAGTAGACACTCCTTAAGTGCTCTCATTTGTCCATGTATGTTTCAAAGTGCTCCACATATTTAATGTTATTCATCTCAGCTTTTTATGATAGAAATGCTCTCTCCAGTTTATACTCACAGAACTTCAGTAACACAACCCTAGTCGAGAAGCTATTAAGTACTTAAGCCTCAGAACTCCACCTCTAGAGCGTGGTCTTTCACAACCAGCAGGAGACTGGCTTGAGAATCTGAGAATAGAGTACAGAACAGTAGAGATGGCAAGCACTCCTTCAGCTGACCCGGGAATGTAATGACTGTGTAGGGTGGTGTGATCAGAGACCCAGATAGCCAACCAGACTCACAGGAGACAGGCGCATTAGTAAAGATTGTCAGAGGACCTAGGAAAAAGAGCCAAAGCTTTTATCCTGTTAATATCTGAGGACCCAGGAGAGACAGCTGCTTAGTTGTACATACACATTGCCAAAACTAAATCTGGGTGGTAGAAGCTAATGTTGGAAGCTGCTAACAGTCTTGGGATCTCTCAGTTTACAAATCTTGTTTCCTTATCATAACTGTCTCTTGACTATATGTCCATTTTTCCTTTGTCAATGCCGCTGTAGCAGTAAATATCTACATTACAGATTCACTTGCCATGAAGTCTCTAGGTACAACCTTCTGAAAGGATCTGTAGGTTGAATATATGTACTGACTTTCTTGAACAGTGAACACTAGAGGCACGGGAAGAAGACAACGTGGTTTGCCAGGTATGCAATAGCATCGAGGCACCAAATAATAGAAGAGCAAGGATCAATGAAAAGAAACTGGCTTAGTTAGGGTTCCAGTGCTGTGAAGACACACCATGACCAAGGCAATTCTTAAGTATGCAAGCAGACATGGTGCTGGAGGAGCTGAGGGTCCTACATCTTGATCCAAAGACAGCCAAGAAAAGCTTCTCTTCTGCACTAAGTGGAGCTTGAGCATAGGAGGGCTCAGAGACGGACAACATAGTGACACACTTCCTACAACAAGGCACACCTCCTCTAATAAGGCCACATCTCCTAATAGTGCCACTCCCTATGGCCAAGCATTGATATACATGAATTAATGGGAAGCAAATCTATTCAAACCTCCATAGAAACCAAAAAACAAACAGACAAAAAAATACAAGCAAGGGCATGAAAATAAGCAAGGGTTTTGTGTGACACATGGTACAGTACTGAGGCGATAGGGGCCAAGACTGGAAAGGTAGCCAGCATCTGCTAATAATGAGCCATGTTAGAACCTGGCTTGGTAAATATGGATTTTGAACATAGATACAGTATGGGCACTGCATGGCCTCTCGCTTTGTGGTTACCTCTAAAGACACTGGTGTGTGAGAAAAAAGTGTGAGGAACAATAGCAGAGAGACAGAAACTGTTAAGGCAGGGAAGGAGGGGGAGGAGTGGGACACTGACCACATATACCCAGATATTTTTATAGAGAAGAGATGGTTAGTGACATACTTTCTCTCTTCTGCTGACAGAACCTTGGATTTCCTTCCCTCTTCATTCTCATTCTGTGGATACACCTCAGGCCAATGTCTCTCACACATACACACACACACACACACACACACACACACACACTCATACCACACCTACACACCTACCACATACTACACATGCACATAGCACATACTACATACAAACCCAGGTACATCATACCATATACATACACTCAATATACCACACACACATACTCAAACACATCATACCACACACACACACACTCACACACACACACATACACACACACACACCACACAACTCATACTTGGCTTTTGGTAAGAAGAACTATGTGCCCCACCTCCACCCTCCAACCTCCCTTCCATTTTTATCCCCTCCTATAGTCCAGGGCTCCAGGAATGTCATTTTTTTCCTTGGAACGCTTTCTCTCACTTCATGACTTCAGAAGTAAAGAGCTTGCCTTTATTTCCTGTGCATTACGATACTGGACACAAAACCACCATAGTTTCTTGTTTGTTTGCTTTTTTTTTTTTTTTTTTTTTTTTTTTTTTTTGCACATGCTAGCACCTGAAATGGGGAGGGATAGAAGTGGGTGTCTTTGAAGAACCCCCCCCCCCCCAGACACTCTTGCTCCCAGCCACACACACAAAACAGTGACAGCTAAGAGTTAAGGGCAACCCAATCTTTATAAAACTCCTCCATGTGACTGGCGGGATCTGCCAGAGACGTTACAAAGATGAATAAAGCATGAAACCCACTTGCAAGAGCTCCTGGGTCTCCTGGGAAAAATGGGACCATAAAAGGAAAACACAATGAATCATGATAAGTACTGTGGCTTCAAGAGCATATGTGGGTCTATAGAAACTCAAGGCCTGGGGCAGAAAGAGCTCTTTGTCTAGTTGTCAGGTGTGTGTGTGTGTGTGTGTGTGTGTGTGTGTGTGTGTCTGTACACATGGGCACATGTATGCGTGATCTTGGGAACAAGAGACCACAAAGCATAATGGAAAACGTTGGATTTGGGGTTGAATCTACCCTGCCATAATCTGAGTAACCAGGGGAAAGTTATTTCAATGCCTCAAGCTTCCATTTTCTTTCCTGTGACACAGGGATGGTAACATCCCCTACATACTGTACGGTTTTGAAGATTAATGTAGAAGGTGAGGATAAACATCCAAAACAATTTCTCAGATAGAACTGGAGGCTCATAAATATTTGCTTAATTCATGGGAACTTTGAAAAGTGCTGCCTAAAATAAATCTGTTGATATAAATATGAATAATATTTGTGCTTAACCAGGAAGAACAGCTATAGGGTAATTATTGTCTATTATTTATGACTTAGGTAGAGCTATTGAGTGGACCATGGGTACATTTACAACTACTTTTAGGACTTAATGTGTTTTCTATGTGACTGTTTCTCAGTTAACTATTTTGAAACAAAATTTTATTTAAAAATATAAATAAATCTTGCAGAAAGCATAAGTGGATTCCTTAAAATAAACAGGCACTATAGATGGCTCAGTGGTACAGCCCCAGCTTAGCATGAGCCTTTGGTTTAATCTTCAATACATGAGAGTCTGTGACATTGTTCTCAAATATGCTATTACATACTTAATTTGGATTACAAAACAAAAAGTCCATGTGCCCTCTCTCCGAACACAAATAACTCAATTACGAATGGGACTAATTAAGTTGTCACTTCTCAGAGAGTAAAGGAATCAATAAGTAAATAGATAGGTGGACAGGTACATATATCTCCTATTGATTTTAGAATATTTACCTGAAGCCTACATGATTTTGAGAAATGTATTTTCCATGCCATATGTCAATGTTTAAGCAGGACAAGTAATTACGTGGACAGGGTTGAGTGTTCGGGTTCTGAAGCATAAAATCTCCTTTCGTCCATTCACAAGGCATCGATAAACAAGTTTAAAACAGACTTCCATACTATCATCATTGGTTAATAGTTTCCAACTTAAGAAATTAGAGTTTGTCTTTCAGAAAGTTAGTAAATGAGGTGGGTAGGTTTGGAGATAGTTTTGATATGCAGCCGATTTTATTCTGGAACATGCGGTCCTCCTGTCTCAGTCATCTGGCATCACTTGGGCACGCCATCACAAAGGCTTCTTTCAGAGCCTTGTAACATATGCTGTGCAGAGTCCGTTTAAGAACTCTTCAGATATTTTTTTGTTTTACATTTCTCCTTTCATTAAGTTTAGGAATAATGAGTTTAATGCTATGATAAAATGGCATATATGTGCATGATGTGAAGTTATCTATCACTTGTTTATCATATATCCATCATTTTTCTGTCCATCCATCTACCTACCTATCATCTATCTATCTCTGTGTATCATCTACTCATCTACATTTTATCGTGAATATGTCATATATATATATTAATCTACTTATCTATTTAGTATCTATCATATATCTACATGTAATCTATTCTCGACCTACATATCACATATCATCATCTGTCTGTCATCTATTTACTTGATTTATCATCTACCTGCAATCCATCTATTATCTATCTATCTATCTATCTATCTATCTATCCATCCATCTATTATCTATCTTCTATCTTCTACTTTTGTATCATCTACATATCTTTCTGTCATTACATCTTATTTTCAAACATACATCTACAGTGTTATCTATTAGACATAAATAGTGATTACTTTGGCAAGGAAGCATTTAGGCAACTGTATTTTCCTCTTATATGCTATACTTCTTTATGTGTCATGCTTTTGCATGTTGCATGTGAATCAGTTTTTCAGAACTGGGATTATCTTGAAAGATAATCTTCAGCTGACCAATAAGCATACTAAATAGTCTAAACCCTACGGCAAGTGACAAGTACGTGGACTGAATATGTGTCCATGCAACTAGAGGCTGAAGTCAAGCTATAAATATGGATGCCTATGGAACCCAGACCTTGAAAGAGGTCACTAACGATGAGAGCAGAGCCCTGTTCCTGCAGACACCAGGCTGAGTGCAGCAAGAGGCCAGTGCAGCCACTGCAGAGACACTATCCACAGACCATGCCTAGGCCGCTCCTGAACTCAGTCCATAATTCAGTATCTCAATGATCTTGTCAATCTCCTGCTTCAGCCTCCAGAGCAGCAGAGAGGGCTGTGCTATTTAGCCTATCTATCATCATGATTCTACCACAGTCTATCTATTATACTCTGTTAGACTCTTCAAATATTCCTATGGGGTCTAGTGAGGTGAACCTGTGATTAAGGTACCTGCTACCAAACCTGATGCCTTGAATTCCATCTCCAAGACACACAGCGGTACAAGGACAGAACCGACTTCTGACCGTTGTCCCATAACTTTCACATGTAAGTGCATGCATGTACACACACACACACACACACACGTAATAAAATAAAAACTGTTTCTACAGAGCTGTTTCTATGCTTGTGGATGCAGTAACACGAAGTTCTCCCTGTGTTTTTGGCACCAGTCCTCTCCTGGCCTAACCATCTGTGTGTCCTCCATGAGTTCTCTACACCAGTCACCATAAGCTATAGGCTCTTAGGTATTTGCTCGCATGCACGTGGTCACGTGGTTCGCTGCATAGGCTAAGCGGGTGGGTCATATATGGGTCATATATTTATTTTGTTGCTGTTACAGGTTAACTCAGAGTTGGGAATGGAACAACCCCAAGAAAATAAAATATCATAGTTTCCCCTGTTTGGGAATTGTCAGGGAGTCTGTTTTGTGTTATATTCGCTTCATTGCCTAATTGTGAGTAGCAATTGCATTAAACTCCCATAAAATCATTTAAAACGAGAAGGGGAAGTGGTAAAATATTACTGAGGTATACTTTTCTTCTTTGCAGTTCAAACTTCCCAGTCTGGGGAACTGGAGACTTACCTAAAACCAGGTTGATGAAATGGGTCAGGAAGCACTCAGGCCTGAAGCCCAGCCTGTGGAAGGCAAGATGGAATTTATCAAGTCCAACAGGAGCAGAAGGTCACAGGGCCGAGAATGAAAAGCAAATGCCGATCTACACGCTGTTATTTTAAGCCAAAGAAAAGCAGGTTACACAAGCCACTTCCATTTTTAAATGCCATCCCTCAGTGGTGTTGGGGGGCGACAGGGGAGACCTTTGCCCACTTGTCCTTTTTTGCTAGAGATGCTGTTTTTCCACAGAGGCAAAGAGTAATATTTGAGAAAGAGGTTTTACAGACGCAATTACAGCGGGACACCGGGGCTCCGGTCTGCACGTGGGTAAACACGTGCTTTCAAACCCAGGGAAAAGTTTGGCTTGGCAGCCTTCACCACAGAGTGTGGCTCTGATCCTAGAGAAAGCTGAAGCTGCAGAAACTGAAGCCATCTCCAAAGACAACAGTTCAGTTAGGGTCTCAGGAGGCTTCACGCTCGTCCTGCTAGGATGAGGCTTCACAGGACCGCAGTGCTACCGGGTCCTCGGCGTCCCCGCCAGGACTTCAGTTTCGGCGGTCACGTGTTCAACTGCAGCTACTAAGGTGCTTCTAGAAGCTTTTAGAAAAAAATAAATACGACAGTATTGTTTTAGATTTTTATTTCAAAATTTCTACAGAGCAAATGATGGAGTAAGCTTTCTCAAAATATGAAGACTGTTGTGCTTTTTAAACAATACCTTGAAGGGTAGGGATGGTAGATCGGTAAGAGACCCTTGCCATGCAGTCGGGCCTGAGGGCAGACCCTGGTCTAACACAAAGAATGAAGCACAGCAGTAGAGTCTACAATCCCAGGACTGGGCTAGCTGAGATAGGTCAGTCCCCAGAGCTCACTGGCCAAACAGCTCAGCCAGATTAACCAGGACCAGCTTCACTGAGAGCCATGGACTCAGAACAAAAGGTGGAGGTCCAGGAAGAAAATACTTTATGCCTCTGGCCTCAACATACACATGCACACACTTTCATACATACAGACAAGAGCTTACAGCATGTGCACGCATGCACAGACATGCATATGCACACACACACACACACACATATAAAAACAAGTGCTTATAGTGCACACACATGTGCACACATGCACACACTTACATACATACAAACTAGTGCTTATAGCACACATACAGACACTTACATATATACAGACAAGTGCTTATAGTCCACACATACATACATATATACACACACATGTGCACATGAGTAGACACTACTCATAATGAGACAGATATGCTGGCCACAAGATAAAAGAAGGTATTTGTGATGCATGTATCTGAATTATCACTTATAGGTATAAAACATGAACTATTAAAAATTTTAAGTTGTTAAAAAGAAACCAATTTTTATCATAATAGGTACAACAGATGATAAAATTGCTCAGGACCATCAGGGGATTGTGAAGTAAGACATCACTAAGCTTAAGTTGGCATTCAGTGGCAAAGCCCTTGCCTAGCATGGGGAAAAACCAAAGGTTTGATTCTCAGCACTGCTAAGAAAGAAAAAAACAAAAAAGAGTCTGGGTTGGAGTGATGTTGAGGGATTAAGAATGAGTATGGGAATCTGAGTTCAGTTCCCAACATCCACGTCGAAAGGCTCACAGCTTCCCATTACTCCAGCTACTGGGTATGTGACTGCTCCACTGGGGTCCATAGGCACCTGCCCCCTTCATGTGCATAGAGTCCCTCGCACATGTATACACGTAACTGAAAACAAAATAAATCTTAAAAACACAGTGTCACTTCACACTCACAAAGACAGTAAATGGACAGAAAGACCAAATTTTGGGTAAAAGAGAGTTCTGGTTGGGTAGTGTCTGAGCAGTGAGAGCTCGTGTTTCTATCAAGTTGAAGAACAGGCAGATTATTTCTGATGTCAAGCAGTGGTTATCTACAGAAGGGTTGGAGTCAGCTAGAATGAGGAGTGTGGAAGTTTCTGGAAGATTGAAACTGCACCTTGCTTTGGATATTTTGTAATACGTATATAATTGTCCGTATAGTCATCGGATTTCTACATTACAATTTTGCCTCAGCTCGAATCACTGACTACCTTGCCTTACCATTCAATTTAACTACTTTAGAAAATCTCAATTTGAATTCAGAACACAGAGGCAGGAAAATGAACATGGGCATTGATTTCCTTTAAGAACATTATTCTATTTTCCACGAAGATCAAGAGTTTTCAAGAAACATAAATAAAAAAAAATCCCTAAATAAAATAGGTTTTCTGTTTCTGAGATTGACATAGGACAGCAACACAGGGATTCAGCAAGCTGCCTGGTAATTACTATTTACAGGAGCTACCTAAATATATAGGCATCCATCCCATCCAAGTCCTTAGGATATAAAGCAATGAGTGACAAATGAAGAGCAAGGTGTTGAGGTCAGGCAGCTCTGGCAAGTCCCCCAAGAGCAGCCGTTTCGCTGAATCCAGCCTGGCCACACCTAGAAAACTCCACCTGCTTGCCATCTTTCATAAGTATCCCGAAATTGGTATGACTGTGCCTCACTCAGAGTCAGTCTTCCTTTTCCAGTGGCCCATTTCAGCTAGCTATGCGACTGTGACCTGTTTTCAATAATGTATGTGTGTAACCTTCAAGTTTTCATTCACATAAACATGTATATCAGAAGCAAGTCGAAGAAGAAAGGATTGATTTCAGCCTATAACTCTCAGGTCGCATCTCCTCACTGAGGGAATAAGGAAGAACCGAAAGGCAGGAACTCAGAGGCAAGAACTGAAACAGAGACCTTGGAGAAGTCGACATCCTGACTTGCTCCTCCCGTTCGGTTTCTTTTCTTCGACAAGGCAGGTCCACCTGGCCGGGTCTGTAGCATCACTCACAACTACTGGCTTCTTTTTTCCACAGCAGTCTTTAATCAAGAGAATGCTCCACAGGATTGCCCTTACCCAATACTATTCTGGAATCTTGCTCAGTGGAGGCTCCTTCCGCTCAGACAACTCTCGCTTGTGTCAAGGTGACGAAAACCAAGCCAGCACCTCATGTCCTTGTTTTACACCGTCCAATTCATTATGTCTCTATACACATGGATATGGGACCATCCACAGGAGCATGGGAAACCTACCGGTCACAACACCTCAACAAAAAGCGACTCTCCCTTAGGAGCTAATGAGTACTAAGAGCTCCTGAGCTGGGGTGGGACCTTGGAAGCTCCTCTCCTACCAGGCTGTGATGTTGACTAGCTCCATCTTGCACTTGTCTTGTGCAGATGACCAAAGCAGCTGTGAGTTCCTAAGTACAAGAGCTCATCATGTCCAGAAGACAACATCTCAGCCCTCCCAGGTTCAGCTTCCATGTTCTTTCTGCCTCATCTTCCACAGTTGAAAAGGGGGAGGAGGGGTGGATTCAGCAAACCGTTAATGAAACCCTGACAATCATTCAGTTATGGTAGGAATTATTTTATTACTCCAATGACTGAGGAGTCTGACTTCCTGGGGCTGGCTCCTTCCCTCCTTAACTAAATGCCAACTGTCTGATGTCGGGAGAAGGCCCTGAGCTTTGACAAGCATTTTCGGTGGACAGAAGTTGCTCAGGTGTGCAGTGGAGTTGGTGCCTGGGCTCTGTGGAACCAATCAGTACACTACCCTAATTTCTGGTCTTCACTGAGCCCTGGGCACTCCTTTGCACACAACTTCTCAGTCATTTCTGCCAGAGTCACACTGTCCATTTAAAGAAAGATTGCAGAGTAGCAGCTTGTGCATTTCTCAAGAAAAACTTTTACCTAACCTTTGGATTACAGAAGCTTTTCTGTTTCCACAAATAGAATCCCTTGGCAGCCCCTGGGGAGCCAAGATTCAAACCCACAAGCACATTCATCATGGAATTAAAAACAAAATTGGGAATGATGGGGCATGCATATGATGGACTCATAGCTGAGCAGCAGTTTTGGGCAATACTGGAGTGTGCTGCCTTAGGACTGAATGGACTGAATAGAGACCAGGAATGGCCTTGAAATTTCCACACCATGCCCCGTGATGAGTGATATGTCCTTCATCCTGGTCCACAAAACCAACACTTCAGGAAAATCTGTCACACATACGGATTCACCTCTGTGAACTCCCCTAATGCTAACATTCAATTCCCAGAATACAAGGTAGATGTTTGCAATGCTTATTGGTAACTCAAAGACCCTGTTTCTACCTTGGAAACATCTTGAAACCATGAGATAAAGATTGATAAAGTCTGTCCAGTCACACAAGTGGCCAGCCCTGAGGGAGGGGAGAAAGTAGGTCTTGGAATCCATGGGACATGGACTGTCCTTCCACTCAGGGGAACCAGGCAGGGTGTATGTCACAGTTCCCTAGTGAACAGAACCTATAGAATAGACACAGATAAAAAGGAGATGAATCAGCTTGACTTACATACTACAGCTTTATCCAACAATGGCTTTTTGTGCTCTGTAGAGGCTGGGGACTCAACTGCTTAAAACTGTAAGCCAGCCCCAATTAAATGCTTTCTTCTATAAGTTGCCTGGGCCACTGTCTCTCTTCACAGCAACAGAAGATCGATGAGACACAGAGCTTTTTTTTTTTTTTCACTGCCTTTTATCTTGTAGGGTGGGGCACTTCCCCTTTTTACGGCGGGCCGCTGGCCCACTTAACCAACCTGAAAAAGACACGGGTTCCTATCTCAGGAATATGGAGGCCAGTGGGTGACTGGCAGCTGCTGGCAGAGCACGGCAGGTCAGAGGCACTGTTGACCAATGCAGGTTACTGTCACTGAAGGGAACAGGGACATTTGTTTAGAAGGACCCATCTCACTGCTCATTGTGTCAGTTTGTGCAAACCAATTGTACTTGTAAGGCCCAGTTTCTGTTTTTGCTCATTGAAAGGCTCGGAGGGGGTGGCTCTGTGTCATTGAGGACTGGCTTTTCTAGCTGAAGAGGATGTGTAATAAAATGCACAATCCTTAAATGAAAGGCCTATGAACTGTCTCACACAATGGATTTGCAAAGCTGACTTAAGGGCTCCCATGATGACTTCTAGAACGTGGTTACTACGGTTGTCTTTCCTTTTGTTCTGCAACCTGCAGAAACCAGCACAGTGGACACCGTAGTAGCTGCCTCATGGCAATACTTGATGGGGATCTGGTAAGATTAAATGAATTGGAGCTGGCCAGTGGTGGCGCAAGCCTTTAATCCCAGCACTTGGGAGGTAGAGGCAGGCAGATTTCTGAGTTCGAGGCCAGCCTGGTCTACAGAGTGAGTTCCAGGATAGCCAGGGCTACACAGAGAAACCCTGTCTCAAAAAAAAAAAAAGATTAAATAAACTGGAAGCATAAAGCCTTTAGGACCCTACCCAGTATCTATCCGTATCTCCAGGATAAGCTATCAGTGATGCTCAGCTATGGCTCTGCTTAACATAGTCCTTAAAGATTCGTGAGACCTCCTAGCAAGCCAGCCTAGTGGACTCAGCAAGTACCAGCCCAGTGAGAAACCCTGCTTCCAATACAAACCCAAACCAAGCAAAGTGGTAGGGACTGAAGAATGACAGCTCGAGTTGTCTTCTAACCTAGTGGCAGAGTTTGAGGAATGACAGCTTGAGCTGTCCTCTAACCTTCACACATACATACATGAACTCACACACATATGTATGTGTGTGTGCACTTGCACATAAATGAATACACACATAGAACATCTACCAAAGTCCCACCAAATTGCTATAGCCTTAATGACTCAGGGGAATGTCATGGGGATGTTATATGTGCTCCAGAGCATTCTGTTATGACCTCCATCAAACCAGTAAGGCTCCTCTAGCTGGCAGCAGAGGTATGTATCATTCCTTGACATTTGTGAGAGGGGAATGTGGACAGATGACACTGGACAGAAATACGTATGGTTATCAACATCCACACCAAACACCACACACTGCACCCTGCACCCTGCACACTACTCACTGCACACCATGCACTGCACACCATGCACTGCACACCATACAAGGCACACTGCAAACCATACACCAAATACCACACATTGCATACCATGTACCACACACCACCCACACTCACATGGGTGGTCTCTATCTCATCTACTCTGTTAGTGGAAAGGCCTTCATTTTTAAAATAATAAAGATTCAGTTCAGACTAAAATCTTATTTATGAAGTATCTATGGTGGGTATAGAATTTCCTGCTCCTTAGGAGTCTGGCATTTGGTCTAGTTACCATGCTGCTCCCCAACCCCAACTCTTGTTGTTCAGATTTCAGTTTCAAATCTTTAGTCACACTCCTGCATCTCAGGGGAAAAAACCCCCGATAAGTAAAGCCAGAGTCGCTTGGCAATTGTAGCCTGAATCGTCTTGCAGCACTGTCTTTTATGCAGTTAGCTCTTTAATTGACTTTGCGTGCATCCACTCTGCCCTCCAGGAAACAGACAAGGTTCCCAGGGATTGTCAAAAGACGCCTGCCTCCAGAGCAGATCTAATCCACTTGGTGCCATTGGAAACCCTTAAATGGCAGTTTTCATCTCATTTGTAAGAACTCTTGAGTTCAAGTTACATTTAAATCCCAGTTGCTGTATCAGCTCTGCGGCAGCAAGCAGGGGTGGCTGGCGGGGGCGGGGACGAGGGGAGGGGCGGGCCCATCTCTAGTTTTCCCTTATACATATTTCTAGAAGCAGAGCTCTCTTAAGGAGGAAAGCTGTATCTACCCAGCTCTAAGAAGCCGTCTTTGGATCCAAACTCCTCCACGGCTGCTCCTAAAAACAGACGTGCATTCTTTCTTTCTTTGCTGAACGATCTGTGTTAGCAAAATTTATTGGTGGGTCCTTTTTCAATACTATTAGGAAAAATTTGATCCGGAAGACACAACCCCTAGTTTCCCCGTGAAACCAAAACAACACTGCACCGATTGTGGTGACGTGATGGTCTAAGCAACCCTCCAAAGTAAACAACAGAGGCACCTCCGCTTTCTCCTTTACTTTGTTTGCCTTCAAACCCACACACTACATTTCGATGTTTTAGCCTTCGCACATCTCACTCTGTTATCTGTCCTGCATATCTATCTATTTGGATAAGACCCTGAGACCGATGGCTTTGTGTTAGCTTCTCGATCGTCCTCCACGTAGGTAGACTGTGTGGCCAGTCCACTTACCCGTTAAATGTTAATGAAAGAAAATTGAGAGAGAAAATTGACGGATACCAGTTAGAAGTTAAAAAGAAAAAAATTAAATCAAATTTTCCCCAGCTTTTGCTCTCCAAAGGATGACTCTGAGACTAGTTATTTATTATTAAATGCCTAGGCCATTAGCTTTGACTTATCCCTGACTAGTTTGTAACTTTTTAAACCCATCCAAAGTATTCTATGTCTACCACTTGGTTAGTTACCTCTCCTGAGTCCTGGCCTGGCTGGGGCGGGGACTTCTTCCTACACATCGTCTCTCCCAGCATCTCTCCCTGCTTGTATCCTTTCCCAGAATCCTCTCTCTTCCTGTCAGTGTCCCACCTCCGATTTCCTGCCCCGCCTCATTGGCCATTGGCTTTTTTATTGACAGGGGATGCTTCTAGGAGATTCTTTCCGTAAGAACTTGTACCGGGCTCTAAAAACAGCACCTCCATTACGCCTCCCCACAGCCTGTGTCAACCCAGAGGAGGCTTCTGTTACCTTACAGATGAGTGAACCCGAGGCTCAGGACCTTTAACGACTCGGTGGGGAGAACATTGCCAAAGTATGACCACCCAAGATTTAGTCACAAGTTCTCTTATCCCTTGAGCCACACTTTGGAGCCTGACATCTGTAGGCACAAAAGAGCATGCTTCCCCCTCAGTTGTCTCCATCACCTCTCTCTGCTTGTGTCTGTGTACCTCACACATACAGGACAGTCTCTGAGGGGTTTAAAATTCTATTCTCATGTCTAAACTAGATCGTACCCTCACTTAAACCCATCGTCTCTTGACATATAGTATCATCTAAGAATTCCCAGAGCACCTTATCAGACGCACTGGGGGAGCATTAGGTAGATTACCCTCCACAGGGACTCTTGCAATATGTGGGCTAATAAAATGGTCAGGTCCAAAAGTCCCTTCGCAGGATGGATGTGCCCTCTCAGAGGTCAGAGGTCAGCTTTCCTCACCGAGAAGTCCGAGAGCCAATACCTCCCCTTGCTGGTTTTCACATAAAATTAAATGATGTGGCAAGTTCCTGGCATGTGGAGGTGTGTTCCATAAAAGTCACCTCTAGTTTCTTCCACCTAGAGATCTCAGAGATCATCCAGGCAGGACAAACTGAATGACTCATTGTATGAATTGTCAATGATGACCAAGAACATGCAGAGTCCTCAGGGAGCCTCCTGACCCTGGATCTATAGAGTTCTAACCCAACAGAGAGAGAAAGAAGTACAAACACACGGGAGACAGGGGAACGCTAAGGTGATAGACAGCAATCCTGAACAGTGAGTTAGAGCTTTGTGGATCTAGGCACTTCCGTGTCAAGAGGAAGTTGGAAGGGGTTGATCTGGTCCAAGCAACATTGATCTGAAACGAGAAAGCCATTAGGAGATGCGTGGGAGGAAAGCAGGGCAGACATTTTGGCACTGCCCCTTGGCTACCCCGTGCAGTTCTAAGATACCTCTGCATGGCCCGATTTATGGACAAGCCTTACATCCTCTTGAAGAGAATAAAGCCAATACCCTTAAATTAATCATATGATTAGTATGTTACACTGAGAAGACAGATTCATGGGAGTCATGTAATTTACCTGAGCCCACAGAGGTAGGGACAGAGGGAACCAAGATTCAAACGAATTCTACTTGACCCCAAAACATATAGTTTTTCCACTCAAGAAAGTGAACATCATTCTGAAATCGAAGCCACGTGACTTTAGGTACTCTGGATGGGAACAATCAATTTCACCTTCTGCTACATATATGATGAAGTTGATAATAAAATTGTCCTTTAAATTGTTTTAACCCACCAATGGGACCTTACTTACTGCTACTCTAGAGTTAACCAGCCACCCTAGAGTGACCACAAGGGGAGTAGTTTCAAAGCACCCTTGCACATTCCCCCAGAAGCAAATCCCCTGTCTGTTTCCAACTAATGAAAGCACACAGGAAGCTTATCTGGAGCAACTTCTGCCCACTGGATAGGCCCTCTGCCACTCTGCCTGGGATCAGATCCACAGTTCTGCTTTTGTTTAGATAAAGCAGGTTTCAAGTTGGCTTCCCAAGACCTTGCCCACACTCAAGAGAATCTGTGAAGGGTTTTTCTCTTCTCTATTCAGAATAGTTGACACCCGTGGAGGCTAGTGGCTGAGAAGTAGGACTCTTGGAATAGGGGCGAGGTCCAGGAGGATCGTGTGGCGCTTGGGAAACGCGGCAGAATAATGCAAGACAGGGCGGGGACACTAATGGGAGGCATCATAGAAACTGTTGCTGGCTGATACAAGAGAATGTTGATACTTTCACAAGCCCCCTGGCTGTACTAGTGTGCAGCTCCTGGTTATGATCTCAGATGATCTACTCTTAGAAACGTGTTCCCGGTGTAGGGGGATGGTAGGAGAGGAAAACGGAAGTACCCATTCGGTGGGTACTTGGTTGGTGAGCAGCTGGAGGGGGGATGGGATAGGGGATCTTTGGAGGGGAAACTGGAAAAGGGGATAACATTTGAAATGTAAATAAAGAAAATATCCAATTAAAAATGATTTTAAAAAGGAAAGAAAAGAAAAAGAATCGTTCATGTTGTTGGCAGTCACCTTGGAAGTTTAGGGATAGCAATCTCTCGGCTCCTCCTCACAGTGCTGATAAAGGTGGGAATCTGTCCTGCGTATTAAGATGTTTTTAGCTTTAGTTTACTCCATACAACCTCCTACACCACCACCACCACAAAAGCCAAAAATCATAAGCAACAAATACATAAAATAAATATATGAATGAATAAATAAATAAATAGTATAGTTTTCTGAGAAAAATTCTTGATGTGAAGAGCTCTCTAAAGCCTTTTTTTCCCCCCAGCATCTCTCATGGAAAGGAACTGGATTTCATCATCCTCAAGTCTTATCTGGGTGCCTACAGAAACCGAAAGACAAATGTAAGACACGTCCTCCGATGGACGGCACCCACAGACTTCTGTGAGAAATGGGGTATTTTCTAACAGACTGACAGAAATGAACCTGGTTGTGTAACTACCAAAACAAACATAGGAGAACCACTAGGTTGACTAGAAAAGGCGGCCCCCAGATAGCAGGCTTAAGAAGTCAGGGATGCTTCCTCCCCCACACAACCCCCCCCCCCAACACAAGCCTTTCAATCAACTGTAGGCTAAGTGGGAGTTACAGGAGTCATCTGTTTGTATAACACAAGGTGACCTCTCACCCCCACCCCCCTTTAGTTGTATGGGGTCTGGAAAAGTTAGATAGATCCTCAAGCTTCCATGGAATCAACAGCCTTATCGCTCTGGTTGGCCTATCAGCCTGCATTTAGCTCTTAGCTAATCTCAGTGCAGCTGAGCCTCTCTCCAGCAGGGAGGAGAAGGTGACTTGAGGAAAGGAATGTGCTCACTGTTGTGAAGCAAGATGTGCAGGCAAGAGAAACAGAAGTATATTAACCCCCAGTTTCCCAAATGTGTCCAGTAACAAAATTCATCTGGAGTCCATATCTTATAGTACATGGAAAGAAAAAAAATATCTCAAAACTTTACAAATGCCTAAGGAATAATGAATTCTGTGGAGGATCTTCTGGAACCTCCTACTCTTCAGCAATTTACAAGATAAAGAATATTCTAGTGACTTCTTATAGATGTTTACTCCGGCATCACCTAGCGGGGATGGTAGGCAGTCACATGGCCATTCGTGTTGAGTGTCAATCAGACCAATTGCATTTGACATTCATGTGACTTTAAGTAAGACAAGACCTCGATCCTCTGGGCATATCAACTTCATCCTGAGGAAATTAAAAATTCCTTTTCCATTGTCTTATGATATCGTTGTGAACTGAAGTGAGACGTCCCATGGTATACCATCCGTTGCCTAGGGAATAGTACTATCCATAGTGGGTTGGAATCTCCCCCATTTGTCAACCTAAGGAAAGCAACTCCCTATAGACATACCCACAGGTCAACTCCACGTAGGCAATCCCTCATTACGACTCTCTTCCCTTGTAATTCTAGGTTGTGTGAAGTTGATGAAGCAATCTACCACAAGCACCAATTTCAAAGCAGGCCTAAAAATAACTTTTGTTGAATCATAAACACTCCATTAAAAACAAAAGCCAGTACTCATCATTTACTAAGATTTCACAAACTTCTACTGATTAAAACCATTCTTAAGCTCTGGGGAAGTAAGCCTGATTGAGCTTAACACCGTGTTTTTAAAACGGGCACTATTTCTTATGTGCTTTCCTAGAACTGTGAGAAAACGCCAAAAGCAACCTGAGGAAGAAAGGATTTATTTCAGCTTACAGCTCGTAGTTCATAATTCAAGGAAGTCGGGGCAAAAATTCAAAGCAGGAATCCGGAGGCAGGAACTAAAGCAGAGGTCATGGAGGAATGTCGCCTATAGGCTTGTGTGGGAGGATTTTCCCTGTCCAATTACATTAGTGCAGAGGAGGTCTGTGATTGGACAGGGGAAAGGGGGCAGAGCTAAGAGGTGCAAAGAGAAGAAGCATCCCAGAGGGTAGTGGGAGAGAACCAAGATGGTTTCGGATGTGTACCTGCATGGCACTTACCAGCCACAAGTAGCTATGATTTCACATGGTTAGAAATGTTGGGGAAAAGCTTTTATCATTATCAATTGGCTCTAAAATGATTGTATTGACATCTTATAAATTGTGTTATTATTGATACATAAATCTGGTTGGTTAACTATAAGCTTAAGAGTAATCATTCTACCGGGGTACTGGGTGTTGTGAGGTGCAATTGCGAGGTTGCAGTCCCATTTAGTTACTGGAATGTGAGATCACCGACTACATGGATTCATGGATGAGGAGGAACTAGAGGCGCGGGGCCAAGTGCAGCCAGCTAGCTGGGAGAGAGTAGCTCGACTGTGAGAAGACACCGAGTGGGACCCTTCCAGGACATAGTGTCGTAACCCACCAGTGCCGGTAGGTACTAAAGCGGGAACATGGCCCTGCAGGGCAGGAGAGCTGGCAGGATCATTTTTTAATATTTTCTGCAACGGGCTTGCTCCTTATAGTTTGCTCAATCTGGTCTCTTATCCTATCTAGTACCACCCACCTAGGGCCACAGCACTGCACCAGCTTTTGCATAGGTCTATATTGTTAGGAGTGAAGTGAAATCCCCTAAGTTAACAACATATAAGATCTTATTATAGTCTATGGGTAATTGTCAGGTCTGGTTCCTCATGGGACCTGCAGTGGGCCATACCCATATACCAAGTAGGTATAAACAGTAAGAACGTGGGTCCTGCATGATGCTAGACTACTAACAGAACAGGTAAAAGCTCTGTCACTGTGACTAGCAAGGCTGATGAGCCCTGCTAAGCTCACGTTCTGCTTCTTATACCATTTGGTTCCACCCACACCATCTTTCATCAAGAAAATGACCCATAGGCTTGTCTACAGGCCAACCTGGTGGGGGCATTTTCTCAATTGAAGATCCCTCTTCCCAAATAACATAAAATCTAGCCAGCATGCATTATTAACAGAAAGCACTGTCAAATTATTTAGATGTCACAGGCTCACTATTTTATAGTGCTTCCTATTGTCTCTCTTGAGGTGCTACCACGAAGCCCTCCACTGGTTACTCCATTCCCGGTTTATGACTTCTCTGGGCTGAGAGAGTTCTAGTATAAGAAGGCAGTCTGTTTCTCTCCAGTCCTCTCCAGATGCTCACACATCTGTACTCAACAAAGCATCCTCCATCGTGCTGGAAGGAAGAGCATCCCCTTCTGAGATCCCCACTTCCTAGTTTCAGACAGTTGCAGCTACGCCTTGTCTCATGGATCAAGAAATCCAAGGTAGTTCAGACTGTAGATCGTGAATACGCAGATGATCATAGCTCATCTGTAGGAGCTTAAATTACCATGTGATTCTCTATAAGTAGAGAGCTTCCTCCTGCCGGATTCGGAGTCGTGCGTCAGGAGGAATAGAAGCAACAAGGCGGACAGGAGAGGAGGAGGTGATAGGCATTGGTTTATAGAATGTGAGTAAATTCTCCATCCTCTGTTGCTTGATATGAGGACCCACAAAAAAAAATACCCTAATTCCATAAATAACTAGATACCTTCAGGACAGTCATTAATGAAGTAGAGTCCTGGGTCTTTCAGCTCCATGAAACTGACCTTCACACACTCTGTTGTTGGGCAAACAAACTTTCTTCAACAACTCAGATAAACCTCTGTAAGCCACCTTGACTGTAATCATGAGAGCTCATGAGCAGATCTGGGCCAGGTCACCCACATTTTAGGAGACAGTAATTTTGGAATATCTTAACTTGGACTTGTGTTAATTTCTCATGGCACCAACAAAATACCATTTGCACTGAGTACACCCTTCTTTTCATAGAATGGTTCAAGGTTTAGTCCATGGCCCCCATACCTGAGAAACTCAAGTCTTGAATGGAACTGAAAACAAATGAATAAGCCTGCATTTAGGAATGAGGGTTATGAAGAGATGGACAAAATACACCCCCATACCTAATTTGAATTGCCAACAAAAATTGCTCATTAACTAGATCAAAGTTTATTCAATATATAAGAAAATAGACAATAACTAAAAATCTGCTTAGGAATTGTTAAACAGCTCCTCTCCCCACAATGTCAAATAGTGTTAGTCCTCTAAGTGCAATAAAAGATGGCTGCTTTTAAAGACTGAAGTGAAAGCTAGGACCTAAAACATGGAAACATATCCCAATGTTATCTGGGCATACATTCCCGTTAATCCCCTGTCTCATTCATTCAGTAGGGAAAATCCTGCCAGAACACATTTCCAGCATTTTCTTTGCATGTAGTATCTAAGAGTGCAAGTTATAGTCAAAAAGGAAAAAAGGCAGGGGGCGGGGGAGGTTTTCATAGTATAGTAAGTAACTCAATAGAAAATTCGTTTTGGGGGCTGAAGATGGCCCTGTGTTTAAGACCAATTATTACATTTGCAGAGGACCTGTGTTCAATTCCCATGGTTTCATAATGGCTAACTCCATCTTTAACTCCAGATCCAGGGGATCCAACACCCTCTTCTGGCCTCTTCGGGTACTAGGCATATATGTGGTACACAAACATAACAAATAAGTAAAACAGTTACACACATGAAATAAAAATTAAAAAATACATATTTTTTTTTTACAGAAAACATAAAATACAGCTGCGATATAAAAGAAGAATGTGCATCCAGAATAGATGAACCCAGTCTTACCCAAAAGCAGAGCCCCTGACTTCTGTAAGAATTATGAGCAATGAGAGAGTTAAATATCCTACAAACCCCCATGGGGATGTGGTTTTCATTATTACTTTTTCGGTGATTCAGCCAGTGGAGAACATGACACACCGTTTATGAGGTGCAGAGGTTGGTGAGCTAAGAGTTTCTGAGCTAAAGAAAAAAGGTATGAGCAGCAATAAAGAACTTACTGTGTGTTTCCTGCAAACAACCACTCGAAGCACAAGGAACTCTTGGTTGGAGGAATCCCGCTGGGAATCATGCTGACGGTGCAGACCATAGGCTCCGTGGTGTTCTCTTGATCCAAGACTACAGTTGGGTAAAGATGGTGACGCCGATGACCTCTGTCACCAGCGTTGTCTTTCTAAGCCTGACAAGCACAGGCATAAGCACAAGCTTTCAAGGAGATGTAGCTGAGCGTCCCTCAAGTTTTTATGGGTCTGTTTCTCGCTTCAACATCAACATATGTTATATATTTTTTAGGCCTTGTGCAGCCACAAGAAACAGATGCTTCACGGAATTATGGGCATGTAGATTTATTTTGCTCGAGTCAACATGGGGAAATAAAGGAGCAGAGCATGATGGGTGAAGCCTTTAACGTTTCCATCATACCACCTGTGTTCCCACTCAGTTTCAGAGAGTCCTGGCAAAGGCGGCCTGACCTCTCTTTCAGGCCAGTGGTACTCAAAACCCGTTACTGGAATACTGCCCCAGTGGGATGATCTGAACTTGTAAGACCATGTATGTCCTTTGTTCTCATCTTTCCTTTCTTCCTTTTTCATATATAAGCAGCTAAAGTATTTCAAGATTTCAGAGAAGTAGAGAGAATAATTTATTGAACTTCCCCATAATCGCAACATAGCTCATTAAAATTTACTTTTTGCAGATTATTCGTCAAGTTATAAGAACTGCTGAAAGTATGTTATTGGTCCCAGACAGTGAGTAGACACCTTTAATGTCTTTTTTTCAAGCATAGTTGGTGCTTATTAGGAAAAAAAAAATTAATAGAGATTTAAGAAGAACATTTAGAATTAAGGAGAACCGGCATAAGAGAAGGATACTTAACTAGTGTGTGCCCTGGTGCTGCCACAGGCTTTCCAAGGCAGATTCACTTAAGTTTTTAAAATATAGAAGAATTTAAGCTAGATATAAAGGTTTGTTTATAATGGTAGCACTTAGCAGGGGTAGAAGATATAACTCTACCCCAGGCTTCATGGTGAACACTGGGCTAGCTTCTGCTATAGTGAGATCCCTAAAAGCAATCAAGAAATCAAGGAAAGAAAACAATACGGAATTCACATTTGGGTTGAGCAATGCCTTCGCCCCCTCTGTCATGACCTTTTCTACAGAACATACTGCATGCTTACTCGGTGTTCTGGAGAGAAGGCAAAGAAAGATTTGCTATGGTTCTCGTCTTAGAACTGAGTTCTGCGAGAAAGATACTAGTATTCTGTCTCCATCTCCCTGATCCTGCCCACAGCAGGCCCTGTCTTCTGTTACTGAAAGTGAATCACTCATTTTCACCCATACCCTCCCCTCAGCTTAATAAGGCCGTTACTATTAAGACTACTAACGTGTTCTGATAGACCCCGGCCCATCTTGACGGCCAACCAGAGAACACAGCCTCAGCCCCTCTGGCTTAGTAAGTACTCAGTTATCCTCTCCTCCAGTAATGACCAATGGATCACTTGGTCAGTGAGACCACCCTTCCCTGAAGACTGTCTCTTTTCCACTTCTTGGCTCCACTTTCTTTCTTATCTCCATCATTTCTAAGCAGACTCTGAATTCTTCATTGTCCAAGCATCAAGAGAAGAAATATTAAAGAGCAGCCAAGAGAGTCAAGGTCTTTCTTGGATTAAGCTCCAGTTTTCTTGTAAAAATATGCACTAACTAGTTGGGAATGAGTCCTTCTTTCCACTGATGCCTGGCACATTTAGCCCACCAGAACACAGCAGAACATAGCTCACACACACCGGCTGTACGTGAAAGCAGTTTACAAAGGGGAGAAGACGCTCCTGTCTCGCTTTCACAAAGACGAAGAATTGGTTCAGAAGTTAGTCTGTCTAGATTCAAACACATAAACCGACCTCTGGGCTCGATGCCAACAGGTATGCTTTCTGCTACGGCAGCTTTCTTCCCTTGTGACTGGCTATCCCTTGGGCCTTATCTCAACGAAAGCATTGCTTGAGAAAGATTCCCTTGAAAGGGTTTGTAGCCTGTAATGTGTTCCAAAGTCACAGAGAATCAAGGCCAGTGGCCTTGTAGCTCAGTGTATTGCGAACAGACTAACTTCATCAGGAACGAAGAAAATAGATTAATAACTTACTATTCAAAATCCTGAAGAGAATGTCTGTGCAGTGTCCCTGATGCACTGGACAGTGGTGTATCCAAAGCCTGCAGGGTTTACATACAGCCATTCCAAGGACAGGAAGAACTCTTTAAAGAAAAAAAGAAATGTCAAGGAGTGTGTGGAGATATTTGAAACTTCCATTTGGATGGAACACATTGTGAAGACAAAGGATTAGGCTTATGGTCTAGTTTAGTGGCAGAGTGTCTGTTCGGGATGGGCAAGACCTTGGCATTGAAAAAGAAACTGCCACCAGATTTCATTAGCCAAATGCATTCTTACGGCCAAATACAGAGTTCATGGCCTCAGAGGTTAACTAAAACCTCTACTTGACTCCATTAGTGACCAATGCTAATGAACATGAACTCCAACCTTTCCATCTTAATTCATATTTCCTATTTCTAGCCACAAAGGCAAGATGGAGGTGGATAATATAAAAGTAGAGGATATTTTTAAGGAAGAAAGTTTCTACTCCTCCATATTTTGAGTTTTACCGAAAGTTCAAATTTGGAGTCCTTTTTGTCAGGTGAAAGTTTGAGTTACATCTCGCCCTCCCCCCAAAGAGTTCATCCATCTCTGCCTCTGAAAATGCACAAATTGAATCCTGAAGCATGTTTTATTACTGTTTCTTTAGGATAGTGAAGGAGTCTTGGAATTCAACATCCCTCAAAGCTGAAGACATTAAAGGCCCACTGTGTCCCACAAAATCGAAAGCATCTGTCCACAGTGCATTGGGACTTCCTGTGGGAAGCATAAGCCTTAAAAATGTCCATTTCTACTGCTCATCTGGACGATGTGGGGCTTAATATTCCATGGTTTACACAAGTAGGAAAGATTGACTGTTGGAGGGTAGCTTGTCCCTGTAGGTTTGTGTGTGTCAGTCTAAAGGTAGAAGGTGAGGTGGTGAACATCCATATGTGCATAGAAACAGATGTGCCTGACTCTTGTGGATCCAGGGACTTGGAAGCAAAAGAGTGGAGTTCGATTTCACACTCCACTTCCCTTGATTTGTTTTAAATGCCATTGTTAAGTGGCTGCCGTTCCTGTAAAGGTCTTTGTCTATTTCGGTTTATGGATGTTGTTGTTTTCTGCTATTTTGGATAATGTCTCACAATGACACAGAGTTGTACATAAGTCAATATTTATTCTTTTGGAGTCATAGAAACTCTATTTCCATATGGTGGCTTGTTGTACTTTCCCCTTTTTTGTTTTTATGTTTGTTTAGGTTGATTTCTGTGTTTTTCATGTCTTTGTGTACATGTGGATCTGTGTGTGTATTCCACATTCTGGGTGCAGGTGTCCGAGGTAAACAGAAGAGGGCGCTGTATCCTCTGGAGCTGGACTCTCAGGCAGCTATGAGCTCAGATGAGGATACTAGGAATGGAAACCTAGACATCACGGGTTTTAACTACCATCTCTCCTGCCCTGAATATTGTTTTAGTCTTTTGTGGAAAGTTGGAATAAAGAACAAAATTCACTGGACTGAAGAGATGGCTCAGAGGTTAAGAGCACCAACTGCCCTTCCAGAGGTCCTGAGTTCAAATCCCAGCAACCACATGGTGGCTCCCAACCATCTGTAATGAGATCTGATGCTTTCTTCGGGTGTGTCTGAAGCCAGCTACAGTGTACTTATATATAATAAATAAATAAATCGGGGGCTGGAGAGATGGCTCAGCGGTTAAGAGCACCAACTGCCCTTCCAAAGGTCCTGAGTTCAAATCCCAGCAAACAAATGGTGGCTCACAACCATCTGTAATGAGATCTGATGCCCTCTTCTGGTGTGTCTGAAGACAGCTACAGTGTACTTACATATAATAAAATAAATAAATAAAGTAAATCTTCAAAAACAGAACAAAATTCATAATTTCCCAAATCAAAGGATGTGAAACATATCATCACACATGTGTCCGTGAGTACACATGTGAGAGAAGGCTTGCTTCCGCCACATTCCTCTTGCACCTCACCACAAACAGCGTTCCTGTCAAACACCATCAACCAGCAGGTGCAAACTACTTCCACCCATTTCTGGCAAACCCTTCATGGGGGACTGAGTTCGAGCCAATTCCTTAGGCCATCTCTCAGCTCCTTGACTGTTTTTGACTAAAAATAGTTTCCCCAGGCAGCAACTAAAGAAAGTATCAATTTGGGATCAAATCTCCATCTTACTAATCATTTTTACTGCCGTCTACAAGGGCAAAGAAAGCTGAAATATTGAATAATAAGCAGATAAAAGCAAGGAAGTCAGAGACGGAAGTAGGTTTGCTCTGCAGAACTGTCCCGTGAGAGATGTGTCAACCATCATTTATACTTCTTTTTAAAATTTTTGGTTACCTTTCAATATCACACAAAATCATGTTAAAATAATTTTCACTAAACTGAATAAATGCCAAACCCATCACTCTGATATAACAGCCATTTTCTCCATTGTACACTGTCTCATTTATAACTACAATTCTAAAATGTCACTAATTATGAGCTATGTACAAAAACATCACTGAACTTCTCTCTGGGCTTATGGTAATTCTTTGCTTCTTGAATCTTTATAATGATCATTACTCCAAATACTGCCATTGAGTTAGAGTAACAAAATGTATTTATCTATGGATGAGCATGTATCTGTGGTCTGCTCCTAGACATCTTAACATTAACTTCTTATGTCTGGTCACTTCATTTGCAAAGTAGGAGTAAAAATACTTATAAGATTAAGCATGTTAATGAGTACAAAACATTTAAGATGATGTCAAGCACCCTCACACATACTGAGTTACATACATAGATGGTTTCTGAAATACATTTTATCAGAAATTTGCTTCTCTAGTGAATATCACTTATGTTTTGTTTTTTTCCTTCTTTTTATGTTATTAAAAATGCTTCCCAGGAGTAAGATCTCTAAAGGAAATAATTTTAACATCAATTTATCCTAAAGCAAAATAATTCTATTCACAACATAGACTAAAATGGCAGCTATTGAAAGTGTTTAAATGTCCACTGGATGGAATACCCCACCAAACACATGATAACTGTCATGGTCAGGCTGCTGAGTTGAGGAGCATGGGGTAAGACCATTTGCTCTGCAAAAATTAGGATATGAGTTCGAATCACCAACACCTGTATAGAAAGCTTGCCATGGCTGTTCCCACCTATAACCACGGCTGTGGGGAAGCAGAGGCAGGTGAAGCCCAGGAACTAGCTAGCTAACTGGCTAGGCATAACGGTCAGCTTCCAGTTCAGTGAGAAACTCTTGTCCCACGGTAACATGGTCAAGAATGGTAGAGGAAGATCTCTTGACCCCTCGTGAACACACATACTCATGTGAATGTACCATGAGTGTACACACACACACACACACACACACACACACACACAAGGAGGAGGAAGAATGCATTGTGATGATAAGAAACTGACCTGGTCCTTAGCTATGACATTCACTCCAAAACAACACTCATGAAAGTCCTGCCAGGTCAACTCCGGACAGAAGTATGCCAAGAGAGTATAATGTGATCTCACATGTGTTCTGTTGGGCCTTGAACTCACTCTTGTCCAGGTCTTTAGAGCTGTAACTCAAAGACAAAGGTATGAAAACTTGTAAGTTCTAAATACCAAGCATGAGGAAAGATGAGTGATCAACAATGATCAAGGTGAATCCAGCTGAGGTGAGGATTAGTCCTCACAGCCTGACCTCAAAACAGGAACAAGAGAAAGCCAAGGAGTTGGTTGAGAACCACTCAGCCAGGCAGCTGCTTGGAGACATAAAAATATGAAAAGGAGATAGAACAGTAATTAAAAGCAAAAGCAGGCACCATCCATCAATGTTCCCTATTTAAGCAATCAGACAGTTCCTACACATGGGGCCTCCTTGCTCTCTCTGTATTTAAGCTAATAATGGCTTTCTTACCTGAGACTCTCTTTCTCCTAGGCATGCTCTCCTGTACCAAATCCATCTTCTACTTCCTGCCTTCACCAAGCCTTCCCTGATCAGCTCAGGATTAACAGCTTTGAGTTGATAGTTCATTGTACAGGTGCGATGATCCAAGAGAGAGGTTTTCTGAGAGACACCATGTAATCCAATGAAGATGCTGGAATTGAAGGCTTTTAAGAGGAGGGTCTTAGAAGATGCTGGCTGTTGGACATGGGACAAGGAAAGGACAATTAGAATGGCTCTACTTGTGGCAATTTAATGGGGTGGGGGCAATTCTAAGAATGACTTTTAAAGCTGGAACAAGATGAAGTCAGACCCAGGAGAGATTCCCTATATGTATTGCTATCTCCAGGGGGCATTGGTTTAGACCCACAGTGTCTGAGTTTCAATACAATGGCAGATGTAGAACAAACCACAGCTGCAGCAAGCCTCACCCATTCCCCTCCATCTTCTGCAGCCATGAAGACCACCACCACGTTGCTTGTTGCGTCCATCATGTACCCAAGTCTAAAAGCAGCGGGTTCATTCTTTTAGAGTTCAGGGAATTAAAAAGCCTTCCCGGCGTAACATAAATGCTCAAGGCAGGAATACTTTCTGTGCCTTGAGAAGTTTCCATTGTGGGCAATTCCATAAGAAAATGGGCTTTTGTGTCTTTCGCGGGTGACCGTTCCTTTATACAATGGACTGTCTGAGTTTCTTCCTGTGTTTCAATCAGTTAAATTTAGAACGATTGTTTCCATCTCTAGTGAGATATGATGTCTAGGAAAAGTGAATGCCTTCATGTGGCACTGGGATCCAGCAAGTCTGCGCTTCACACTTGGAGCCAGGGATAACACCCAAATCCCGGCTCCTTCTCTAGGGTTTCCCACAAGCACAGAGACTATTCTCCCTGCCGCTCGCTAGTTTAATATTTCACAATATAAACTAAGTTTTCTGTCAACTCAACACAAAAGAACTCATTTTTAAAAATAAAAACAAAACCATTTATTTTTAGAGACGGTCTCTGTATTCATGCCATATATAACTTTAAAAATCAAACAATCTATGACAATTGTATTAAGAATAGAAAAACACATTTAAAAAAGGACGAAAGGACTTTTCCCCCCCTAATACCTACAAATAACCACTAACAATTGTGGTAACCATTGTGGTCTTTCTAGATCCCATATGAGATTTAGAAAAAAAAAATAATGCCTTACTTATATCTCCATTTAAGTACACAAATCACAAAGTTGTATTTTTTCCGTAGCAATAGATGGTGACTGTTGTGTGACTCTGCAGTATGCTCTTATCTTCCCATACAAACAAAAACACTTCTAAACTATTTTAGGGACACATGACCTTCTTTGTGTATATGTATATTCAGGTATGGGCAAGGACACATGTGTGGGTATGGGTACGTTCATATGCACGTGTGGATCATAGAAAAGGTCAACCTCGGTGAAGTCCACCTTGTGTTTTGAGACAAGGTCTCTCACTGAAACCTAAAGCTCACAGATTAGGTATTGTGTCAGGCCAGTGAGTCCCAGGAGCCCTCTGACTCAGCTTCCCTGGATTTGGAGTAACAAGTGCAAGCCAATACTCCTGGCTTTTTATATGGTGGCTGGATATTGAGCTCAGGTCCTGAAGTTTGTGCATGAGTCATCTCCCAGGCCAGCTAAAGTCTTTGCAACTGTATGGATGAAGAATGGCCGAGTGATGTGTCTCTTGTCTGTCGTTACAACTCCAGCACTGATGTGACAGAGTGTCTGAGAGTTCAAAGCTAGTGTGAGCTACATAGTGAGTTCCAGGCTAGACTGAACCCTAGCTCAAAAGAATCCAAATAGAAATCAAATGTGGCCTGTACCTAAGAAAGGAATTTCCTATTATGATTTGTGACATTCTTTTCCTCACAATTGTAGGATGTGCAAAATAATCTCTCAAACTTGTTTGAAATGCTGCTGGTGTCTTCAACTCTTCCCCAGATTGAGACTGGACACCTGACCTTGGCCTCCAGAGGCTGAATTCTTTAAGAGATGCACCCAAGGCATTGGGAGGAACCAGTCCAGTGAAATGCTTACCATGTAAGCAGAGAACCTGAGTGTGGATGGCTAGAATCCATTTGAAAACAGCAAGTGTGGCAGGGTATACCTGTAATCCCAGACACACAGAAGTAGAAATGGGAGGATTCCTTGTACTGACTGCTCTCTCATGGTCTAGACAAACTAGAAAGCTCAGGTTCTGTGTGAGATGCTGTCTAAAACTAAAACAGATTATGGAAGACATCCATTCTTGACCCTACTGGTCTACACACACACACACACACACACACACACACACACAGGAACAAGATGGTCTGATGCAGAAGTTAACATGCCAAGGCTGGCACTCTGACATGTCAATGCCCTGGAACTGCTTCAGGCTTCCTGGCTTCTTGCAGAACACCGGTAGGCATCCCCGACTCCACTGTCTAAGAAAGAGAAAGTAAACTGCTGCCATAGAGAAGTACATCACTCCCCAAGTCTGCTTGCTTTCAGTCTCATCAGCACACAAAGGTTTTAGTCTGTTATACTTTTCTGCAATCAGAGCACATCCCAGAACAGAACAGTTGTGGAGTTAAGAATCCAGGGGTCTCACAAAGGCCCTCGGTAGAAGCAGTTAATAGCCTGGCTCACTGGAAGTGTTTTCACTTTCATTTATTGAGATCAGCTAGTTTCATTGATGACAAAATTGCCAAATGTTGTGCCCATTTGTGACTTTTTTTTTTTGTCACCGTGTTAGATCGCAGGTTCTGAAGACAAGAAAGACTTGACTGGTTTTCTGGGTCACCGGCTTTTCATCCAGTAAAAAAAAAATATCCTTTTTGTCTGAGAGATCCTGACATTGCAGAGACTGGAGGGATCTGTTTTACTCTCTTCTTCCAGGAACAGGTTTCAAGAATCCCAGAAGGTTCTCTAACACCCCCTTTTGTGGTGGTCCCTGGGGTCTCTCTTGCAAGCATGGCCTCATAAACTATTTCAAACTCTACCCTCCAATCATCCTCCTACAATGTCAACCCAGTTATTTTTATAGCCATCAAATTTTATTTACATTTATATTGATTTTGAGAATTTCGTACATGAACATTTTGCTTATAGCATTTCCACCCAAGCTGGTCCCGTCTCCAGTGCTTTCAGTGCCCCCCAGTCCTCCTTAAATTCATAACCTTTTCTTCATTATTACATTCACGTATGTGTGTGTGTTTTTGTGTGCGTGCATGCATGTATGTGTGCATGTGTGTGTATGTGCATGTTTGTGTGTGTGTGTCTGTGTGTGTGTCTGTGTGTGTGTGTGTGCATGTGTATTTGTGTGTGTGTGTCTGTGTGTGTGTCTGTGTGTGTGTGCGTGTGTGTGTGCATGTGTGTGTGTGTGTGTGAGTATGTGTGTGTGATATCTACTGAATCCATTTGGTATCTCTCATAGGTACATGTGCTTCAGACTGACGTGGGATTGGGTAACCTACCAGGGAACTCATCCCTAAAAATGTCTGGTCTCCTTCCTTCAGGAGCTATAAACTACTTGTAGATTTCCACCTAGCGGGTGGGGCCTTGAAAGAGTCCCCCATCCACTTTGGAATGTCAACTGGTATTGTCACTATGGGGGTCTTTAGGTGACAACATCTTTAATCTCCTTGTCATATATAGAAGACACTATCCCCCAGTGGATTCTAGTTGTCTGCCTCCTATAATCTTTTCACTCCCATATCTATATCAATATCTCTTGTATCCAGAGTAGTAAGTAATCCAGGCCTTATTATAACTCAGGTAATATGATCTGGAAGACTTTTTAAAAGGCTTTATAACTCTTTCAGATTCTGTAGAGTGTCAACTCCCTGTTAACATCCCATAGTAGGTATTTCTGAAGCTAATATTAATCAATTTTCCTACACATTCACCAACTGATAGAAGGAATATCCAGCTCTAAGTTGTAGACATTTAATAAATATCTGACATCCTCATGGCTTAATCTTCTTTGAAATAATAGATGTTTGTTTTGAATTAAAATATATAGCATGGGGACTGAAGAGATGGCTCAGTGGTTAAGAACACTGTCTGCTCTTCCAGAGGTCTGGAGTTCGATTCCCAGCAACCAAATGGTGGTTCACGACCATCTCCAATAGGATCTAATGCCCTCTTCTGGCATGCAGGTGTACATTCAGATAAAGCACTCACAAACTAACTAAATCTTTATACATATATATGTATATATGTTATATACATATATATTATATATACATATTATATATTATATATAATGTGTATATATGTATATATTGTATATATGTATATATTGTATATAATGTATATATGTGTGTATACATAATGTATATACATATGTGTGTATACATATCCACATAATGTATATATATATGTGTGTGTGTATACATATATAATGTATATATGTATATAATGAGTTCCTGATATTTTCACTAGAAGGCTGACTATGCATTCCCCAAATTCTAAGAACAGATTCTTATCCATTTATTGATTTTTCTCCTTTCATTTCCATGTCCTCCCCGCCTTACCACCTCTGTGAGGTATAAAGCTCTTTTTCAGCCTCTTGGAAGGAGCAAAAGATATTTTGACGTAAATACTGAACTACCAGCCCAGGGAACTCCTAGCGTCTGCAGACCAATTGTGTAATTCTCATCAGGGAACTCATAGTGTCTACAGATCAATTGTGCAACTCCCCATCACAGAAGCTATTTGTCTCAATCCTGATGACGCGTGGTTAAGGTTAGACTTGGGAAGAAAGGAGATTTCCAGTTGTCTTAACCTTTTCATGCCAAATGGGTGTACAAGCGTAATCATGCCTCACCAAATCACCATGCTTGTTAGAGCTCTTATGTTTAGAAAAGTGGACTTACTCATTTTGCCTGTGTTAGCTATCCGATTGAGTTTTAGGTAGTTGCCCTTCTCTTCCCCCAAACATCCCCCTTTTCAGCCTCCCCTGGTCTGCCCTTTCCTGCCTCATTCCCACATGGGTGGAAGTGGAGTCTGATCTAACTCCTAGACTGAGCACAGTGTGAGATTTCTTGGAAAGATCCAAATGAAATGGATGGGACATTGAGGACAGGAGTACTATAGTTCTCTCTATCATGCATGTTTCTTTTATACAATATGAAAACTGCCACCCCGACTTCTGTGGCATGGAACAGACTACTCCAGGCAGGAGTACCCCCTCTTACTTCCTCCACCATCCCCACTCTTTCTCTTCTCACAGTGGTTTCCATCTGAGTGACTGGCAAAGAGAGTGGAACAAGAAGTCACCACCTACGGTGTTTTGAACAGAATCAATGTCTGGCACTTTACAAAGTAAGACAGACTATTTTATTAGCTCTTAACACTTTTCACACACTTCCTCAGGGGAGAGAAGGCAGACCCGGGGAGGTGGATGGCAGAGAGGGTCAGGAACCTGACTAGCTTCTCAGATCGACCAAGGGTGTTTAGTGACTTTGTGGCACTTCCCTGTTGATGACTTTGGTTAGACTTCTCTACACTGCCTGACCAGATTTAACATTTCTGCAAGAAAGTGCAATCCGGAATTGCAAACTCCCTTCCCTGAAAGCAGAAGCCAAAGGGTTTGGTCATCTGGATCCAAACAGATTCTAGAGGAGGTATATAGCTCTTGGAATCCCAGAGCATGGAGTCGAAGCCTGGATCAAGGGATTCAGTGAGCCCTGCAGGTCCACTCCTGGATAAGTACCAGGTTTGACAGTGAACTCTAGATCCTAATGGTTCCAGGAGTGCAGAGGTTTCAGGTTATGTCTCACTAAATCTGGCTCCCAAGGACTTTTTTTCCCTTTTCTTTTGTTTCTTTCTTCTTCCTTTTTAATCTTTAATCACTTTTGACAGTCTAATCATTATTTCCCTCCTGGTCTGCCCTCCCAGAGTTCCTCATCCCATTCCTCCTAGGCTCCTCCACCCCCCTATCTCCAAGAGGATGTCCCCACCCTCCCACCCCCAGCCCTCCGTGGGCCTCAAGTCTCTCAAGGGTTAGGTGCATCTTCTCTCATTGAGGCCAGACCAGGCAGCCCTCTGCTGTCTGTGTCAAGTGAAGAACCAGAAATAAAACGACAAGCTTATGGACACTTCATCTTTGACAAAGAAGCCAAAAAATATACAATGGGGAAAAAGAGAAAGCATCTTCAGTAAATGGTGCTGATCTAACTGGCAGTCGGTTTGTAGAAAAGTGAAAATAGATTCTTATTTGTCACCTTGCACAAAGCTCCAAGTCCAAGTGGATCAAGGACATCAATATAAAACCAGATACACTGCATCTAATAGAAGAGAAAGTGGGAAAGAGCCTTGAACTCATTGGCACAGGGGGAAATTTCCTAAACAGAACTCCAATGGCTCAGACTTAAAGAATGATAAACGGGACCTCATGAAACAGAAAAGCTTCTGTAAGGCTCCCAAGGATTTTATAATGAAAACTAATGGTACCCATCTGAGAGTGTCCTGGGGTTCTCCCACCTAGGATTCTTCTGCGGATCCCCGAGTGGATGTTGAAGCTCCACCCACACTCCAGGAGCTAGCAAGGCAAAGTCTATTGGGCTAATGAGGCCTTGGTGGGATTTTTTCTCTGGAGAATGTGCTAAGGAGTTCTTATATGTTTCCTGAATTGGTTTATACAACACACTGATCTCTAAGGCTATGGTAGAGGTCTAGCCACGCCCTCATTTGCCCTGATAAAAACTCTGTACTGGTAACCTTGTAAGCCAAGCCACCCTCGATGGGCTTGGTCTGCTCTGTGTCCTGAAGGTTCACCTGGGAGGTAGAAACTCTAAGTACACAACTTGTAGAATATGGATCAGAACCTCTGGAACATGAAGTGCAGAGTCACATCCCTCACCTGTCCACCAGACACCTGGAAATGGGTCCATGCGTATTTATTTATGAGTCACAAAAATAAGTGGTATTCTCATATATACACCACTCATACACAAAGGCCACACAATCTCTGAGAGGTTTGCATGTAGATGTTTCTTTTTCCTTAAAGAGAAAGTACACAGGAGCCCTGGAGGTTGCCCTCCCTTGGGATTCCCTCTGATTGGAGTCAAACCTGATTGGGGGACTTTTATATTAACATGATATTATGAGGAATGTCCATGTGGATAAACCGGGCTTCTTCAAAAGATGAATCTTGTATGGATATCCCAATTTCCAAGTACCTTACAGCCCATAGACCGTACTCCCCACACTCGCCATCTTGAAATACAGCAACAACCCTAAAGTTAGAGGCATTGTACAAGAAAACTGATCTCATATTTGTAATAAGTCAACATGTTCACACATGCACACCTCTGGGAATATTGTACACTCAAAGCCTAACAGTAGCCACAGGCTTCAAGGCTCTGCTGTGGCTAGCTTTAAAAAATGAACACCCCTATCCAGTTTCTTTTATCAACCTGACATCATAAACATTCCAAAAGAAAGCGACCAATGTCAAAATAAGCTTCCTTCTCCTGATTTCCTCACAGACCCACTTCCTAGAGAGAAACTCCCAGGTAGTATTTTCCAGAATATTCCTCAGGTTACAGAACTATCCCTTACATAGCTTTCCTGAAGGTGGTGCTACCGGGTCATGCTCTGACTAGACTCTTTGAGCCTCAACGTTTCCATCAATAAAATGGTGTTCCTGTTGGCTGCCCTGCTCTCGTCACGGGGCGGCTGCTGACCGAGTGAGACCCAGGAGAGAGGGCGGCCTGGAATGCGCCAACTCAGACTTAACGATTATTTGATCAGGTGTCTCAGTCAGAAGAAGCTGTTTCTCGTTTTTCATGGCCACATTCGCAATACCACACTCATCCTATAAAACTTTGTCTTAAATGTTTCCCAGAATTTAAAACACATCCCTTTGAAATGTTCATAGGCCTACTTCTTTTTCTCTTCTCCTCATGGACAAACTTCATTTTTAACATGTTCCTGACTCCTCCATACTCCTCAAGTGGTCTCATAAAGTCCTTCCCAAGAACAAAAGTCATTTATTTGTTTCTTTATTTGTTCTTTCATTTATTTATCTATTGAAACTTAAAGAGCAGAGAAGGTTTCCTGACCTTCCCAGCATCCCAGAAGCCTTTGGTGGGCAAAGCTGGCATTACTAAGTCTGGGGTCCCTCTTTCTTCAGGAGGTTGTACTGCCCATGTGGGATATGTCTGCAAGCTATCCTTTAACTTTTCAAGGGTCATTGTGATTTCCTTCAGATTAGGATGGGGATGTAGTGTAGGGTTCCTTTAAAAGACTTCAGGGTCTCTAACTGACAGAGCACCATTTCTGGTTGTGTGGCCTCTGACTAGTCCCACACTCCGATACTTGATGAGAAGGTGAGGAAAGGTGTGGAGAGAGGGTATGGGGATGGATGTGGGCTTAGGGAGTATTGTACAACAAAGCCTAGTGACCTCATTCTACAACACAGAAAACAATCCTAATAAATTTTCTTTAACATGAGTTCTAGTAATGTACTGTTTAAAAATAGGTATTTCATTGATGGCACTGTGAGTTTAATCTTGGTTTAAATGTTTCAGTATTCTTCTCTTCCCAGATTCCAAACAGATTTATCTTAAAAAGTGTAGGTTTACTATTTTATGAAGTATTTGGGAAACACAGCTTCTGGTTTACTTGAATATCAAAGGAGTTTTCTCATAGTCTAACTGTTTGATAAACATTTCATTTAGGGGTGAATTGATGATAGTGGTGGTGGTGATGATGATGATGATGATGATGATGATGATGATGATGATGACAATGATGATGATGACGATGATGGTGCTGGTGGTGGTGATGGTGGTGGTGGTGATGGTGGTAGTGGTAGGGTGGCAGTGGTGATGATGGTGGTGGTGGTGGTAATGATGGTGGTGATGGTGGTAGTGGTGGTGGTGATGGTGATGATGGTGGTGGCAGTAGGGTGGCAGTGGTGGTGGTGGTGGTGGTGGTGATGGTGATGATGGTGGTGGCGGTAGGGTGGCAGTGGTGATGGTGGTGGTGGTGGTGGTGGTGATGGTGGTGATGGTCTTCATGATGATGTGATGAAGGTTAAGGTGATGATGAGTTTTGTAAACTAACCTCTTCCTCAATGAATTTATGAACTTTTCCATTTAGTATGACTGCTGTGGTGGGCATCTAGGCCCCATATTTTTTCTATCAATGAACAGACTTGTGCTTGAATTACCAGAACACATATATGATCTTTTTTAGTAAATATTTCTGTAGATCAGAATTTATAAAGAGGCCCTTCATCTTTCCAAATGTTTTCCCCTTATTCCCTTATTATCACAGTAATTTCTGATTGATATCTTTTTTTCATCTTTTCTTAAATCAAAAAAGCCATCATTGAAATGTAACTTAGTCTTCAGAGATACAAATTCATTCTCTTGAATGTGTGTACATTTTATAAAGAGCATCTCTAATTCCACACAGCTTCCTGTCTCCATCTCATGTCCAGTTGTGATAAAATGCCTGACAAATCAACTGAAGGGAGAAAGAAGTTGATTTGGTTCATGGTTCCAGGTCACAGTCTATTATTGTAGGGAAACTGGGTGGCAGACAGACCGTTACATTTCTTATTCCAAGTTAAATCACTCCTGACTGATACATGCAAAAAAAATTCCTTATATTCTCTTTATTGAGGGTATAAAAATGTTTACAAAAGTTTATCCTAAAGTTCAGATAGTTGGACAAGAAAAGCTAAAATGACACTCAAAAAGACTTAGTAATTTTACTGGTTATAGTAAAAAATAATGTGGACATCTGGAATATAAAGAAGACTATCCGAGGAGAAGCCCCATTCTGCGGTGCAAATGGCAGGCATCAATCCTTCAGGCTAGCTTAGCATTTATTGTGGCTCACAGGATCTGTGTCTAACTCAGAAGGAAGTGAACACACAGTACAACTTGGGTGGTTGGTTCTGTGCCACTGGAGTCTCCAGCAAAAGAAAATCCATCCTTTGCTCTGAGAATAAACGAGAGGCACCCAATTGTCTGGAGTTTGCTAACAAAGTGAGTGGAAATGTCCAGCATTTGTCCCCAGTTCCCACTTCCCCACAAGCGTCAACAGCTTTGGCAGTTTTCCTTTCCTTCTATTAGAGCTTCTTCTCCCTGTGTCTCTCACTGATGTCATTCCACCTACAGGAGGCAGTCAATAGAGTTCAAGCCCCTTTAGCCAGACTTCTCAGGCCTCCTGCCATCTGAAAGGCCAATGCTTTTCTGGGCTTTTCTTCCAATAACTTCTTAACTCTTCACCCCTCTGCCTTACTGCCTTGTGTGTTGTCTTCTTGGTAGGTGTCATGGTTTGTTTTGTTTTCCTTCTAACTAAATCCCTTTACTCATCCTCTCAATCATAGCTGGAGAGCTTTTATTCGTTTGTTTTCAATGTCCATCATTAGAAGTCTAAATCCAGTCCTATTTGGTCTAAGAAACGAAAGTTTCTTAGACTATCACAGACCACAGTGCCCCTTTGACACCGCTCCTTTTCTTATTTACTTATTATGGTGTGAATGGGCAATGATCCCTGTAAGCTCCTGTGTTGGAAGTGGGTCCTGCCCACTCTCTGCTTCCTGACCACTCTACCTTCTGTCTACTCCCTGCTTCCCATCAGTCTCTGCTTCCTGTCTGCCTTTTGCTTTCTGACTCCTCCCCGCTTCCTGTCAGCTGCTCTCTGCTTCCTGTCTGCTCTCTGCTTCCTGTTCACCCTCTGCTTCCTAACTGCTCCCTCCTTCCTGTCAGCTCTCTGTTTCCTGTTTGCCCTCTGCTTCCTATAGTGATAAGACATGAACAAGTAAATTTCATAGGCTCCCTCTGCCACAGAGTTAGCATCCACTATGTCTTTCACATCTCATGACTGACCCATGAGCCAAGATAGACCCTTCCTCCTTATGCTTATGTTTCATATCAAGTGTTTGGCCACAGAAATTATAAGTGACCAAAACATTACCTGTGTAGTAGTTTGAATCTTAAATGTCCCGACCCAGCCCCAGTTTGTTTATGCTGAACGTCCCTACCTCAGCAACAAGGTAGTTGGACTTTTTAAGATGTAGGGTCTAGTGGGGAGTCACTACATCACTGGAGGGAAACAGGAAGCGCTCTCCATGGCTGTGCTTTGACAGGCCAACTGATCACAGGCTGAAAACTAGGGCTCAAGTAAACATTTGCTCTTTATAAACTGACTGCTTTAGGTGAGATTAAGAGGGAGATGACTCATTTAATTTATTGTATCTCGTTCAGAAGGGAAATTGTCTCCATAAACTGCTACCAATGGAGAGGCAAGCAGGCATTCCTAGCCCGAGAGCCTATTTTCTTGTTGTAGTCTTTATATTCTTGGAAAAGAATGCCTTATGGCAATAGATGAATGGATGAGGCCAGACAGAACTGTAATTGCACTTGGTACTTATCTACAGAGCCCCTACTTCCCAGCCAGAACCAAACAGCGCACGCATAGCTGGGGGCTGTTACTTCAATGACCTTGCTGAAATCTTTGTAGCAGGACAAACCTGTGTCAGAAAACAGTTGGGCTCACAATGGCATTCCTTAGTTTTACATTCAACTGTCTGAGATTCTTTTTCAGAGTTGTTGAGAAAATACCAGTCATCATTTTCCATTGTGTGTGTGTGTGTGTGTAGGTGTGTGAGTTTTGTCTGTCTGTGTGCATGTATATGTACAGATAAGTGTGCATTGTGTATGTAGAACAGAGGTGAACACTGGGTATCTTGCTCTTTTTCTCCACCTTATTTTTTTGAGGCAGGGTTTCCCTGTGAACTTAGGACTCAAACCTAACTAGAATACCTGTCATTAAGCTACAGGATCCACCTTTAACAACTTCCCCAGTGATGGGGTCACAAGTGTACACCCAGCTTATTTAACGTTGGTTCTAGGGATCTGAACTCGGATCCTCATGCTTGCAGCTGCCACCCTTCCAACCGAGGCATCTTCTTAGCCCCTGAGGGTGTTCGACTCCATTCTCTAAGACTTGGGAGAGTGAGTCCTGTTTGAGTGCCTTGTGTCAAATGCTCAGACCCTACAATCTAGATGGAGCATTTCCCCAATATGCCACTCAGTGACAGGAAGAAGTCACTCTCCATCACCCACCTTGGGTACTTGGGTTAGACTGAGAGAAGATCCTGGTCAGAAACTCTCTGACAAATGATTGTGACAGTTTGGAGGCACCTCCCAACATAAAGTGCTGATAAGTTACACATGCATTAATAAAACCCAATCGCTTACACACACTTGTTAGTTGTAATCTATGTAAGATGCCGCCTCAAATAAGCAAATAAAATATTTTAACTTCTTGAGTCTGTAACTGCTCAGGGAGAAGTTGTGAGACAACTTCTGCTAGGGAGAAGGTGTGAGACAATGACCAGCTCACCTCTTGAATTCCTTTTTTTCTGACTTTCTATCTGGGCTCTTTAAAGCCCTTCTGGCTGCCTCTCCTTGCATGTCACTCTTGCTCAACTTCTGGCCCTTGTTTCCTTTCTCTGGGTCAGACTGGATTCACCGGGCCCCTTCCATTAACCTCTGGTTCATCCTCTCATTGTATCTGTCAGCAGCTGCAGGAGATGCTGATTATGTTGGGAGCCTCTGGAAAGAGGAGCTGAGACAGCGAAGCACCAGATGATAAGGAGACTAACGAGAGAGCGACTGCTAAGCCCTGAGCGCAAAGCGTAGCCAGGGCAGCTGCTGCCGCAAACCCCTGCAGTTGCTGGCTTTAGACAGGGGAAGGATGAATCAGTTTAGATAACTCAGGAATGGGCTTGAACCTTTGCCCAGACCTCTGAATGAACCACCATCAAACCCTCTGCGTTTTCCCAAATTAAGACATTGAGAAAAATATTGAATGTGAGTCTCCCTTCCTTTCCCATCCCTGCTTCCCCAGGGAGATGCTGGGACCACAAAGCAATTTTTTAATAATAATGGATTAGATTTTCAGTACATATTCCCCTCTGGCCATTTTGATGTGTCAGAAATGCTTTACAAATGTTAAGTACTGCAATTAATCTCCTGAAAGGGGGTGGGGGGGAGGAGAGGCTTGCCAGCTGGAGATTTTTACTGATTTCATTTAGTTAAGATTTTGATATTATTTTCTGCTTTTGTGTGTTTTCCTGGAAAGTCAGTTAGCCGATGAAGTATTTAAAACTTGCCTGTGATTTGCAAACACCCGTGTGCTTGGTGCTAGGGTGACAGAGCAAGGCAGACACACCAGAGTTCTGTTCTCCGGTCATAGGAGGGGAGCCTCAAACACAGGCTAAGTGAATGTGTGTTCTTGCCTTGATTCATTTACTTAAACATCTAAGAGAATACAATACAGATGTTCTCAAATTTTTCTTTTAGTTTTAACTATATGGATATGGGTATGTGTGTGCTTCATACAGAGGCCTGAGGTGTTGGGATCTTGTGAGCTGGAGTTATAGGCAGGTGGTTGTGGGCTGCCAGTCATTGTATACAAAGAACCAAACTCGAAGAGCTGAGCCACTTTTCTTTTTTCTTTATTTTATTTTATTTTATTTTATTTTATTTATTTATTTATTTATTTATTTGGTTTTTCGAAACAGAGTTTCTCTGTGTAGCTCTGGCTGTCCTGGAACTCACTCTGTAGACCAGGCTGGCCTCGAACTCAGAAATCCGCCTGCCTCTGCTTCCCAAGTGCTGGGATTAAAGGCGTGTGCCACCGCTGCCCAATATTTTCTTTATTTACATGTCATATGATTTCTCCTTTCCAAGTTTTCCCTCCAAAAACTGAACAAACAAACAAACAAACAAAAACAACAAGAACAAACCCCTGTTGCCTCCCCCCTCCCCATGCCTGCCACCCCACCCTCTCCCAGTTATTGGCCCTGGCATTCCCCTACACTGGGGCACAGAACCTTCACAGGGCTGGGGCCCTCTCCTCCTATTAATGATCGACTTTGCAGTCCTCTACTATACACATGCTGCCAGAACAATCAGTCCCACCATGTATCCTTGGTTGGTGGTTGAGTCCCTGGGAGCTCTGAGGGTACTACTTAGTTCATATTGTTGTTCGTCCTAAGGGTCTACAAACCCTTCAGCTCCTTTGGTCCTTTCTCTAACTGCTTCATTGGGGACCCTGTACTCTAACAAAGACGAGCCACTTTTCTATCGCCCACAATAGATATTTGTTTGGAAGTTTGGTTGTTGTGTTTGTTTTGTGTTGTGTTGAAACAGATGAGATTTGCAAGTCAGCCCTCACACTCCTGAAACTCATAGCAGTTCTCCTGCCACCCAAGTACTGACTATAGGTATGCGCCCCTGTCCAGCCATATTTCGTTTTCTTTCTTTTGTCTATACTGCAATAGACAGGGCCGTGAAGCGAGGCTATGATTTTGAATCAGTGGTTATTTTGCTCGTTTGTGACCCACTTCTCCTTTGTCCTCTGAGATCCTCTGAGAAGTGTTTTTTTTTTTTACCATTGTGAATACCATGATTATAATAGATGTGCCTTAACAGGTTTTCCCTTCAATGCTCTCTGCCCTTTGCTGGTAGACCCAGCAGAGTGTGTGTGCCTGTCCATCCTGCTCCACCTTCATGGAACCGATTTGTCTTGAATGCTATCAGAAGACACTTGGCAGAGCTCCTCCCCAGATGACAGGTCTTGGCTGTGGCCGCTCGTGCCTCCCATTGTCTCGTCCAAATGCTGGATTCAACAGCTCTGTGTTGTCCGTATCAAATGCAGAGACTGTCAACCTTGCAGACTCCGCTCACATGCGGCTCCTCTAAGGACCCATTTCATCTCATTTAAACTGAGAAGCATCACCAGGAGCAACTACTGCATATGAGGCAGCTTAGATCCCTAACTGGATAGCCCATCTTCCCTGTGCTCTTTGTAATAACAGAGAGTGTAGCAGGAATGGCTGGGCCACCTCTATACCCTCTGTAAATGCTGGGGCCTCACAGCCACAAAAGCACCTCCTCTTGCAGGAGAACCTAATTGAGGACTGCCTAAGAGACCAAGGATTTCTGGTGCAGATGATGCCAGCCAATCAGGAACTGCTGTTTAGAAGAGATGCTTTCTTGGGACCAATGGGGCTCAGGTGGAGGGGATTCAAGGAGCTTGCTGCTGTGTTCAGCAGCATCAGGGATCTTTAGTGGTGATGGAATCAATCTTTGACTCTATCTAAGGGTAGCCAAAATTACAAAAATATTGGTTATGGTTTTTCTTGTTAGGGAACTTGTAACTTTCTCTTTCTCTCTCTCTCTCTCTCTCTCTCTCTCTGTGTGTGTGTGTGTGTGTGTGTGTGTGTTGCGGTGTATGCATGCATACGTGTGTACACTTCCAGAAGTACGAACATGCAGACATCCTTACCTATGCATGCCTGAGGAAGATCCAGAAGTGAAGGTCAGATGTTGAGTGTCTTCATCTATGTTTCTCCTTCTCGTTCTTTAATCAGAGACGCTCATTAAATCTGGAAATCACAGAATCGGGTCAGAGATCCAGCTAGGCTGGCTGTCCAGTGTTCTCTTGGGATCCTCCTGTCTCCTCCATGCCCCAGCCCTGGTAGTCTAGGCGTGTGCTTCTGTGCCTGGCTCTTCTGTGCTGGGCATCTGAACCCAAGTCTTCACGCACAGCAAGTACTTTGTCTACCGAGTGATTCCCCCAGCCCCAAGTCGACACACTTTTAAAGCTGTATCACTCAAATATCACTTGTGGGAAATATCGCAAAATACCAAGCATAAAGCCAATATTGATCTGATTCAATTCCGTAACTTTTGTTGATGGATATTTACTAAATTCAGGGTGAGTCACAGATCATCCCGGGCAAGAGGACTGGGAGATGCCTGCAGTGTAGAGGTTATTGGGAAATAAAGAAACGTGCTCAAAATTACCATGTATCAACCAAAGTATAGAATTATAAATGTATATAAAAGATAGAGATTGTATATAGAAATGTATATGAACTGTATATAAAAAGATAAGAGGTTGTGTAAAGTAAAGGATGACTAATTTTCTTTAGGAAGAAAAAACAAAAGAAGTTCCTCACCAAAGAAAGCAATAGATAGATAGATAGATAGATAGATAGATAGATAGATAGATAGATAGATAGAGATAAAGATGTAGATAGAGATAGAGATAGAGGTAGAGGTAGAGGTAGAGGTAGAGGTAGAGGTAGAGGTAGAGGTAGAGGTAGAGGTAGAGGTAGAGGTAGAGATAGAGAGTGAGACAGGTTCTCCTGTGCAATCCAGGTTGGCCTCTGGCTTGCACCTCTGATCTTCTTGCCTTCACCCTCCAAGGGCTGGGGTTACAGGTATGTACTCTAAGAACTGAAGACCCGGATACTCAGGGATTCAGGTATGCCGGGCCATCACTCTAGCACATGAACTACACCCCCAGCCCCAGAAGATATAACATTTAGTAGGCATTATCTGTGTTCTGCTACCGCATTATACCTTGGGTGTAGCTTGGTTCTTTAAACCAATATTCATGGTAGTGTACTCCACAGGTGGGAATTCACGTTCAGTCTGTAAACACGGTCAGAAACCTATGGCTGGGAATGTCATAGGCCCAACAGAAGAACCTGTTGATACTGCTTTTCCTTAATGGTGATATTGTCAGTCATCTACGTCTTTATGGTTTTAGGCACAGATTGGTGGCCCTCTCTCCCTTGGTCAGAGAAGACTCCTTTTGTAGTGGGTACAGATGGATGCCTAGACGTATAACCAGTGAGAGTGCTGTGGATATGCGGCAGTGGATGCTCAGCAGTAAATGGACCACCTGCACCAGCTTCTTCCTACCCAAGGCTCAGGGAGCATCATGGGAGAGTGGCTCAAAAGACTCCAGGAGCCCAAGGCTCAGGGGGCATCATGGGAGAGTGGCTCAAAAGACTCCAGAAGCCAAAGGATAGGGAGGAGGGCTGTGAAATGCCGTCTGATGGACATCGCACCGTAAATGCTGCTCAGGTGGCCTCGACAATGCCCGTATAACATCAAGCCAGTCAAACCTCTATCACCGCACCTAGTTGAGGAGCTACCGGAAGTCGATGGCTGGTGAGAGAGGGAAGGCCACTTTCCTTTCGGATTATGGACACTAGTAGACTGGGACCCAGTAGATGTCCTCCCTTTATTCGCACATGGTCAGCACTAACTGGGCTGGGTGGAATCTTAATAATAATGCTACTTAAAAAGGACTTAAATATTTTTTTAAAAGTATTTAAAAAGCATGTTGGAAGAGAGATGGATTAGTAGATACAGGGGAGGAGGGACTTAGAGGAAAATAGTGGAAGGTACATACGATAAAAGTTAGTGTGCATATACATTATATATATATATATACACACATATATATAATTTAAGTATATATATGTACACACATATATATACATA
>NW_022196891.1:83427792-83442724 GCF_008632895.1 Mastomys coucha
ATATATATATATATATATATATATATATATGATTAGAAGTAGCATTGTTGATATTCATGTGCAGCAGGGTCTATCAATGTGAAGACAAGATGTGACTGACAATGGAAGCCATGCCGCACAACCTCTGCCTCGGTTGACCCCTACTAGCAAGCGAGATCAGGGTGTGGTAGGGGCTTTCAGCAGCTGGGTTGCAGTGTCCATCCCTAGTTTCAATCCTTTAAGAGCTTATGGATGCGGTAGTCAGCGAGCAGCACTCCAGAGCATAGCCATCATTCTCTGAGTCCTGTTCCATGTGTGATCACAGTGACTCCAACTGCTGCCTCCTAGGCAGAGTGAAGTAAACCCAATGGTCTTTTCACCATGTGTGATGAGCGTGTGTGACTCCACGCTCGTCGCAGGATCGAAGCTCTTCTGAAGCTACAGTGCAGAGGGAGCATACCTCCGCAGCTCACACTGGAACCCATTCCTTGGCTTTCCTGAAGACTCAAAAGTCCAACCCCCCTGTATCAAATTATTCCCACTGGATACGCTTGACGTTTTGTTTTTGTTTTCTCTCTTGTGCCCAGATTGAGACAATTATATCTTTTTAGAGGTTAACTAGAGTAAAAAAATAAATAAAAGTCTGACTTACTTGGATGACAACTCCAAAGGCACTCGATCTCTAGAGGTTTCAATTCATAGGCAGCTGATTTATATGGAGGAAAATCAGCCAGGGGCATCCCGGTGTCCTATCAGCTTCTTGGATTTCACATTTTTCTGCTGTGGAAAGGGAGCACATTTAGGTAGGCTATAAGGAGGAATGTTGTATTAATAACCTACCCAAAATTTAACCACAAGCAGAGCCAAGACTGACTATTGAGAACCGGACACCATGTTTCTCTCTTCCTGTGACAGTCACAGTTAAACTTCAAATATTCCACTGTAACAGTCGGAAGGCCGTAATTCAGCATCTTGGACATTTGTCACTGCTGATCTGAAAGCCAAGAAGACTCAGCTTCAGGAGCTGGAGACGTAGTCTAGCTGTGAAGGTCTATTATACCTTAAAAGTGTGAGGACCCAAGTTCAATTCCTAGAACCCAACTGAAAAATGTCAGGTGTTGTGTGGCATGAAGAGGCAGAGACGGGTAGATCCTTGGAACCCACTGGCTAGCTAGCCTAGCATAGTTCCAGACCCATTAGAGATCCTGTCTCAAAAAAAAAAAAAAAAAGGTGATACCCATTGTGTTGTCCTCTGAGCTCTACAAACATTTGCCTACATGCACTTCACCCTCTGCCACACAGAAATATGTAATGTTTTCTCTCTCTCTCTCTCTCTCTCTCTCTCTCTCTCTCTCTCTCTCTCTCTCTCTCTCTCTCTCTGTCCCCAAAAGTGAACAGGCAGCAGATGATATTCAAATGCTACCAAATGTGACATCCTATGACACTGGATTCTTCCTCTTGGTGGTGAATTCAAAATCGGATCTTTTGGGGACTGTAGTAGGATTTAGTTCTTAGACATACTATTTATGTCAGTGGGCTTTGTCACTGTGTTCATAGCGTTTTGACATTCAGCAGCTCTGATCAGTCAATGTGACGATTTCTTGAACTTAGCATTTGTGTCGTGAAAATCTTTAGGACCAAAACAAACTGGATAATTGAGAGAAAACTTGAGCACTTGAGCATTCCAGAACCATGAGCTCCGGCTCTGCAGTTTGGGACTTTACAGATGATGGGCAGTGGTTGACTCTCTGATGTTCTTCCTTCCTGCCCTGTGAAAGTTCTAAAGGCAGGGGCATAGTGAGAGCTGGGATATCGCCTTGGAAATTAATTAAACAATAAAATGAGCTCAATAAAAATGTCCTATCACAGCAGCGAGTTGACAGAACATGCACCAACATTATAGTCTGTGACACTTTCTAGCAAAGTATTGTTCCTCCTCGGTAATACTAAAGCAAAGCGGGACATTCTTTTCTGCCCAGTCATATATAAGACAGAGATGCTTTATACTTTTGAGGGACGTAACTCAGAAAGAGCCTGATTTTATCAAAAGTACCAAAAGAAACAAAGCCCAAATGGTGGGCGAGTTCAGAACCTGTAGATAATTTGGATTGAGGCTAAAGAAGCACACTCTTTGGTTTTATGAAACTAAGTAAAGACATGTTGTTTTCCACCTGCTAAGATGGGGAATAAAGTATAAAGTCGACAAGGAAGCAAGGATGTGCAGTGTCTTGACACAGAGTTTGGAAGATGGATTTCCCTTAACCACCTCACTGGATGCGCATGTGTGCACTCACCGTTCGTGCTTGCTGACAGCTGGGGCTCCTGCTGCCAAGATCTCTGCAAATGGCCTGGATCTTTGGCTCAAGGATCAGTTCAAACCAGAGAGCCCCAAGCTGTTTTTAAAGACAAATGTGATTGGAGCTCTCTGATTCATATCAGGCTGTGTGGGTTTCAGCCTGAGGGTGAGGGGGGTTGCTCCATTCCTCCGTGGGATGATTAAGGGGCTGCCCCTTCCATTATCAGTGCTTCCTGGGTCTAACACATCCACGCCTAGCCTAGGAAGCTGCCTTCCGGTCTTGGAAGAGGCAGATCTGCCTGAGCAGGGATCGTGACAAGCCGCACGGCATCGAGGAAAAGGGACAAAGCCCCGGACGGTGAGCAAGTTCAGAACCTGCAGGTGCTTTGGATTGAGGCTGACGCAGTGCGCACTTCGGCTTTACAAAACTAAGTAAAGATATGTTGTCTTTCACCTGCTAAGATAGAGAATAAAATAGAAAGTCATCAAGGAAGCATATAACCACCTGACTGGCTTCCCATCCCATGGGTAAAGTATGCTCAACATCATCCAGTGGTTCCCATCCAGAAAGCCAAGGGGACCATGAGATCTCAACCTTCTCTGGTTGGCTGCAGGCGATAGAACACTGTTCTTCTCTTCTCCCGCCCTTTGCTCCATAGTTGGGAAGCATCTCATAAATTGACCTTTGATAATACTTCCTGGATGAGTTGAAGGGCCTGAAACTGTGGCCTTGCTTTCCTGAAGGATTGTCAAAACACTATCTCTTTAGTGATAGACTAAAGATCTGTCTGTTGGATATCCACCGGGCACTTCAAGATAATTGTAAGTGAACTGGGCACGATGGTTCAAGCACATACATCCAACCCACAGGAGGTAGATGTAAAAGGAACAGAAGTTCAAGGTCATGACGTGGCCCCCTAGGAAACTCAAGGAGGAAAAGGATTGCAAGTACAAGGCTATGGTCCTGTTGGGCAATGTTGTGGTTGGAAAAGGACATAATGGATAGGTTGCCTCCCAACCCAGCCCAACCCTTGATGATGCACAGCTGCCACCAAATCTGCTCCTTCAGCCTCAGAATCCATTCATATTTTCTGGGCTATTCCAAAGTTGTGACATTATTTTCTCAGATCAGTCAATCTCATGTCTTTGCCCTGGCATGATATTCCAGACCGGATTGAAGGAAGGGAGGAAATGAATGTGTATTATTTTAACATCTCGTCAGAAGATAGACATCTCCGTTACACTTTTAGACATAAAATTCCTTAGGAATACCACTGATTACAGACACAAGAAGAGAGTATGGAGTCTTTATTTACAGAAAATGAATTATTTTATGTGTTAAGGGATCGGAAGCCCTCAGAGTGCAAACGATAAATATTGGTTGAGTGATTTAATGAACACATGCATATCTGTCCTTTTGCATCTGAATATGTGAGCAGACGCATGTTATGAATGTTCAGGGTCCTTTACTTTCATATCTTTAAAGACAAGTAACTGATCAATTCTATATGTGACTATAAAGAGCATTGAAAATATCCCTCTAAGTGTTGATTTGAGTGCATGGGAAACTACATTAAGAAGTCCTATGACATTCAACGTTTTTTCATATGACCCCCCAGAATAACAAAAGATGATGTGAAACAAAGAAATTTACCCTCCATTTTTTAAAGAATGTGTCTTAAGTCACCGACTGATCCTACACTTTAGGATCAGAAGCGTGAGTAAGAGATAGTGAGTGTGTGGTCCGATAGTGACAGACAGTTAAATGTGACCTACATAATAGTAAAGACAGCTCAACCACCCGTGTGAGCCAACTTAAAGGATTCCTCCGTTAAACGCTAATAGAGTCGTTACATGGCTGAAAATATCTCCAGGAAGAGGCGTGAACTCATGGAACAGTTCCAAGCATAGAGGGACAGCATAATGTGACCAGAACAGGGCTGCAGAGACATCAGGAACGTGGGGCAGCAGCTGCTCAGGAAGCTACAGCCATACTGACTTTGGAGGACAGAGGAAGTTGCCCGTGGTTCTGAGGAGAGGGTGTGGGACGCACCCGCCTAAGGTACAGGAAGCTTGGGCTCTTTGCTGATAACCTTTCAGGGCAACCTAAGGAGGTTCTCCTACCGGGTCTCCTTGAAAAGTGATGAACAATTCAGACACGGGACTCATTCAGACCATCAGCCTCCTGAAGCAGCTAGTACTACTTGGGTTAGAGAGGCAGGTGGTATATAATCAAATAGACCTGAGTTCTGATTCCCAGCTGATGGATCCTTCTGCTCTGCTCCCCAGTTCCTCATGAATGTGGGCCCGTGGTTGAAACCCCGAGTCCTGGTGGCCTCTTCAGCAGCCTAGTTTTGGATGGTGTTTATTATGTACGTGTGTGGATATTTTTCCCGCGTGTCTATTTGTGTACCATGTGTATACCTGGCATCTGTGGAGAGCAGAAGAGAGCACATCCGATTCCCCCCCCATCACATGTGTGAAGGGGTCAGGGGTCTACAGCAAGTGTCTTCGTCCACTGCTCTCCACCTTGCCTTGTGAGACAGGGTCTCTCACTGGACCTGGATCTCACTGACTGGCTGGGTAGAGGGGAGGGCGCAGGCTGTGGAGATCCTGCCGTCTCCCTCTACAGCTGGGGGGCGGGGGGGATTTCAGGTATGTGAAATCGCCATACCTCCATCTTTATTTTTAAAACTTCTTATAATTTGACAGTTTCACACGTGTCTATAGTGAGTTTTGGTTCTTTCCATTTTTAGTACCCCCCCATCTCATCCCCAACAAGCCTGTCCTTGTTTCCACACCTTTTGTGTGGTCACCCGCCAAGTGTATGCCTGAGTGAGCATGGGCGGGGTTGTGGGTGAAGCATGGCGCTTCACCAGTGGCCAGAGTCCTGAAACAGCTCTCAGTGTGGATGCTAGGGACCTGCCCTCAGATACTCCTGCCCATTTGGCAAGTGTGTCACTGACGAAGCCGGCTCCTCAGCTCCGCACCTTGATTTTCTAGCCAGGAAAATTATGTCTTCATTCCCTTGTGGGGGTACTTCATGTCACACGTGTTGTGACAAATGAGTTAGACACAGTAGATACCCAGTTAATTCTTGCTAAATGAATAAAGATTCACACACATATACAAGGTCTACATAAGGATCCAGCAATGGAGGCTGTGTCATGCTGGTTCCCTTAATCTCTAGGAAGCACCCTTTGGTGGGGAAATGCCTTGAAGCTTAGAGCAACTGGCTCCGCATCAGGCCAAGAATTTCACAGCTCAAGAGCAGATGTGATTGAATGTGTTGACAAAGAGTGGGTTTGCTGGGTCAAGTGCTGATTTTTCCAGATCAATTTTCAAACGGCCTCTGCCAATTTAGGGCAATGGCACTATCCATAATGTCTCAGAGAAGGTATCAATCAGGAAGCAGAGGCTAAGCTAATTTATCCCAGCTTAGCGAGTCCGTCCGTCCGTGAGGCAGACTGCCTGATTCATCTCTTCCACCCCTTTGTCTCACTCTGCGAAGTTGAAAACATTTTGGAGGGGAACTGTGGGAATCATCTTCCCTGGAACGCTGGCAGATAGTTCTTAATTCCATTCATGGAAGCTTGGTGCCAGTTCAAAAGGCTTTGTTAAATATTGCCCCAGCTTAGCAGGCGCCGTTCTTCTCAACTTTTCTTTGGCAAAGAGCGTACAATCCCTGTTTCCTGCAAACACGTGAAGAGCTACCAGGCATCATCTCTTTCTTTATCTGGGTGTTATCTGGAATATTCTGAATTTAGAACGGCTTCAGAGGGATACTGTCTCACGGAGACTATTCAGGGATAAACTCCAGATATATATACATATATATTCCTTCTATTTGCAGTAAAAAGCTGCGGCTCTGGAAATGCTCTCACGCTCATTCTTTCTTAAAAGAATGAGGCGTCCTGAAATTCAGCCTATCGTGTGCACGGGATCGGATTCCAGCTATCTTAACAGAAAATCAACAGAGTGAGATACAATTCACATGGCTCCATAGACAAAAGGCAGTTGTTTCCGCACAAGCTGTGAGTGCTGCACTGAGTAGTGTTGCACTGTGAGTGCTCCTGAGCAGTTTTCAGGTTTTTTTTTTTTTTTTTTTACTTAAAGAAAGTGATAGAAGCAAAAAGAAAAAGAAAACCAGGCTTCACTAATCCCACAGCTAATAAACCGGCCCTCGGGAGGAAGAACCGAGCACTTTAAGCGGCACTTCCTCTATTTCCTGTATAAAACTAAGTTTCAGAGGGAAAATGTAATTTAGTGATCTACCGCCAAGCTGTCCCTGCTTCACTGTTTATTCCGTTTCTGGCCACTGTCCCCTTTATCCATTTGGACAACACATGCAAAATAATTGTTACATTTGAATCTTAGAAAAACGCACAAACTTTAGTATCTTTTCAGCAATGTGCTTCTAGTCAAGGCCTGAGAACATTCTCTCACAAGAATCCTACCTTCTTTTGTTTGGTTGGTTGGGTTTTTTTGTTCTGTTTTGTTTTGGTTTGTTTTTTCAAGACAGGGTTTCTCTGTATAGCCCTGGCTGTCCTGGAACTCACTCTGTAGACCAGGCTGGCCTCGAACTCAGAAATCTGCCCGCCTCTGCCTCCCAAGTGCTGGGATTAAAGGTGTGTGCCATCACTGCCCTGCTCGAGACCTACCTTCCTGAGAAAGGCCGGATGCACTGTGTGAGCAACTGCTCTTACATGACATGACATTCAGAGCTGTGAGCCGATGGCTCTAGCTGGAAGGGAATGAGCTTCTGGTCATGAGGATAGCATGCACGGGTCATGTGGATAGCATGCACGGTGAAGGGAACTCATGCCTCCTCCTCTACCTGAGAAAACCCTTCTCCTACAGAACCCTCACAGCTCCCATCTGGGACGTGCAAACAATACTTGAAATGTAGGATTAGGACGTGGGATCTGAGTGGATAGAAGGAAATAGAGAACTCCACAGTATTTCAATCTCTTACATCCTAATATAGTTGACTGTGTACATAGACAGTTGAAATAGGAGGTGAAGATACATCGCAGTGTTGTGATACACACAGATCCACGTGGAGAGCCTGGGTCTGAGGGCATGAAGACAGCTTGAGGCAGGACGTGTGTTTTTATCTAATTCCTGGATCACAAACGGTATTTTGCCCAAAAGATAATAAATAAAAAATCTAGTCAAGAGGATTTGAACATGACTCCTAAAATCCTGTTCACTTATAGTTAGTTCCCTAAATCGAGCTGAGGATGGTACCCAAGGATCCAATGAGATGTCACTCCCAGGACCATATTGTGTAGGGCAAAAGAGAATCGTGTTGACTCTCAACAGTCAAGTCTCTAACGGGATTAACTAGGCTTCTACAGAAGAGAGAATGGAAAGAAGGGTGAGAGGACTTTTCAAGAGGCTGTGGAGTAGGGACCCATGTAGAAGCTCAAAGAGGGAAGCCAATGGAGAGACAGGAAGCAAGATGCTGGGTGCTTGGGTCGAACTGCTCCAGGGGAGTTGAGGCAGGGTGGAAGCAGAACCTCCTCTCACCATGTTTCATGCTGCCTCTGCACTTGGGTGGGAGTCTTGTCCAATACTGAGAAGACATCCCAGTCAGATAAGTACAGGCTTCTTACTCACAAGAAGGCAGGTGTGTACTAATACCGAGTTGTCATAGAGACCTAGAGAGAGACACAAGCAGTGCTATCATGCAGGTTCCAGTGTGAAAGGGTAGCCAGTGTCTCCTTGGCTAGTCCCATGCCTTTTATGGAGAAATCCCCAGGAGAGATGGAAAGTCAAGTTGTGTGGTTGTACTAGGGAGCGGAGACCCGGATAAACACAGGGATTGGTGATTATAACTATATTTGAAAAAAAAAAGGTGGTGGAAATAGGAATGGGAGGAAGGAGGGTAGAGCTGTGAACATGAGAGGTGCCATCTTCATAGATGCTTCAACATCTAACCTGACTTAGGGACCCATATGCTTTCAGTTACTTCAAACTTTAAAACCATTCTGGGTAAGACCGTAGGAATTATCTGATGACAGATAGAATTGAGAAAACTTCCAATTGTATGGGGCCAAGCCACCTGCATTCTTCCATTTAACTCCTCTCTGCATGTGAGCAGATGTGTTTGATGGATTTATGGAATCATTGATGTTTTTCTTTTCTTTTCATTGAGACAGCGTCTCATGCTGGCCTTGAACTCTCTGTGTAGTTGAGGACTTTGAACTCCTGATCCTCCTGCCTCTGTCTCCCACCAACTTTATTTAGCTCTAGAGATGGAACCTAGACTTTGTGCATGTCAGGCAAGTATTCTACTGGTGAAGTCACATCCCTATTCCTACAATATGGTTTTTAACTGACAAATAGACATCAAATTGGGACATAGCACTCATCTTGTCTAGCCCCTGCCTCTGGACCCAGGAAGATTCCCATGGATTCCCAAGATGCAGTGGAGGTGAAGAACGGCAGCCAGCCTATCACCAGGTACTTGGCAGAAGGTAAGGGATGACCAGGATTCCATTCTGCGGGCTCCTCTTTTCCCCATTCCACTACCAAGAATAGGTCCAGGACCTATGACAACATCAGCGAGACTTGCAGATATGATCCCTCTAAAAACAATCTCAGGAGGAATTGTCCAGATGGGAATTTCCAGCTGAGCCTGGAAATAATGCAGGCCACCACGGCATCTGAGCGTGTGGGTGTCAGGCATGGTGGGGGGGGAGGGGGGGCAGTGCTCCTCTGTTTGGACATGTGTGCAGGCCGGAGGCTGATGTCTGGATGCCCTCCTCAATTGCTTCTTCACCTTACCACTCTCTCTGAGCTTAGCACTTGCTGCTTGCTATTTCAACTAGACAGACTGACCAGCCACCTCCCTTTCCCTCATGACTCTCTTCAGCGCCCTGCGTTGGGGTTAAATATGCTAAATGCCCTTCCATGCTTTATACGGAAGCTGGGATCCCAGCTCCTCAGTAAGTACTTTACCCACTGAGCCATTATTTCACAAGCCCTAACTTTTTAAAAAAAAATTTCTTCATTATTGCACAGAAATGGGATGTAGAGTTAGTTGCATATTTTATCCAATAAGAAGGCTATCCACCTTTTGGCATGTAATAGACATCTTTTGTACAATTCCAATAGTTTTGCAAAAACAGACTCACATTCAAACTTAAAGACTTATTAGCTCTCCCTCCCTCCTTCCCTCCCTCCCTCCCTCCCTCCTTCCCCCTCTCCCTCCCTCCTCTCTAACCCTGCATCAAGATCTAATTGCATACATGCACACAGCAGGCCAGATGTTGCATATTAATATCATGATAACCATTACTGTTATGACTTCCTACGGCATTGCTCTTTCTTGTAGCTAATCTTTTCAAAAGCCAAGGCCTCATTATTTTAAGGTCCCTACCTAAACGAAACATTTGCTTTTGCACTTAAGGCTGTCAGAAACACTGTGGGTGGAGCAGAGGAGACCTGCCTGTCTTCCAGGCCCCATGAAGTCACTGGGAACAGCCTACAGAGCATGGATAACCTCCTTATGCAAGCGAGGGGGAAAAAAGCTCACATCCCTAAACCAGGGTGAAAATGTGCTCACTTCTGAAAATAATATGTCTTTGGTTTCAATTCATATTCAACCCTTTCAAGGATCTCGAAGAAACAGAGCAGGAGCCGGGCTCCAGTTCCCCGATGAATTGAGCGTTTGTTGCCTTGGAAAAAGATCCATCCTGTGGGGTGTCCATGGCAGCTGACTGACTCCCAGAAAGGATGAAGGATTACAAACCGGGCTCCAGTTGGATGTGATTTCAGCCGAGTGTGGTATTATTTTTCCTTTATGGTTAACAGCCTTGTGCTTCCCCCCTGTGAGAATGGGAGGAGGGCATGAGTGACCCACGTGGAGCTCCCCCCAGGAAGGGCACTGCGGGCCTGCGGCTCTAGATGTGTGGCATATCCCTGATGCTCCCTAAGAGCCGGCTAGCCCGGCCTGTGGTTTTTCCAGGTGGTGCTTCAAACATGCCTCACCGAAGCCCACTTGAAACCTTAGGAAGGCTCTCTTCGTGAATCGTGTTCTTTCTGGGGATGGCTGTGGGATTTATAAGAGAGTTCATCATTTTGGACCAGGCTCCAGTCTGAAGAAACACAACCAGCTGTAATCTGGCCTAACCCTAATAGAGTATTACAGCATGATCAACTTGGGAATTTAGTGTTTACATGTTTAGGCTTAATCATATTTTAACCCCATCACATCGGCCACACGCAGTAACAGCTTGCTGATCTGCACTTCCCTGCAAGTGCAGATCGCAAGGCACTGGGTGTTGCCTTGGGGCCCAAGTGCGTTGACGGTGATGATGGTGTCTGTCCCTAGCTCTGACCTCAGCACCGAGAGGACAGCTTCTGCCAAGATATGACAGGCCACGTTCCCACAGGCCTGGTGCTCACATCCCAGAGACTCACACCATTGGCGTGTTAACCATTCCTCTGCCAGTAGCCTTCAACGGCCAGTAGCGACTTCGACTTCAGGATATTCTGCATGCCGGGATGTTGACTGGCCTTTTCTTGCATAGGTCTTGTGCAGGCAAGCACAAGCGGCTGTAGTTCGCTACGTCAGCTACGAAAAGGATCCTACTCCAGGTTCCTGCTCTTGGACCATTGTCTCAGTGTACCAGAAGAGGAGGAGACATGAAATGAAAAGCCAGTGGTGAACAACACCAAGAGAGAGGTAGGAGGTGCTCAGAGCTGTTGCTTAGACAGGTGGCTCCCCCAGAGGAGCTTAAAGGACTTTGAAGAAGGGCTATCACCAGCCAATGAAATCACATTAGAGAATCCTTGCCCTCTACCGGCGGAACCTACTCCCTGCCAGCCCCCATTTAAAAATGTTCATCACTAGGACCTAATAGTAGCTAAAAACAACTCTTTGTCCTTCTTTGCTTTGCCAGTTCGACAACGGGGTGGCCCAGCTCTGGAATCACGTCTTTAATTTACACTGGCAACTTGCTGGCAGCATCAGCTTAAACGTCAGACGGATAACACAAGGCCTAGGGAGACCAGCATGCCTTTGCAGAGCACCATTTAGGTTCAGGTAAAGAAAAGCCTCAGCCACATTGTCTGCAGCCTTGGAGCCAATGCAAACATGGGGCTGCCTGTTCGGGTATGACGGCTCATGGCACATCCCTGTCTTCTCTGCTAGCTCTCTTCAGCTTCTGGGATGTGCAGCCAGAATGGTCTTTAGTGCCCCACCCCCGTCTTCTTTATACGGCCTGTCAGCATGGTAGACGAGAGCTGCCGTCTTCCTGCTGAAGTTATCCCAGGCTTCTCTCCGTATGCTTCCTTGCTTCAATGTTCCAGTTTCTGACAATGCTCTGCCTGTCACCTACCAGGACTGCAGTGAGTCCTTAAGGAGAAGATAGTAACTGACTAGTGTGTGTGTCTGTGTGTGTGTGTATGTGTGTGTGTGTCTGTGTGTCTGTGTGTGTGTGTGTCTGTGTGTCTGTGTGTGTGTCTGTGTGTGTGTATGTGTCTGTGTGTCTGTGTGTGTGTCTTTGTGTGTGTGTGTCTATGTGTCTGTGTGTGTGTGTCTGTGTGTGTGTCTGTGTGTGTATGTGTCTGTGTGTCTGTGTGTGTCTGTGTGTGTCTGTGTGTCTATGTGTCTGTGTGTCTGTGTGTGCGTCTGTGTGTGTATGTGTGTGTGTCTATGTGTCTGTGTGTGTGTCTGTGTGTCTGTGTGTGTGTCTGCATGTGCGCGTGGCATGCACATACCCACATACACACACACACTCACACACACACAGGCTTTCTCACTGGAGGAGAAAACACATCTCTCAGCAAGTACAGTAGAAATGTGAAGCTTCATAGGCCGTTTCCAGTGTTCAACGTTGAGAACCCCCAAGCCTTGTCCAGGAGAAAAGTGTTAAGATACAAGGAAATATCTTCATTTTTGTGTTGAGAGTGCACTGTGGAAATTTAGGAGCTAGCTACTGAAAAGTAGAGACAAGGTTATTTCTGAAAGAAGTTATTACGAAAAGCAAGAGATGGCCAGCCACAGTACCATGTACATGTATCTTTGGTCCCAGAACTTGGGGAGTAGAGCTCCAAGTCTGAGACAAAGGAGACCTAGCTAAGGAGACCCTCTCTGAGAAGCAAGGCAAGAGAAGAGTAGCTCCGACAGGGCCCTCTGGCTGTCCACCGCACTCCTCTCACCTTTTCTGTAACAGGTGGCAGATGGTTTGTGAATGAGCCTGAGGCTGTCTGGGCGGGGACTATATTCCTCACCCCTCTTTGAGCTTCTCTTGGTGTTACACTTGACCCTCTCTGACAGGATGCAAGTAGAAGCCAGGGGTAACGTTTCTGGGACAGCCATCTCCAACCTTCTTTTACACTCCCTTCTCCTTCCTCACTCATGGCTGTGAGCACCAGGTTACAGCAGCTTTGGCTGTGTGAACAGTGAAGAACAGGAGAATTGAAAGGGGGCCGGGAACGCACTAACAATCGGATACCTGAGTGACCGTGTGGAAAAGAACCAAAGACCAGCCCAGAAACTTACTTCTTAATGAAAGATGTTTGGCTCTTTGAATCATAATATCTAGGGCTCTCATAATCACATCCAAATTGTCTCTCTTGAGCGGCGGCCTCAGATGACTAATAGAAAGAGGCAGCCTCAAATAGAATGGGCCAAGCGGGCGTTCTGCTATGTCAGATGGGACGAAGGATATGGAAAGCAGGTACCTGATGCTACGGCTTGACTCTCAAAAGCCCCACGGGTTTCTGTTTGGATGCTCCATCCCAAGGTTAGAGGCATTGTTTTGGAGATGCTGTGGATTCTGAGTGATGGTGGTGCAGCCTGGTGGTCAGAGGTCATTGCTGGTGGGTGTTTTGTATTTACAGTCCATCTCCTGCTTCCTAGCCATATAAGTAGCCACTGCCTCAACCTCTGTCTAGCTGGCTCATGGGGGACTACTCCACCACAGCCAGGGTCCTCTGAAATCATAAGTCAACATGACCCTTTCATCCGCTAAGCTGTTTCCACCTTAGGTTCTTTTGAGCACAGCAACGAAAAGGTAGCTAATCCACTTGACAGTCGGAGGCTGGCAATGGTTCGGCTCTCATCAATTAGGATAATGTCTGAACAGTAAACGTTTTTATTAGGACTGAGAAACAAAAGAAAGTTAACGAGACGGAACGCAGAGAGGAAAACGAGAATTTAATAGAGCAAGACATTGTAGAAAACGGTTTCTAGGGGAAACAGATGGCCCAGAGAGAAGAGAACACCCTGAGAAGAATATTAGGCTATGGAGTCGCAAAGGTGTGAATTCAAGAAAATGTCTTCAATAAGTGAAAAATAACTTTAGAACGTAGAAGAGGAGAACGAGCAGGCAGCAGACAGTTGGTACACCTCCTTCCTTATCCTTCAAATCCCCTGCCTTTCAGAGCCCAGTCATAGGCTCATCTGCCTCACAAGCCCTGTAACAGGGGTCATCTCCACCCTGAAGCAGAGAGGACTCACTCTGTTTTCTATAAAGTTCCATAAAGAAGACCTGTGTCCCTAATGGGTAGCCCTGCATGCTGAGCACACCATACATGTCTGCATCATTATAACTGTATATATCTAAATATCCTGTTAACGGAGTGCTTTGCTCACAAGCTACTTGGCTATGTTACAGCCTGGAACAGAAAGCCCCAAAGTGAGACGTGGGTCACTTTGAGATCTTTATTTCCTAAATGGAAACTGGAATTCTTCAAATGTCAGGCGAGCACAGCAGCTGCCTGCCATCCGAGGGGGCCTTGCTTATATCAGCGTCTGAAATAGAACCCCCAGATCATATAGCCCCTCCCAGAGGTGGCAAATCATAAATATAAAATTGCTTTATTCTCTTCTTCTTCTAGGAAGGAACTCCCATCCACCTTCCTCCACGATGGAATCAAGGTGTCAAACAGCGACTACTAATGGAAGATCAGCTTCCCGACCAAGTACACAGCTTGTTTATGGAGGAAAATGCTCTTCGGTTCTTAAACTTTCAGATAGCTGGTCAAAGCAAATGAACAGGTTTTGTTTTGTTTTGTTTTGTTTGTTTTGTTTTAATTAAAGAAGAAAACTACCACGCCCTGGTGTGTCTGGCAATCAAAGGCAGGGTTTCATCCTGAAGGGTAGCCTTACAGATGGTGCTCAGAGGCTGAAAACAAGGGCCAGGTCCACTTACTGCAATAGCAATATTCTTGGTGTCTTTGTGGAAGCCACTAGCAGCTGTGAGTTCTTAAAGAGGGTGGTGAAGAGAAACACAAATGGTTCCTGGACTCTGTGCGCCTTACCCTTTCACCTTATTGTTCTATAAATCAGAAACATGTAAAAAAAAAAATAATAACCACCACCCCCCTTTTCTTTCTGGGCCTGTAAATCTGTTTCCTTTAATCCTGTGGAGAGATGCCTGTGGTTTCAGAGCCTTGGGAACTTCCAGTCTGTGTGACACGTATGTGTGGTTAGTCAGTGATCTACGTGTCTACTGAGGCTCTGACTGGGAGTTGTTGCAAAGTTCTGTCTGACTCCATTCTCCTGGAGAAGATAAGAATATCCTTAGCATATTCGTCCTGAAGATTCCTTCCTTCCTTCCTTCCTTCCTTCCTTCCTTCTTTCCATTCCTTCCTTTCTCCCCTTCCTCCCTTCCTTCTCTATCTTTTTTTTTTTTGGTT
>NW_022196891.1:83443416-83449712 GCF_008632895.1 Mastomys coucha
TTCCTTCCTTCCTTTCTCCCCTTCCTTCCTTCCTTCCTTTCTTCCCTCCTTCCTTCCTTTCTTCCTTCCTTCCTTTCCTTCCTTCCTTTTCTTTTTACTTCCCTTTTTTGTAATAAGCAGGAACTGTTTTTCCCCAGATGTATACAATTGGGCCAATGGTGGATTTTTAGTTTTCGAGCAACTTCTCCATCTCTCCAGTTCCCTAAGACAAAGTTTGCACCACCTCTACTGTCATAGAAAGCTCCTCAACCTTCACATTGCAAACACTTACTGAGCAGAGTTCACTGGAGTCAATAAGGTGGACTGTGTGGTCCTTACTTCTTATGCCCGGACTTGGCTCATGATCCACAAAAGAACACAATCACTGTGTTGTTACAAACAAACTATTGTGGGAAATGTCACTCCTCTTTCTATATTAAAGAGCTGAAATTAAATCGACAACAGTGTCAGGCATGAGATCTAATCCAGAAGGACTGGAAGCTGCCCCCTGGGCAATGGGAAGTTCAGCTACAAGAGCCAGGTTCCCAGTGTTACCAAGATGGAAACCAGACTGAGCCATCCTATAATTTTCATCCAACAACAACTAGCCCAGCTTTGGGTAGACTGACAGCCCTTTACAACTGTGCCTCTTTCCTTCATTGTGAGTTGCACCCGGCACTTTCAAGTTGTATGTACGGCTTTAAATTTAGATTTTTTCCATCTGACAGACTGGTATATCAGTGTGAGGGTTTATATATATGGATAATTATAGTGATGTATATATGGATATCACACACACGTGGAGGATGGATGGATGGATGGATGAATAGATGGCTAGATGAGAGACAAAGAGAGAGAGGGGGAAGAAGGAAGAAAGGTATTGCTGGCTCTGATTTTTACATACAGCCCTACTTAAGATTGTTTCAACTATCTTATCAGCAGACTAAAAGTAATAACAGTTAGCTCTATTATTTTTCCATTAAATTAGATACCATTGCGTAAGGACAGTGGGTAAGGTTAGCGATGAAATTCAATGTATTATAATTACATGAAGCCTTCCATCTCTCTGTAACAAAATAGCCAGGGCTCATACTAAACCATAAATGAGGGTCCATCACTTCACTGTTTAAAACCATAATGATTTCCTCTCACACTCCCAGGAAATGCCAAGGACTTTGTCAGACCCCGAGGGACCCTCAAATCTGACCCCTATTTTTTCATGTTGGTGGCATGATATCATATACTGGCTCTCATGGTTCAGCCTCCCTAGACTCTTCCTACATGGATGTTAGGCATGCTTATGCACAGCCAAGATCTTATACCCAAGCTCTTCCATTTAGCTGTCATAGCCCCTAGCACTATCACGTAAATAGTCTATTTATTGCCATGCTCGAAAACTAGATGAGGGCACAGGCTTCTTCAGTTTCCTTTACCGATATATTTTTAGTAGAAGCATAAATTCGGCAACCTGTCATCATCGATTAAACAACCATGGATAAATCAGCTTCTCTGATGCTAAAAATCTGCCACATATGTAAATCCATACCATCATTCTCATCCTTATCGTCATCATTTGCGGTACTGGGGATCAAACCCAGGGTCTTACATGCAGGAGGCAAGCACTCTACCACACCAAGCCATACCCTCAGTTTGAGCATAATAACTGATATACAATAATTAGGCAAAATAATCCATTGACTGAATTTTAGCTTCCTAGCTGGCACGCACCCCCCACCCCTAGCCCCCGCCCATTAGCAGGTGTTGTCTCCCAGGGTGCTGATTTTGGGACAAAGTTTTCTATTTCTGATTAACCTTTTTGCAGCAGTGACCTGCTGACCATCTGTTCTTTACTGGGAGCCTCTCTCCTAACTTTGGAAATTCTGTGCAGTTTGTCTAGCAAGTCACCCTTGAGTTACCTCCTTTCTGGTGTTTTTCCTGGATTGTAGGAATGGAAGTCCTCCTGTGATTCCTTGAGATCCTCGCACAATGTTACAAATAGGTATAGGACCACCTCCTCAGCAAATGCCTATCTAAGTGCCAGTGAGTGATTGGGCTGGACTTCGACTTCCATGACACTCCATCATGGAAGATGTCCGAAAGGAATGCATGCATAGGTGCTCGCTAGGTCACTAAGTGTCTGGGTCAACGAAACAGCTTAATCAAGGCAGTTAGTTACATCCTGATTCTGTCTTGCTAGATTTGTTTGTTTTCTTTTTAAAAAAAGAAAAAAGAAAAAAGAGAAACCAGTAGTCTTCCATAAGCCTGGATGAGTAGCTTCAGGATTCTATGGAGTTACTTATCTGATCGCACAGCCAATCCCTTCCTGTTTCAATTGCAAGGCCTTGGGGCAGGATCCTATTGGCTGGTGCACCAGTGACACAAATAGAGAGTCCTTCCATTTTCAAATGTTGGTCACACTATTTTTCCTTGTAAAACTCAAAAGGACTATAAAGTGACTTTTAGACAACAATTATGAGGAGATGGGTGGTGCCTTTGCTTGCCCATAAACAACCTGAGCATACATAATGCCACTGACTGTAGACACTGAAATAAAAACATATCCACGGAGGTGAGATTTCATTTTTCTTCCCTGTAAAGGAAGTACCTAGAACATCAGTCTGTATGGTTCTCCCATCCGGGCAGCTGCCGCCCTTTCTGGTCCCTCCTGGGTGTTGCAATTCGTGTACCTTCCTTTCAGGACTCTAGCCTGTGGCACACACAAGCTACTGGGGAACAACTTACAATTTCTGAGGCAAATATGGTAATTTTTTGACTGTTTTCTCTTATTTCTAAATATTCTTGAACACAGAGTCAGCGGTTCTGTGGCATATTCACATTCACTGAAGCTAGCATTCCCTGGGCTGTGGAATCGCCTACCACAAATGTGGACTGCTGCCTTCTGAGGGCATCTCAGCACCCCCCTACACACACACACACACACACACACATACATACACATGCACACACATACACATGCACACACATACACAAACACACACACATACACAGGCACACATATACAAGCACACACACATACACAGGCACACACACACATACACACACATACACATGCACACATATACAAACACACACACATGCACACATATACAAGCACACACACATACACAGGCACACACACACATACACACACATGCACACATATACACACACATGCACACATATACACACACATGCACACATATGCACACATACACACATACACACATATACACACATACACACACATATATACACACATGCACACATACACACACATATACACATACACACACATACGCACACACACATACACACACGTACACACACATACACACTCATACACACACACATATACACATACACGCACACACATACATACACGTATACACACAGGCACACATACACACACATGTACACACACACATACACACACATACACACACACATGCACACATACACACACATGCACACATACACACATATACACATAAACACACATATACACACACATGCACACATATGCACACATACATACAAATACACACATACACACATATACACACACATACACACATATATACACACATGCACACATACACACACATATACACATACACACATACATACACGTATACACACAGGCACACATACACACACGTATACATACACACACATACACACACACAGACACGCGCGCGTGCTCATACATACTATTGTTTATTAGTTGCTGCATTTATTGTTTTTTTTTTCTTTAAAACTCAGAAATGCTGGTGAAATTCAAAACAGCCTAATTAAGCTTCAGATGGGAGGGTCTGATAAGATGGGCATAGAGCCGCAGGCATTCCAAGATTCTCAAATAGCATGATCTGATTGGATTTTTTCTAGACTGCAGAGGCCGTAAGCCCACGGTAATCTAAAACACTCTGAGTCCTGCCAGCTGCCGTCTTCTCATTTCCAGTTTCCTCGTGCTATAATTTCAGTCTCATTTGTGAGAAACTGTGGACTTCCTCACCTTGGTAGACCATCTTAAGTTACATGCTATTCAGTTGAGCTACTATTTAATGAGCTAATTACATGTTAGTTAATAATAGAACGTTTCTTCAACAGTCAGCCATCAAATACCACCTTAAGCAAATTGCCCGAATCTCGAAGAAGAATGTCTGGGAATGGAATGGTCTGAAACAAGGATTACAGAACAACTGGCTGTGGTGGAAGGTGGAAGTTAGATACCAGGCTCCCAAGCATCGATGGCGTCAGCGATACGACAACTGTTTTAGGGTTTTTATCTGTCCAAATGATGTTTTACATTAATTTGGAGTGAGCTTAATTTTATCAGTGTGTGACAACTGGAAAAGGGGTGAGTCCTATCGGGTAGCCCCATTGCTAGTCTCCAAACATGGGTTCTTGGCTACGAAGGTGATGCAGGCAATTGGCCTCTGCGTTTGCCTGTAAACTTTGCTCCCAACACTTCCCTATTTAATTCTAGGCCCAACTCTAAGGAGTACACACCTGGATGTGCTGAGTATTGATGACTGCAGACTCCAGCTGTCTTAGTCAGGGTTTCTATTCCTGCACAAAAAGCATCATGACCAAGAAGCAAGTTGGGGAGAAAAGGGTTTATTGAGTTTACTTCCACATTGCTGTTGATCACCAGAGGAAGTCAGGACTGGAACTCAGGCAGGTCAGGAAGCAGGAGCTGATGCAGAGGCCATGGAGGGATGTTCCTTACTGGCTTGCTTCTCCTGGCTTGATCAGCCTGCTCTCTTATAGAACCCAAGACTTTTAGCCCAGGGATGGCACCACCCACAAGGGGCCCTACCCCCTTGATCCCTAATTGAGAAAATGCCCCACAGCTGGATCTCATGGAGGCACTTCCCCAACTGAAGCTCCCTTCTCTGTGATAACTCCAGCCTGTGTCAAGTTGGCACACAAAACCAGCCAGTACACAGGTGATAATCACTATAAGAGAGCATGTCTTTCTGGGGTGAGTTGGGACCTATTTATCCTCAAACCATCCTTAAACCTTCCCATCTCTGTTTGATTTACTGCTAGTCATATCAGTGTATCACTGGCTCCCATATCAGTTGCACACAGCTGGCAAGGAAACCTATCAAGAGGTTGGAAGTACTACACAGGATGGGGCAAATGAAATAACGCTGGTCTCTTCAACTCCGGTAATGCCCCAGGCCACAGCTATATCTCTTCCAACTGCCTCATTAGCTCCCCAAGCTTCCTATGGCCGACTTATAGATGGGAGAGTCTTCCTGACCCTGTTGATTTCTGGGTTGCTTCCTTGTCCCTCCACACCTCTCACTTTCTACTCAGTGCAATAACTATAACTGATGTAGCTCAGTTGGTAGAGTGGCATGCATGGCCTGCACAAAGCCTTGGGGTGGATCCCCAGCACAGCAGACACCAGATGTGGTGGCACAAGTTTATAATTCTGGCACTGAGGAGGTAGATACAAGATAATCAGCAGTTAAGGTCCCTCTCTTCTAATGGTGAGTAAAAGCATGCTCTACTTTCCCAATTACTGTATCCGGGCAGATTATAGCTGAGGTACCAAATGCCTAAGGCTGCCTCCATTTCACATTCAGAATAGATGCTTAGCTCCGAAATTTTTTAATTATATTTTTTTGATGTGGAATTGCGCACAGTAATTGTTTTTGTTTGTTTGTAGGAATGCTAGCATGGATAGAAGAAAGCACACAGTCATAAGTTACTCAAATTTCTGCCTGGCTTTCTCTATCTTGGAATTCTACTCTTCTTACACAGCAGGGCACATATTTTTGGTGAGGTCACACACACCCGGGGACATGATGTCATCTTGCACATTGTGTTACAAACAGGTTTAATAATACATTGCTGAATCTTAAACCCTGAGTGGAGGGGGCTTCAGTCCAGCTGCCAGAGTGACGGTCCATCTGCTAGACCTGTTAGGCGGCAGCCCCGGGAGCTCCGCACGTTTCTCCTCCAGAGACAGAGCAGAAATGACTCCTGCAGATGCACGGCTCAGCTTTAAAACAGAGGTGATGTCATCACAGTGACTGGCTTTTATTTTCCCCTTCCCCTTCGTGCCTCTCCGTTCTCTGCTCCTCACACTCTGCTCCTTCCTTTCCCTCTTCATTTCTATGATTCTTGTGTTTTCCAGCTTAAATGCAGCCAGTAATTGGTTGGCATTTATCACAGACAAATTAATCAGAATCTTTACCTACTTCTGTCCCTCTCAAAATAAAGAGTTACAAAGAATTCTACAACCCTTGATGCTACACATGACTCTCCTTTTCTCATCTCTTCTTTTCTCCCCTTCCTCTCTC
>NW_022196891.1:83449722-83471501 GCF_008632895.1 Mastomys coucha
TCTCTCTCTCTCTCTCTCTCTCTCCTTCCCACCCACCCCCCCTCTCTGTTATCACAGTGTAGTATGGACTTATCATCTTTCCCAGGCTCACCTCACTTTCACTATCCTCCTGTTTCACTTCCTCGGCTTTCCAAGGCTCTGGGATTACAGACATTGTCCCCCTAGTCAGCATAGCTATACCTTCCAATGTGGTGAGACCATACCTTCCATTGATTGCATCTTTCTCCACGCCAAGTTGTCCAATCCTGGCCCATCATTGCCTCCTCTCTTCCCCTCATCACAGAGCACACCTTCCTTTGCTCCCAGTCTGGCTGAACACTTTTGTCAGGTTCCCTTGAGACACCTATTCTGTCAGGCATTCTCGTGAAATCCCAAGTACTCACTAGAGATTCTTCAGATCACCTTGAATGATTTCTATATGATCACTGCTGGTGATCACTACTGCTTCCACAGAAAGGTATGACTCCCTCCACAAAGTCCATAGCAAACAGCATTCTCTCTGAAAACACTCAGATTCATCGTAAAAAATGAGGAGATTCAATAGTTGTGTAAAACAGACCCACAATCAACAGACCATATGTATATGTGCATGTGTATGTATGTGTATGTATAATGTATATGTAAAGTGTATAGGTACATATGTTTATATAATATGTGTATGTCACTTCAAGGATAAGAAAAACATTAGATAAGAAGCAAACTTGAATTCTAGAAAGCAGATAAATGGAAAGTAATTGCCACGGCCCAAGAAACAGAGGAATTAAGTCAGCTGTAAGCTGTAAGCAAAATTAAAATGCTCAGTCCAGAGAGACAACACATAATGCCCAATGGGTCAAGATTTGTTGACTTCACGTGTCTGGAACGATGAATTAGAAAAGAATAGATAAAATATGAGGGAAAGGATCTCTTAAGAACTAGGCAAATAGGCCATTCCCAAGTCCTTTGTGCCAGGCTGTCCTCCCTGCTCATAGCTCAGAAAGTTCAAACCTTGCCTACTACAAGGTATAGATGTCGTGTTAAAAAAATCTCAGCTCTAAATGGCTATTAGCCCAGAAGTTCGGAATACACGAAGAACAACCCACAAACCACAAGAAACTCAAGAAGAAGGAAAACCAAAATGTGGACATTTCATTCCTTCTTAAAAGGGGGAACAAAATACCCACAGAAGGAGTTGCAGAGATTAACTATGGGGCAGAGACTGAAGGAAGGACAAGCCAGCCTGATATAGCTATCTCCTAAGAGGTTCTGACAGTACCTGACTAACACAGATGTAGAGGCTCACAGCCATCCATTGAACTGAATACAGGGTCCCCAGTGAAGGAGTTAGAGAAAGGACCTATGGAGCTGAGGGGTTTGCAACCCCTTAGGAAGAACAACAATATGAACTAACTAGTACCCTCAGAGCTCCCAGGGACTCAACAACCAACCAAGGACTGCATATGGTGGGTCTGATTGTTCTGGCAGCATGTGTATAGTAGAGGATTGCAAAGTCGATCATCAATGGGAGGAGATGCCCTTGGCCCTGTGAAGGTTCTGTGTCCCAATGTAGGAGAATGCCAGGGCCAATAAGTGGGAGAGGGTAGGGTGGCAGGCATGGGGAGGGGGGAGGCAACAGGGGTTTGTTCTTGTTGTTTTTGTTTGTTTGTTTGTTGGAGGGGAAACTGGGAAAGGAGAAATCATATGACATGTAAATAAAGAAAATACCTAATTAAAAAAAACTCAGCTCAACAATATCGCCTGGACCTGGACCACCTGGAGCTCCCAGGGACTAAACCACCAACCAGAGATTACACATGGAGGGAGCCATGGCTCCAGATACATAGGCAGAGGATGCCCTTGCCTGACAGCAATGGGAGGAAAGGACCTTGGTCCTATGGAGGTTTGTTGCCTCAGCACAGGGGGATGCTAGAGCAGGGAGGCAGGAGTAGGTGAGTTGGGAAGAGGAGCACCCTCATAGAGGCAAAGGGGAGGGGGGAGGAAGGGATGGGGGGCAGAGAGGGAATAGGATGGGATAGGTTTATAGAGAGGTAATGAGGAAGGGGGTTATCTTTGAAATGTAAACAAATAAAATGATTAATAAAAAAATCTTAGCTCGTTGGCCCTGGTTTCAGTAGGTGAGCTAGCCCCAAGGGCCTAAGAGCAGGAGAGCTGGCCCCACCTTTTGCCTGCCATAGCACTTAGGAGAGAGAGCTCTGCACCTTGCCTGGGCAGTAGAGCCGAACTAGCCCTGATGGCATGGGTACAGATGAGCCATGCCCAAGGACACGGTTCCGCCCTTTGCTGGCTGCAGCTTTAGATGGGACAGCCTGGGCAGGACATGAGAGTTTGCTCCAGAGGTGGGGTGAGGGAGGGCTGGCAGGCTGGCCAGCTCAGATACCTCTCAGACCTAGATCCAGGGCTTTGAATTAGCCCAACCCAACATCTACACTATTGATGAGCTGTTGGAGTGTATGAAAGGGCCAGGCCTAAAGATCCAAAACTACAGGATCTCCATGACACAGGGCAACAACCGGATATCCAAGAGGAGTCCCAGTGAGGTTCCAGTATTGATAGTGTAACAGAAGTCAGTCTGGCTGCCAATCAAGGTGCCAGGACATTTTCCCCTGGGAAACACATGCTTGCTACACCTAAAAGACAGCCATGAAGGTCTAGATAGTGGGTTCTCCTGCTATGAAGACTCAAGTCCTATTGCTGAAGCTAACAGCAGGCCTCATCTAAGCTTTCAGAACCGGGTGTTTGAAGAAACCTTACAAGGTAGGATATATGGAACAGAAAACAAAGCTTTGGCCTTACTCGTATGTATGCACCAAAAAAGGTGAATTGACTTGCAGAGAGAAGGAAATCCTGTAACTCCAAGAATTTCTCGTTAATGTTATCAGGGAGCTAAAAGATAGAGGAACAGTGTAACAAGAACCAGAGAATACATTTTAAAGTGAGAAAGGAATGAAGCTGTAACGGAAGAGAGGAGGAGCACAGCAGTGGGAGCACAGCAGTGGGAGCACAGCAGTGGGAGCACAGTAGTACTTGTACAAATTGCTTTACTCTAAATGGCAACAGGGTTCCAGAACGCAAACAAGAAGAAAGCAGAACAATAAAGGTTCCTAGAAAGACAAAATTGAAACAAACAAAAAAAAAATGGAGCAATATTAAGGAAAATAACTGCTAAATTTCACCCAGCACACTCTAAAAGAACAAATGGCCACATCTACAAAGAGGAATCAGAATGACTGCCAGTCAAACTGAAGGAAGAAGCCAAGAAAGAGGTGGCCTCAGAGCTAGGAAGGAAGATGAAGTCCAACAAAGACTGACAAGATGTCAGCTAAGTATAAGGAAGGAAGGGAAGAAAGAGGGGAGAAGGAAAGGAGGGAGGGAGGGAGAGATGAAGGGAGTGAGGGAGCTGTTATCAGTGAGAAGATAATGGAGTCTTTGCAGGGGAGGTTCTGGGAGGGAGTAATGCAAAGGGGACCTTCTGAATGTTTGTACAAGATCCCAAGATGGACATCTCTCTGCTGTGTGGGTAGTCGTCAGAGTCTGGTTCAAGAATCTCAGAGGGCTTCTGTGATCTGTCCTGGAAGACACATCCGGATAGAAACCTAGTGTCCTTGGATGGTTTAAGAGTCGGAATATGAAAATATCACAATGGAACACATGATTCTCTACTAGAATTAGTTCATCGGTTTGTAGACCACCAGGGAGGTGTTGAATGAGGTTGACTGAATTGCAAATACACCTGCAATGGCATGTGTAAGGATGCTGTATGGATGGGGGCAGTGGGGGACGGGGAATGTACCAAGGACAACAGTGAACAATGTTGCACACAAACCAGCTGCAAATAGCTTGCACAGCAGGCAGAGTAGCAACTTTAGTGAAATCCACACAGTAGTTAATACTGAGAGAACAGAAAAGGTGGGGCATATGCATATGGTGGGAATTGAGACAGTGTCTCCTCTGTCACAAAGAGAAGTTCCAAAATCTGAAACTGGAAAAATATGAATACAGTGCTATAACCATGCCATGGAAAGATAAATTGTACAAAATGACAACAGCTGCCTCTGTAGGAAGAGAGATGATGAGACAGGAGTTACTGAAGGCTGTCTTTAATTTTTTAGAAACCCAACTATCATGTGACTCATATGAAACACCACATTGGTGAACAAACAAGACAAGAACAAAAACACCAGCAGGCGAGTGTCGCTCCCTCCCTCTGTAGGATGTCCCAGATCCCTAGAACCCCAGCTGCCTGCCTGACAATCTCCTAATAGGAAGTGAGTTCCTTGTGGGTGGGAACCTGTCTCATCATTTGTTTCCTGTTCAATGTAATACCTGACACCGAGTTGACATCCAGTAAGTCCTTTTGAAAAGATTAGTATGCATCTATTGCACACTAATTCCACCACATGATATCATGTAAATGACGTGTAATTACTCATTCAAATAGAAAATTCCTGATATTTGAATGCATGCCATATTTTTTCTCTTGAGTCTTTTTTACAATGGACTGAACTTGCCCAGTACATCCATTATCTGGAATATTTTTAAAGACTACCCCATAGGTCATAGCTATGATGCATCTTCATCCTTCACAAACACTGAATTAAGAAGTTACAACTGTGTGATGACCTTCCAAGACCAAAGAGAACCTCCGCCTCCTTCAATCTTGATTCCAAGTGATCATTGAAATGTTGTGCTCTCTCTTATGTTCTCTACAGATTACCTCTTCCTTTGGAACCCACATAATTAGCTAATAGAGTTCTCTGAGTCTTTCCCAATGTATTTGTGGTTAACTTCTCCTTTGACATTTTCTATGCATGCAAATGATTTTAAGGTTCAAACTTGAGATTTTTCCTTTTTGTATATTTTTTATATTCTCGTGATAGTACATTGGTGCTATAACATTAAAATCCCATGAACCAGTGTATAATCCTTTTTTGTAGCTTCCACTGATCTGAAATTTTTACTTGCACACACTTATAAATTAATCCAAACCGTTAGTTGAGGGTAAAAATGGAAGCTCTTGGCATCACCTGCGCTCACAACCTGTGCTAGTGAACATGCCCCAACACAGGCTTTTGGGCCAATTACCAAGTCCCTTACTTTGTGATACAGTTCAGACGATATGTATTCATCTCGCCTACGAAGAGAAGCTTTGTCAAATGCCTTTTTAAAGCAACAGCAAAGGCAGCAAGCTCCTGAGAGGGCGATGCCAGCAGCCGGCTCCAACCAGTTCCTGTGCAGCCAGCTCCTGTGCAGCCGGCTCCTGTGCAGCCAGCTCCTGTGCAGCCAGCTCCTGTGCAGCCGGCTTCTGTGCAGCCGGCTCCTGTGCAGCCGGCTCCTGTGCAGCCGGCTCCTGTGCAGCTGGCTCCTGTGCAGCCAGCTCCTGAGCAGTCGATGCCAGTGTGCATCTTTACAACTCTTATGGCTACTGGGTTCCTTCAATACACCAAACTAGTCTTTCTTTTCACCACCTGTATTTATCAAGGGGTGAGACGTAAATATCATAGTTTTTACACCATCTCTTGGAGGAAGGCTATGGAAAAAGAAAACAGCCATCAAATTAAAAACTGACATTTGTAGGTTTTGAGCCAGATAGTCCCAAATCAGTTTATGCAATTCCAGTTGTGAAGGATAACACGTTATCTGAAGGAACATATTCGGGGAAAGTGCTGTTAGCACTTCTCAATCTTTCCTTGTCCTTCCTCTGACCTGTGGACTTCCTTCCCCGAGGCTTTCAGTTCGATGGTCCTATTTTGTGTGACCTCCTCCATTTCCTCACATCTATGGCTCTGCAAACTACATGATCTTTCTCATTCAAGTGTCACGTATTCTGCAATACTGAAGTGATCTTCAAGAGAGAAGCTCTTTCTCATTCAGAAGGGAACATCTAAGTTTCTGTTGCACTACAAGGCTCCAGCCTCACAGCCTTGTTGCTTGCCTTGGTCATGGAACTTCCTCAGCTGAATTTTAAGTTCCTTAAAATCAAGAGGCTCCCTCTTGTGCGTATATTTATTTCAAATAGTTACTTCCTATAACCATTTTTTCATAGTAGGTGGTGCATGAAATCTTGCTTTGTCAAGACCTTAAAACCTACAGCATTTACATTGTGTTTTGCCCATAGAAGGATGTGTTGGAGATAACTAAGAACTTATGCACTCCCTCAGAAATCTGTGGGTGCACCTAGTCCTGAACGGGAGGAATTCTACATGAGTAGCAGCCCATCTATGAAAGATGTCAGCCTTTTGGCCTTCTGAATCTTGCTAGATTTGGAGATTTGAGCACTGGATTTTGAGAGCTGATGGTTGTATTGAGTGAGCAAGAATGGGAAAATCATGAGATGGTCTCTAACTTGGAAAATGAGTGAGACAGAGGCTCAGAGCCTTCAAGCTGTTCTTCTGCTTTCATGGATAGCCTGGGAGCTGGAACAAAGTACCTGAGAAAGAATAACTCAAAGGCAGGGAGGGCTGGTTCTGCTTGGTGGTTTTCTGGGTATGCATAGTCACTTGACTCAATTGCTTCTATTGAGTGTGGTTAAAATAGTAACATATAAAGCTTATGGTAGAGCAAAAGGGGTTCCTTCATGGTAAAACGAGAAAGGGGCTCTGGACGTGGTACACACTTCTCCCAGTGAGGTAAGCTTCTGATAGTTCATCAGCCATCAACTCCTCCGTGGGTCGATCGGGAGATGAAATTAGCACCATGATAACTCCATCACCTTTCAGTAGCACCACCAGTTCTAGGACCAAACCCTCAATCCACGAGCCTTTCGGGGTGACACTTCTTATCCAAAATCATACCAGCTCCAGTCCCGTGATGCTCAGTGGCATAGCATCCAATCACTTGGTGATGATTGTTTGGGCTGTTTAAGAGTCAAGGCCTAGTCATACTCCTGAACTATTTTAATAATAAATGATTTCCTTGCATTTCTACTTGGAGTGGTTGGATGTTGGCTTCATTGTAGACTTAGCAAACATCTCGAGCTGGGTTTCAAATGCCTTTCATCCTCTGTAGCTAAAGTATATTTAGTTAAGCCCTACTCCACGTATTTTATTTAAAGCCCACATATACTCTATAGGAAACGTTGTGCACATTTTTTGATTCATTTACATGTGAAATCATCAAAATTCCATTTTGGAGTTTTGCTATCCAAGAAGTTATCGCAAGCATTTTGTAAGCTAGGGTTTTTTGTTTGTTTTGTTTTGTTTTGTTTTCTTAAAAACAGGAAACTTCCATGCGCCAAGAATAAACAAACTGGAGGCACAGGAGACAAGAAGTTCTTGAAACATGCAAGGTTGAGAGGGTTCTAAGCCTGGCAAGCCTTCTTTCCTCACCCTTTTGTTTAATGTGGTCGCTGGTTTCCCTCTCGGGCCAACTCTGTAAAGCCAGGTGGAGATGCAGGGCAAATGGGAAAAAAGGAAGAGAAAACAAACAAGAAACAGAAGTAGCCTTCAAGCCAGGCTTGGTTTCCCAGGCTTCTTTCAGAGAAAGAAGTGACATCAGACACCAGGGGCAAGGAGGGAGGCACCACTGTGTAATTATTCCCAAGATGGGGGTGTAAATCTGGTTCAAGCCTCCACGAACCCCGTGGTCGTCAGCCCTTACCTTCAGCCCTCTCCTTGCTAGTCACCTGCGGGCTGCTCATTCTCCCATCCTGAGCTCAGCCATAAATCACCAAGGCTTGCTACTTCCCAAGGCCAAGAAGCAACCTCATCGTGTGCTTTGACTCTGCCAAAGGGGCTCTGCCCAGTTTTGATTCTGTTCGGGTCCCATGGACTCTTGCAGGGGTGTGTGTGGCAATGGCAGTGTGGGTGGGCAGTGCTGAGCTTGTACCATACCACAGGCGAGTGGTTTTTTTGGCTCTCCAAATTGTCTCCCCCTCGTCCTGGCAGATTGCTAAACCTGGTGCTTTGGTTCCCAGAGGCCGGCATCTCTGAAATTTAGGTCCACTTCCAAATCTTGCAAACAAAATGCGAAGCACTCCCTGCCCTGCTTTCCAAGGCCCTTGGCTCTAGAAAGCTATCTGCATTTTTTCCCTTTTACATCCTAATTCCGAATTTAGCTCTCTTTTTACATTTGGCCTTAGAATCCAAGGAAAAGGGAAGGGTAGATTCCAAAAAGGAACATTATTTAGCCCAAGTTAACCCACATTTGAAAAAAAAATACTGAAATAATCACACTGGTAAAGCTTTTGCATGTGCATTGGCTGGAATTTCTAAGTAATTCAACTGTGAAATTGAGAAAAGCATAGAGTGTTTTTTCCCATCACAACCTGCACCCAAACCCAATTAACACTCAATTCTTTTTTTTTTTTAATTAGGAGTCGAATCATTTATCTCTTCTTTTACATTGCCTCTAAGTCAGTGGAGAAAAAATATCTACCACACTTAAAATGATCAAATAGGCATGTGGGATTTTCACTAGGAATCGAAGAGGCGTGGCTGGTTGCACTCAGTCCACTTGTTCAGAGTGCGGTCCACCTGTCACCACTTACAACAAGCCCCACCCACCCTAGCACTTGAACAAACGAATCTGTTATTTAAACCCCAACTTCTCAGAGAAGCTAAAGAGGGTGGATAATAGGATGCAATTATAATTTGTTCTTTGTGGGTTTTGCAAACAAAGAATGCATTTTCCTTTCTCTTGGTGCTAGCGGGAAGCCAAGGCTAAGCTGGATGTTGCACATATGTCAGGGGAAACCCGAGGCTCTTTCCGAAGCTGTTGAAATTGCTTTGCAGGAGAGAGTTTTGTTCCTTTCATTTTGCTTGAGCTCCTTCACCTTTTAAGGAGGCATAACCCTCTAACAGGTCACTCATGCCACAGAAGAGAGGGAAGGATGAAAAGCGAGAGGGAGGGAGGGAGAGAGTCTGAGGAAAGAGACAGAGAAAGGGAGACAGGAAGAAAGAAGGAATGGGAAAAGGGCAGAAAGAAGGGAGGGAGGAAAGGGGAGAGAGAGAGAAATGAAGGAAGAAGAAAGAAAGGGAGAAGGAGAGAGAGGGAGGGAGGGAGGGAGGAGAACACCTGTCCTTAGTAGAAGAGGAAGACAGGCAGAGATCTTACACATGGTGGAAAGCACAAGGAGGTGTAAGCTGGGATTGGTTGAGCTAGGATCTGCATAGGAGGCAAACAAATTTTAGCCTAACCCAACACCAGCCAAAGGAACCAGCCAGAATATAGAGACAACCTCTCAGGTTCTGACAGGAATGTCTCTTCACTGCCCTTAACTCCCACTCGGCCCCGGGTTCCCTTTCCAGCGACTTTGAATTTGATCAGATGTGAACACATAAGCCCAGTTTCTACTGAGCAGATGCAGAATAGGACGTGACGGAGGTAGGGGGATTGGGGGGGAGGGGAGAGGTCATAAATATTACAGCGGCATTTCTGCCAAGAGCAGCAGCGGTGGTCTGTTATCCCTATGATTGGCTAGATTAAAACATATGATTTTATAATCATCCGTGTAAATAATCATAACATTTGAGCAAACTGATTCCCACAGCACACATGCCTTCTCGCCCCTCCCCCCCGCCCCCGTACTTTATAACTATCTGTTCCTGATACAGAGAGGACAGACCGAACCCTTTCCTCGCCTTTCTAACCATCTGCTGCAGCAGACAGCTACCCAATCAGAGTCCCCTCTCCTATCTCCAAATCTCCCTACTTCTGTCCAAATGTCACATCTCTGTTGGCATTCCAGTGGAGCACCTCGAAGTGACCTGTGCCGCTCCCCTCCGCCCGTCCCACCACATCCATCAGCCATAGGCGCTGTCAGTTTTGAGCTTGTTAGGGTCTCCAACGGCTATTCTTTCCTTCCTAATTGCCCCTGCTGGCCCCTCTTCTCCTGGCCCTAATCACAGCAAGTTTCCTGCCTCTCACACGTGCTTCCGGCCCGTTCTTTATTTCCATTTCTTTCCACCCAATCAAATAGTAACTCAGCCAAATTAAACTTTCCTTATGCCTCATTGCTTGATTAATGCAGAGTTTTAAACTACCTAACGACCTGTGTTGTAAAGAGCTGGCGGCCCTTCACTCAAGAGCTTTAAAAGACAACCATGTCAGGGAAGCTCCAGTTCTCTCCAATCATCAGATGTCTTCGGTCTTCCGGGCCTATGTGATGTCTAAAGCCCATAAACCCATGATTTCCTGAACACATCGTCTACGGTCAAATTAGCCTATTCTTTTGTGGTTTTATCACTACTCTTTCAAGAATATTTTATTTACTTCTTTGAGAATTTCACACAATGTATTTTCTTCATGTTCATCCCACCATTCTCCCTATAACTCCTTCAGATCTATGCTTTCCTCCCTGTGTCCCCCCAACTTCATATCTTCCATTTTTAAGTAACTTATTGACTCAAATTTATACCCCCACTTGCCCTGCCCCGTGTGTGTGTGTGTGTGTGTGTGTGTGTAGTGTGTGTCTGTGGTGTATGTGATTGTGCATTTGTGTGTGGCGTGTGTGAATGTGTGCATGTAAATGTATGTGTGTGAGTGTGTATAGTTTGTATGCAAGTGTATGTATATGAGAGTCTGTGTATGAATGTGTGTGTCTATGTGACTGTGTATGTATAGATGTGTATGTGTGTGTGTGAGTGTATATATGTGTATATGTGTGCATATATGCATATGTGTGTCTCTGTGTCTCTATGTGTCGTGTATGTGATTTTGTGTGTGTGGTGTGTGTTTGAATGTATATATGTATGTGTGAGTGTGTTTGTATGCAGTGTGTGTATGCATGTATTTATGTGTGTGTGCATGTGTGAATTTATGTGTATATGCATGTATGTATGTATGTATGTATATAGTGTATATGTGTGCATATATATGTCTGAGTGTGTCTGTGTGTGTGTGTGTGTGTGTGTGTGTGTTACCAGAAGATTTTTTTTTTTTTATAAAGTCAAACTTAACTTACACCTTATTTTTCTAAAAGTTTTTTGGAAAGTGCAGAATTGGAGCAAAAGGAAATATCAGCTTGATGCTTCTGAGAAATCCTAACAAACCACTCTGGCAATGGGGGGATTGAAGACCCAGGATTTTAGACCCAGAACATTGCTACATAAATACCAGAAGTTGCCATGTCTAGACCTTACAATGTTCCTATCTCTTCTGCCCAAACTTTCTTTATATAATTTTGTTGACGTAGTTTATCACAACTAGCTATGAATATATTCTGGCACTGCCACCCTGCAAATGTATCAGAAGTCTAAAATGGGTCCCCCTGATCAAATTAGGTCATTTGCAAATATTTTCCATAATTCATTTCATTCATTTACAGCATCTTGAATTTCTACGAAGACTACATAAATACAGTTAGGACTCATAATTCTACCCCAGACAACACTGTCTGCAGCTTTAAGCAACCATTATATCAACTTCAGTGTTTTTGTCAGAAAGAAGGACAACCCACCATGAACTAGCTTGAAAGGTAGCGACAACCCGTCCCTTCCTGTGGATTGGAGCCTTGTCCTCGGGCACAACTTTTTAAGGCCATCAAGTATGGCATTGGTTGAATCCTTTCTCCTAGGCTTCTCCATCCGCTAGTTCTCCCCATAACCCAACCTTCTTCATGACTAAACAAATTGCCGCTGTAGTTTCCCATTCTGGAGTGTCCAGAATCTTGGTCATTCTATTATATGGCCTTGGTTTCTGATAACCCTGAGTTAATTAATCACTGTGCGACCCAAAGGTATTAAGATAGCATTGATAAGGTTACCCTAAGTGGAATTTACTCCTGGGACGAGAAGAGAATGGATCAAACCCACAGAAATGGGACAGAGATGTATATGCTATTGATGGGTGCTACCGGGGTGTGGCTACAATTCATTGCTTGGTTATTTATCATCCACTTACAACATCAATATAGACACATGCTCTCAAAACGTCTCTTCCACCAGCAATGGGAAGCCTCTCAAATAGACAATCCAAATTCCATAAAACTATTTGGTTGCCACTCCATAACTGTCATTTTTCTACTATTATGAATCATAATATAAATATGCAGGATATCTGATAGTGCCCCCTTGGAGATCAGAATCCACAGGTTGAGAACCACTGGCATAAGCTAGTAGAACAAACATTCTTTTATAATTTGTACTTATTCCATCAAGGTTTTTCTCCCTCTAGAGAATCCAGACTCAAACAACCCAGAAAGGCAAAAGAAGAAACTTCTGAAGGCCGACTTCAGACTATTTGGAGATTGAAGCTACGAATTGTTCCTTCTCTCCCCTTTCTTCTTACCTATGTACTATTCTTGGACACACTTTACAATGGCTTCTCAATAGACAGCCCTCTGAATTAGTTCTTTACTCACTGCAACACTGAGAGGCCAGCTCAGCAACATTTGCTGGCTTGCTTACCCTTCCTTGGGGGACTCCGTCTGTCTCCTTATCTGGCTTCTGTGCTCAACACATTTTAATAGAGTCCTAACATAACAGCAAGCATGCCATTATTTCAATTTCTCTTTTTCTGAGGAATGAAGGCCAGGATAATATGTAATAGATCCCTGACAATCCCATTAACAAAAGTCAGCTGAGAACTGGACAAATGAAACAGCTCCCAGGTTGGAAAAGAAGAAAACGAGAAACAGGGCCATCAGGAGGACACAGCGTCACTTGGTCAGCTGCTCAGAAGGCCACTGGTTCTACTGGGAATGGGATTTCCCTTGTCTGATGTCTTCTCTGGGGCAGACCTTGGAAAGGATATCACTTCTGAGGTGTGACCGTCTGAGAGCCCACTTTCTAAGATTGTGATTCTTGCGTCCTTGGGAATATCTTAGAGTTTGAAAAATGCCGTAGGCTCTTTCTGGCTCCTTGAGTTATTTTGGCAGCAGAGATTGCTTTCACATGTAGCATGCCACTGGCCTGTTTTCTTTGGGCCCATGTGCTTATGGTCAGTTCCATAGTCTGGACTGAAGCCAACTCTGTTGATTCCTAACTTCATGATTCTACGCAACAGTGTATTCTAGAAAGCATCTCTGTATGCTGCGCTCACCCCACAGCACCTTGCTTACGAGCCACAGCCATCCATGGTGTCAGCCCTGTGCCTTGAAGCAACTTAAGGAAACTGTCTTTATGGATGCATGCTCTGGTAGAGAGTACCTCAGCTCTCTAGTTAACTCTTCACACTGACACTAGTGTCTTTGTCCGCCTAAAACACTCGGCAGGAGTGGCTCAGAAGATCAATCCTACTTTTATTGTCTGCTTACCCTGTTCCCCCAGCTCACAGTCCCTGCCTTTATTCTTACAAACGACGACCTGAAGTAGAAAGAGTACCATTTCTGTGTGACGAGGATTCCCGATTAGCTCAGAGGACTCTCTGGCTCTCTTTCTCCCCAACTCTTTCTTGTCTATTTCAGATCATAATTCATAAAGCAATCTGCCAGCTCTAACTTAAACATACATGCCACATTGGCACGCTTCTTGCCCCACTGAGTGCCAGCCTTTTGTGTTCCAGTGAATCCATCTTCTCTGTAGATCTAACTAGAATGGTGTCATCACTCTGCTTCTGATTCTCTAGTGTGTTCTGGGGAAAGGGATCAGCTCATAACAAAAGCACATGAGTCCAGCATGGGTGTACAACTGGATCCCAGCACTGGGGTCAGTGGGTAGACAAGCAGACCCCTGGAGTTCATAGACTAATCAGCCTAGGCAAACTGAGAAACTTCAGTTTCAGGGAGAGACCCTGTCTCAAAATACAAGATGAAGAACAATTGTTCAAGGTGCTTGACTCAAACCACTGGGCTCCATGTTTACCTTCACATACACATTAAAGAACTCACATATAAATATGCATATACCCTCATGAATGCATACAACTACACACACACACACAGAGGGGGGAGGCGGGGAGGGAGAGAGCGAGCTAAATCTCTCTAATGGCCCATCACCACAATTTAAACTGACTCTAATATATGCAACTTCATTTTAAATTTCCAGGGGCGTTCTGTCCCTTCTCTTCTGGCCACACACCGTGACCTCACTGGAATTCTGCCATACTGTCCACCCTGGCCTGTTATGCTTTCATATAGCAGCTGAGTCCCTGTCTTAGTGAATGTATAGCCTGCTGAAATCATTACCCGGGACGCTCCCCCCAGATAGCCTGCTCTTACTGTAAGGGCCTGCATTGTTTCCTCCACTCCTAGCCTACTCTGTTTCTAATGACATGCTCCGGACTAGCTTTTTGAAGTGATTTGTTTTCTAGTACCATCAGTAAGTCACACAGAGTTCCATATGGCCAGGGTGCAGACCACACTCAGCAGAGCTGGCACTGAACAGGTAGGCAGGCATTTCTCCACCAACTCTGGCTGTCTCTGTCCATCTTAGCCCCTCCTTGGCCCTGAATGCCATAGCATCAAATTCTAGCAAGGCATCAAAGGCGGAACCTGAAGACATGTATGTCTTGGCGGCACAAAACAACAGTTAGCAGACAATTAACTTCCTTCTCTGGAACGAGACCGGGTCTAGGCCCATCTCCAAACATGTCCTCCATTTAGCAAATATCCCACTGAAATGTGAATTAATAGGACGTACCACTGCCAAACGCCGGTACCAAAACTCAGAGCTGTGGCTACACTTCAGGAGGCAAGCAACAGAGAGTCAGATCCAAACTAGCCGGAAGGCTGAACACAATTTATTTACTGACCCTTTACTTAAAAACCAAACAAGAAAAAGGGGCTGGAAAAGTAGTCTCAATGAATCTGGACCCCTGAGATCTCTCAGACACTGGACCACCAAACATGCAACATACACCAGCTAACGTGAGGCCCACAATATACATACAGTAGAGGACTTCCGGGTCTGTGTTCATTCAGAGATGATGCACCTAACTTTCAAGAGATTGGAGGCCCCAGGGAGGTTAGAGGTCAGGTGGGGTAGGGGGTGGGGACATCCATGTGGAGATGGGGGGGCGGGTGAGGAGGAAGGGATGGGATGTGGAGCAGTCAGAGGGTAGATGGGGGGATGGGGAAATAAAATATAGAGTGTAAAAAAATAAATTAACTAATAAAAAAAGTTTAAAAAATTTGGTATTTTAATTTTGAAACAGCTTGAAAACAACAAAAGAACAAATAAAATATATATACAATCAAAAAGAAAAACAGAAAAAGAGGTAGAGAAATCTATTATCATTTAAGAGAACTAACTGCTCTTCCAGAAGACCACCAGTACTCTTAACTGGTGGTACACAACCATTATTAGCAAAGGTGTTTATGCAAATACAAAGCCAAATGAAAAGCCCAATCTCTATATCTAAGTTAAGTTAAAGACCGTAAAGTGAGAGCTCAGCTCTGGCTGGGTCTCTTTAGACCACCAGCTCCACCCTCACGGAGGTGGAAGGAACATAGAAGAAGAGGGGGCAGAAAGAATTGGATGGACGAGGTGCTGTTTAATAGCATCCTCCGGACATAATGTGGCTCTTACATGAACTCTCAGCTACTGTGGTTGCCAGACCCACACAAAATCGAGTTTAATGTACCAGTATGGATGGGGTATTCCCAATGCCCCATCCCTAGCTGAGGAGCGAGTGGAAGTGGATGGCCGTTACGAAACGGGGGTTCCCTGTCTTTTGGAGGGGGTGGGTACTGATGGTTGCCCACGCGGCCAATGAAACTACACACAAGCTTATAGGTGCAGTGGATGACCCTGCATACGTGCTTATAGGCAGCTCTAGTTGGATTTAGTGGGATGGAGATGGGAGATACACTAGGGGGTGACTCAGTCAGAACTGGAGGGGAGGAATAGGAAATGTAGACAGTGGATAGGACAAGCATGCATTGCGTACACGTATGAACCTTCAAACAATAATAAAGTCAAATAGAAAGAACAATTCTGAAAATACAGCACTTCCCAAGAGGAACAAAAAAAAAAAATGGTACCCATGGATTAGGTTTCTCCGTTAGACAGAGTAAGGAAATGAGGAAGGGCCTCCGCTTGCTTTCTTAGAGGGCTTGGGCTCCATCCCCTCCCTCACCTTCCAGAGAGTCTCCGGAATTTACTTGAACTTCTCTGTCAGCTGCAGTGTTAACCAGTTGTGAGGCAAAGCCTTCTAGCTACACAACAAAGCCTTGAGTTCCAAGTTCAAGGACTGCTATTTATTAAACAGAACGCCCATGCCTTGAACTTCAGGATTTTTCCAGAAGAGTGTCTGTACCGTAGGCTTGAGTAAGCTGATGAACTCTCTGTGAGCCACTGATTCTCCAAATCTATTTTCAAGCAATATTCAAGAACAACCACAGACAAGTAAGTGATTTTTTTTTTAATCTGAGAAAACCCAACTTATAATTTAGACAGCAACAGCCATCTGGAAAGAACTGCTCTGTCCAGCTATTTGTGCCCATCCTCTGAATTTACAGCCATCTGTCACTGGAAACGTTTAAGGAAGAAGAATGGGCCTCTGGCCAAGACTCTGTCTGTGTCCACTCCAGCCCAAGTTGTTTGAAGAAAACAATGTCAAGGTCAAACAATTCTCTTGTGTGAGATCAACCAAATTAGCATTCATTTTCCTTGAGTAATTAATGAAATAATTCTGCCAGTTTATTCCAAATGATGTAATAAGGGAAGAGATATTTGATCAAGCAAATGTTAAAAAAAATAACAGCTACCAGTGCAAGTTAGTGTGGTTCATCAGAGAGGAAGTTGCTCTTCTTCGGTACTCAGAGGAGAGAAACAAAATAGGGGGGACTCACTGGAGTGCACAGAGACGCATGGACACAACCCGCCACAAGACAGTCTAGCTAGGAACCTTCCTGGGAGAAGGAGAGTGCCCCAAATGGTTACCCCCAGGAAATCAAAGAAATGTGGGCTAGCCCAGACAAAGTAAGATGTGCTGTGCTAGCCCAAACTAGGATGTGTTGTCCGCCGCTTCTTGTACTGTGGGCACGATCATCCAAGTCATACTGCTGGTCACTGCACCTGTCTCCTTGATGCCAACCCCACTTGGACCACTCCTTAACATCGTAAAAGGAGGAGAGGTTTGTCATTTACTGATCCTCACCTTAGCACATTTGTCAATCTACGCTCACCTTGGTGACGAGCGAAGCATGTGGCTTTTGAGTGTACCAGACAGTTGGTATCTGTCTTACACACAGTGAACTCCGTACACAGTTGAGGCTCTTGCTGTCTTCCATGTGGGCTCTACCTCTCCCGTGTTCTGCTGTTTTGGAGTGGGTGAGAGGGGTGGTGTGCATGTGTGTAGGTGTTGATGTGTGTGCAGGTACACTGGGAGGCAGAGGGTAGACTTGGGTGTCAGTCTTCAGGAATTATGCTACGTTGTTGTTGTTGTTGTTGTTGTTGTTGATGATGGATGATGATGATGATGATGATGATGATGATGATGATGATGATGATGATGATGTTGAGACAGGGTCTCTCACTAGCCTGGGGATCACTGATAAGCCTGGGATAACAGGCTCAGTCCCAGTGATCCTCCTGTCTCTGAGTTCCCAGGCCTACGATTACAAGCTTAAATAATCACACCTGGCTTTAAAGGAGAGGCGGGTCCTGAGGAATAAAGTCGGGCCCTTGTGCTTCGGAAGCAAAACAGTACAGCGTGAGCCTTCTCCACTGCAGATGAGTGGATCTTTCTCTTGTGTGTTCTTCAAGGATTGGCAGCTTTTAGAAGGGTTCAACAAAGAAGTGGGCATGAAGAAGTCACAAGGGCGGCAAGACAGCTCAACGGACAAAAGTGCTTCCTGCTGCTGAGGTTGGTGAGTCCTCTCCCTGGGACCTACATGGTAGAAAAGAGCTGTCTCCAGGTGTTGTCCCTCTGACTCTGCACACCTGCCATCGCCCACATCTCTCTTCCGGTTTAAATAACCGTAGCCTTAAATTAAAGATAAAATGGTACACAAAAGTCTTTGATTGGTTTATTTTATTTACATGAGTGACTGAATCTGTAGGAACTTAATAAACATATGTTTGTGCTAGTTTCCTATCATGTACACTATTAAAACACGTATATAGCATGGTGTCATAAAGATGCTTAGCTAAGGGTGGAAATCAGCTACTACAATCCACTGTGACTAGCCCAATGCAATGACGAGAACAGATGCTGGGAAGATCCAAGGTTAACGGAGGAGGAAGGGTATGCAGTGTTGCCTAAAGCTGATGGGAATTTGGGAGCTGCAACAGAGTACATTAGACTGAGAGAGAGCATGGGGTGGGGAGGGCAGGAGACACTGCTGAGAACAGAACAAGAGTGACTGAGGAGAGTGTGCTCCGTCGAGATGGTGGAAGATGAGGGTGTCCGTGTAAAAGCAATCAGAATTAAACACGAAAGACATTATCCTGTAAGAAAAACAAAGCTAAGAGGAGGCCACCTCATCCCTCCTCCCTGGCTATGCTGCTGAATTCCAAAGGAAAGATAGGATGAGGCAGGGCTGTGTGTGTGCTTCTATCATAATCAGTTTAGAGATTAAAAACGAAAATGAAGAGGTTTTCAATTCTGTGAAATATGGCATGCATTTCATCCGTATTATACAAACGGAAGTGACTTTCAACTTCTGGTTCTGTAAACGTGCTGTATCTGGAGATCATACTATGGCACCAGCTCGTTTCTCTCTAGCCTAATAAAATCTGAATTACCGATGGCACTTTATTTTGCAACAACACCTTTAGAATAAAAGTACTCAGCTCAAAAAGGTTGAGCCTCCAAAGCCAAATGTTTCCAGCATCTACTGCAAACACATGAGCCGGAATTTTTAATTGCTGAAGACTTTGGCTTCTTCATCCCTGAAGCGATTGAAAGAATGCTATTCATGTCGACCACAAGAGGCTTAAGAGCCACGCTCATTGCTGCATCCGCATTCTTGGATCTGCCTGATAACAAGAGAGGCTGTCCAGATTCTCACTGGCTGCCTAGGTCTCAGGGCTTCTCCCACGGGTGTGCAGGCAGTGAGGTGAGTCAGCACCACCCCCCAGAGTTTCTGGAAACATCTACCATTTGAGGAATGAGGAACTTGGGCACGGGGAGGCATGAGATCAGCTACTTTGGGGGACACAATGGTTATTGGGCTCAGTGAACTCCCAGGATGAGGACACTGGGTTCCTAGGTTGTCTTTGAAATGCTGGCCCCACAGCGATGATTGGAGACACATTTTCCCAACGGTCCTCCAAGGAAAGAAGGGTCACTTGTTTTCCACAAGGGCAGATACTTTTAGAACGCTGTCCTTCCCAAATGGCTCCCTTCCTTCCAGAAGTCAAATGTGTCCCTAAGGTAGCAGGTTTCATGTGATCTTCAGATTATAAAAGTCTCCCCCTTTAAGAGAGACATCTGCTCTGGTCTATTGCTCAGATATTGAGATGGAAACAGTCTTGTAGCTCTTTGTGTTTAAAGATTTTTCAGATTTTCTAAATCATTTCTTTGGGGGCATAGACCATGTGTCCTAGGTTTTGTGCTTTTTCATGCACTTGTGAATATCCAGGGGTTCGTCACATCGTGAGGTGTTCTTGTTAGGAATGAAGGATGAAGAAGGGAACTGAAGGGAGAAAGGGGAGGCATGACCTGTCAGATTTGGTGGAGATTTGGTGGCTATGAGTGTATGCGTGTTTGCATAGACATGTGTGTGGGAGTGCAAATGAAAGCCAGAGGGCATCTCCAGTGTGCACGTCTCTGGGTGCTGTTAACTTCTGTTTATTTATTTATTTATTTATTTATTTATTTAATCTGTTTTGTTATTTGACACAGGGTCTTTCCCTGGCCTAGAGCTACACAAGTAGGCCAGCCTTACTATCTAGTGAGCCCCAGAAATCTACCTGTCCGACCATCTCCCCTCAGGGCTAAGATTACAAATTCAGGTCAGTTTTGTTGTCCTGCTTGGTAGTTTGCACTGGGAACCAAGTGTGCAATACACGTGCCTGTGGAGGCCATTTCTCATTCCATCAACTGCACCTGGAGGATCCGGAGGCACCCCAAACAGACAACTGCCACTGCTCCCGACTGCCCGCCCTGGCTAGATGATAAGTTCCTTTTACTGAAGAGACAACCACACACTTTGACTACAGGAAAACAGAGAAATCCATCTTGACCTGAGCGTAAGCTCTCTCCCTGTGGACCAGCTTTCATAGTGCTGGAACTCACTACCTGGTGGGAAAGAGGCATCCGTGTTTTCACCCAGCACGCGATGCTGCATGCTACGATCCATTCCTGCTGCTGAGCTATGCCTGTCAAGGCAATGATGGTGGAACTGTTGATGGGGGTTAATAATCTGTCTCAGTCTCTTGATTGGATTCGAGACCTGCTCAACAGGAGGGAGTTCGTGCCTGATACTGTGAACGTGGTCTATGGGTTGGTGCTGCTCCCATCCTTGGTCAGAGAGACTTCTTATTGCAGTGGCTAATGCAGACAATTGTTGCTGTTAAAAGGTGCTGAGAATAAAAGACCACGGCTGCTCAGCCTGAGAGCAGCATCGATCCACAGGTTCAGGGAACATCGCAGAGGAGCGGGCATGAAGAAAGGAGGCGTCAGAGGACCCAGAGGGGAGCTGTGAAATTCTGTCCTCTGAACATGCCATGGCTGGTGCACACATGAGCCCAACCATCTGTAGTTACAGGCACAAAATATAGACAGTCAAATAAGTGCAGCACAGGAAGAGAGAGGGCTCCAAGGCCCTGTCTGAGGAGTTCTTAATAGTTGGTGGCTGCCAGGACAAGGAGAGTCACTTTTCTTTGAAAGTATGACCACTGGTAAGCTGTCCCTGCCCCTGTGGATGGCCCCATATCCACCTGCATGACTTCTCACTAACTGAAGTCAGTAGCTAAATAATCAAATAAAGGAGGACATAGAGTTAGGACAGAGATGCGATAAAAGGCTTTTGTGGAGTGTTGCACCAGCAGGGATGTGGAGTGGTGGCTTTGATCAAGACACATTCATACATATATGAGATTATCAAAGAGCAAATAAAAATATCCTATACAAAAAGAAACTAATACTTTCCAACGAAACCAGTTTCAAGCATTTTCTTAGTTTTTAGTCTTCTGGTTTTGTGAGCTTTAAGCTTTTCTCGGCCAATTGTTCGTATGTGTATGATTCCAGGTTTTTGATACATTTAAATGATTCTTAAGGCTTGTAGCTGCCCAAGTCATTGCGGGCTTCGCTGAAGAGAGAGACAGATGCTTACAAACAGCAGAAATGCCTTCCCCCAAGGTGCGGAGGGTTGGAAGTCTAAGATCAGGATGCTGCTACATTCCTCTCTGAAGAGGGCCTGCCTCCCAGTTCACTGGTGGCCATCTTCTCTCTCCTCACAGAGAGATTCCTGAGTTTTCCTCTACATGAGCTCTGAGCCCACTGGTGAGGGCTCATCTTGTGTCACCTGGTCAATGCCCGAGTCCTTACTCCAAGTACCATAACACTAGGATCATTGGAGAGAGGCTCAGCATTCAGTCCTTAGCAGTGACTACGTTTATTATCCAACTGTCCTCTGTGCGAACACACAGAATCAGGAAAATCAAGCTTCGAGTCATACCTGTACAAACAAATGCTTTGCCCAGAGCCAAGGTGTTAGCAAAGAAAAGAAAGAACTGGCAGAATCCTTAGCACGGAAATGGTCTGAAGGAAGCAGTGATCACTTATCCTATTCTGTCTGGTGGTGATGACGGGGCGCAGTGGCTTTCTCTAAATGTAGTTGGACTGGATTGCTTGGCATCAAGAGAGCAAGGCCATGAGAAAAGTAAGGGAGGGAGGGGAAGAGAGAGGAAGGGAGCAGAGCGGAGAGGAGGGGAGAGGAAGAGAGGGGAGGGGTGTAAATGAGGAATAGGAGAGGGAAGGAGAGAAGAGGAGGAGGGAGAGACGGAGGGAGG
>NW_022196891.1:83471783-83491143 GCF_008632895.1 Mastomys coucha
GGGAGGGAGGGAGGGAAGGAGAGAGAGAGGGAGGGAAGAAGGGAGGAGGGAGAGAGGGAGGGAGGGAGGATCATACCTTGTACTCTAAAGGTATGGCATAAACAAACAGCTCAATCGGATCAGTGGAAGGAGGTGCCAAGACTGGAGTCAGGGCTTCCCTGGGCACCAGCTGGTGGGCAGCCCTGTGGCAGTGCCTAGTGCTGATCTGGCCTTGGCTGAGACAGTGTCTACTGAATAACTGGGCTGACCCCAGAGCCAAGAGCAGCAGCCCTGCTGCTGAAGACGCCCCAGGGATCACTTCTGCTGACTCAAAGCTTTCCTCAGGGGATTTAGAAAACAAATGAAGCTCTGAGAAGTGGGGCCACTGGGCGTCTCCGAGGAGAGCGATGCAACCCATCTCCCTGTTGTTTTTCTTCTTCTATGTAATGAATTCAGTCCAATCTGGGGGCCCAGCTGCAGGATCCATGCAGAACTAACTCCCTTTGGAAGGAATTTCCCTGGGTTGGGATAGGGGGTTGTCCAGCAGGCCCAGAGAAACGAAAAACTGAGAAAAAGGATAATAAGGAAGAAAAATGCATTTAGGCATATATTTCTAAATGAAATACAGATGCGAACAAATTTCCATGCCAGCTAGTCCGCTGTGGAAGAACAGGAGGAGCTCAAGGTAAACGACCAAGAAAATGACTCATCTGGGCAGGAATAAGGAAAGAGATCAAGTGTTCCTGAATTATTAGTAACTCAAAATTCCAGCCGCACGCAGCGGCTTCAAAGCAGCACTCTGCAAGCTCTGACCTCTGGTGGATGCTGACCCGGCGATGACTTCGGGTAACCAGAGCCAGGACATTGTGGAGAATGTTTAACATGTCTAGCCCGCATATATTTGTTCATTTTTTTTTCTTAAGGTCTAGAAATATGTTAACTATTTCAGAAACTAAAGTAGATGTTTGAAGAATTTTCACTGCTTGTCCCTTCATTGCTACCTGAAGGACGTTATTTATTGAATGCTTACAGTAAGAGAGGCAAGGAGCCACAGCTTCAACACATGACAAATAGCTGAGGAGTCCAGTGTGTGAAGCATAGAGAAGACCCAAGCATGAAAGGGAGGAAAAAGAGAAAGAAAAAAAAAATCATAGAAGCCTTCAGAATTCTAGTACACACCACCACCCCTCATCACAGCATAATCCAATACATTTTAAATATCTATTTTTTTTTTACTTTTAGTTATATGTATTTGTGTCTACGTGTAGGTATGCACACATTTGCGGGTGCCTACAGCAGCCTGAAGAGGGAGAGGAGTCCATTGGAGCTGGGGTTGGGGGTTGTGAACGCTGGGAACTGAGCTAAGGTCTCTTAATAGCTGAGCCATTTCTCCAGCCCAGCATCTTCATTTTAACCAGCACCATCCAGAACTTGCCTAAAGTCAATGTAGAAGCCGAAGGGAAGGCACGCTGTGTAGACGCAGATAGAGACACTGGGTCAGGCTTGTTCACGTACACACAGGTAGCATTTGTTCAAAGTGCAGATCGCTTAGAAAAGTACATTCTTTTCTTCCAGACTTTGTATAACATAAAGCCATGGTGAACTTTGCAATTGAAAGCATTGGCTTTGTATTTTGACATATATTTTTGTATTTCCATGGGTGATTTTCTTTAGGCCCACCACTGGTGGACAGAGATTTGCTATTACAGATAACTGATACTATCACGGATAACTGATACTTCTAGGATTTTGCTTCCTGAAGGAATTCTTGCCTTGGGTCTTTATGAGCCTAGAGTTTCTGTTCTCTCAGAGCAACACAAAAGTGCACGTGTCTGTCTGTCCAACTGCTTCCTCAGCCAGTTTCTCAGGTCACCTGGGATGAAGGCTATGAACTTTCCATACGGAGAAACCCATCAGCAGGCATGGAAGGCAGGGACCCGGAATGGCAGCTCTCGATCCTGAACACAACAGAGATTCAATGACAGGGCAGAGCTGCTCTTGGTAGATCTCACCAGGAAATAGCTCCGTTGACAGTTCAATCAGATAGATTCAGGGGCTCTACTTCAAATCGCAGCCTCTTCTATGGGATTCCATTGCCTGAAACCATGTATTGTCTTCATTGAATGGAGGGGTGATGACACTGAAAAGAGACTGGGGAACTCAGTCCCTCCCTTGTCATTAAAACAGTTATGGGATATTTAGAAGGACTAAGGGAACTGATCTAGGCCATACCCAGGAGCAAACTCAGGGTCCGTGGATGCCTTTGACAAGTCCTTTCTGCAGAACACCCTTTATGGTATGTAGTCTTTAGGCAACTTGTGAATTAAAGAGTTTCTGAAGCTGAAGATGAAATGCCACTGTTGTAGACAATACACATCACTGTCGGCTATTGGAGCTATATATAGCATCCCAGAGCCCACCCAAGAAAACATGTTATTGGGAATCTTACTGGTGAAAGAGCAAGGGGCAGAGTCGTCAAACTCTCAAATGCTCTGCAATGTCGGGCAGCCGTAAACTTATCAAAGGAGTCCGGTTCCATGAATATCCAGAAAAGCAGATCCAGTGAGACATAACTAAAGTACTGCTTTGCTAATGTTACAATAGCCTTAAAGAAAAGCTATTTTCTCTCACTCAAAGAACACACTCCACCTCCCGGTAGAGGTACACTTTTGTCTCCTCCCTTAAGAAGTTGATCCTGGTGGGTCAGCCAATCGTCTGATCAAAAGACCAGCCCTCCATAAGGTGGGTTTACCTTATGCCCTTGCCAAAGAGAAAGAGGAAGAATTAGCCCTTTAGTGAAATAATGTACTTTTCCTTCCCGGAATTCCTGCCCCATGGCGCAGTCCTTATAAGTCATCATGAGGCTTAACGGGCCTCATGAGGTGAGATTCTTCCCATCTCTCTTTCTGATGGTTGGAGTCTATGTGCTTTCTTGGGTACCCTGAACTTTCCTATCTTTCTCTAAGGCCTCCCTTGTCCTGTGATCACCATGTGGTGACCTCCTTGGCATGTGTCCACCATGGGGCTGACCTCCACATGCTGAGAGCTACAGCTTGCCTGTCCTACCTGCTTCTTTTATACTCTAATAAAATCATCCTGGAGCTTCCGTTTGAATCTGTTTTATATTAATGAGACTAAGAACCCCAAGAGAGGAACCCCCCCCTCCCGCCACTTAGTTGGATGTAGTGACTAAGTGATCTATTGGTCCTGGGAACATCAGGAAAAAAGCCACCATGCGCAGATTGCTCATGGGGTGGGGGTGAGTAAGAAGTAGAGTAAATTCAAAAACATTTATTACACAGACATGGGAAAATGGACTAGAAGTGATATTGGTTAATGTATTTGTCTACATATAAATTTGGATCCCTAAATTGAAGACAGACTTCCAATCTGACAGAGAGAGATACCAAAAGTTAAAATCAGAACAAAAAGAAAAGAGAAAGAACAGTCAAGGTTTGTAGCTTTAAAGATAGGAGGCAAAAATTTTGACAGATTTGGAAGAATAATACTTTTACAGAATTAAAAGAGAAATCTTAAACTTTAACCCCCCCCAAAAAATGTAAATCTTTTTATCTTTATTTAAATGAGGATCATTTCTGCAAGGTTGACTCTGCCTCTCTCCATCCCTAGTGTCTGGCATCCTCTGGCTTGGGAAAAAGAGGCAGCTATTCTGTCGACAGGCCAGTCTGCACATTACCACAAACTAGTAAAATCTCCTTAAATCGGTGAAAATATAAGCTTGCTTTGGGGATGAATTTAGCGTGGAAAATTCTCCCTAAGCCTCAGAAGTGGGAATAAGCCCCTTCAGTTTCAGACTCAGATTCTATTTCTGGGCAAATGCATGCATTTCCCATCAGTAAGATTCAGCTAATTCTTTCGTCTGTTCCTTATGCATCACGTACCCTCACAGCCTCTTTGGAAGGTCAATAACTTCACAAACCCAAGAGCCTAACTCAGGCACCAACAACACTTGGCTCCAAGGAGGGTAGCATTCGAAACTGACCTGGAATGAATGAAGAATGACAAGATTTTCACAGGTAGGCATGCTTCTCTCAATGACCTTCACAGGGTTCTAGACCAAACAACAGGCAACAGAGTTTCCGTTCTAAATCAGTTTCTCAGTCTCTACACTGGTTGGTATTTTAAACCAGATAAGTCTTTGTTAATGAGGGATAGTCTTTGCATAATAGAACTTTTAACAACATTGTGGCGGCCTCTATACCCACCATTGTTAGGTATCCCAACAAAAGTTACCTCTGGGCATTGACAAATGTCTTTTTGTGACCCCCAAATGACCCTTGTTGAGAACTAATGGTCCAAACAGAGTGAGTGATAATGGTATCTAGGAATCAGAATACTGGGACACTATCCTTATCAAAATGAAAGCATTGTATGTGTTTGTATCTGTCTGTCTATCTCTCTCTTTCTCCCTCTTTCTCTCCCTCTCTGCTCTTGACTGTGGGTATGATATGACTAGCTGGTTCCAGCCTCCGATGCCCTGACTTTCTTCCTATGATGGACAGTAACCTGGAACTGTTAGCTAAAATGAACTTTTCCCCCACAGGCTGCTTTTCCTCTGGCTGCTTTATTACAGTCACAGAAGTGAAGCTAGAATACCACTTAGGCTATTTGGCTCAGTAGATTGCAAGCCCACGATTACAGATTTTCTCATTAAAATAACCCCAACACTGCCAAATATATCAAATGCACTCTTAAATTTCCTTTCTGCAACAACCTGATAGAACCAATGTGCAGGTGACATAATGTTAGGAAATAAAGTCAACCAAAGATCATCCAAGCATCAGATCACCTTAGTCCAGTTTTTTTTTTTCACCAGAGACATGGTTTTGATCATTTCATTATGTTTTTTTTTAAGTTAGCTGGACTCAGAGAGTCACTGACCATCACCCTCTGATCTAGATACTCACTGCTTCTGAGAACATCTGGCCAGAGAACAGATGACTCAGTGCCAACACATTCCCACTGTAGGAAGAGACTTTGAGCCTAGTTGACAGGAGGTGAGTCACTGGGAATCGACTCAAGCAGGGAGAAGAAAATCCATGTCTTACAAGGGCATGCAATGCTTTCTTCAATTATTCTATCAGACTGCATTCCCAGTCAAAAGCTACATTTTACAGAGACCTAGGATGGAGTTGCTACAACCATTCCACGTACGAACATACCCAAAGATTATAGAACCTTTCAGAAGAATAACAGTGGGAAAGAATAGGTCTCTAACAAAGTGACTTTTTTTCTGGGAAAAGGTGAAGCAGTCATAAGGGGAGGGAGGGCCATCACTTTCATGTTTGACGCTCACAGGCTGCACTAAAGAAAACATTTCTGGCATATTTTTAGACTTATTATGGCAAGGGGACCCTGCTGGGTCACATGGATAAGCTTGCAATCCAATAAGAGTCAGAAGTGCAGACGAAAAATACCCTGGGAAAGTTCCTCTGCTCATGATAGACGAGAACGCTGAGCGTTGCCTGTAATTAAGATGAAAGGCGTGTTTCCCTCCAATTTACCATCCAGTGGCATGGCGAACATTCCATCCTGGCTGCCGTGTCCCAATTCCTCTAATGCAACACATTTTTTAAGGGAAGAAAAGGGGCGGGGAGGGGGGGACGTTGGTAAAATACACATTTTTACTCCCGTAAGTGCTTCATAGGATGAGGCTATTTCAGTTTGAACTATTTTTGACTTGGTTAAAAGAAAATATTTTTGAATTGCTCACTTCTTACAGGAACTGAAACACAAGGCCGACTGTCTTCAAAGTCTTGTTGGCGGCAGGTGCCCGTTGGTTTTGTTGGTACTGAAGCCTGTGATGAGTCAGCCTCAGAAAAGTTGGATGGTAAGGTGGGAAGCCAGAAGTTCACATGTTTCCTTCACCATCTTGGGATATCAAAATCTGGCCAAGGATCCTTTGAGAAGACCATAAAACTTCAGGCAGCCCTGGATTTCATGTGAAATGATGTGACAACTGTCCTTTCCCATAAAGGCACCTCCCTCTGTACCTCTCCTGAAACCAGAAAGCAGGTCTGGGCTGAGATCTCGACCTGTTTGCATGTGTACTTCCCAAAACACAGCTGACCCATCTGTATGTATGAACACATAATTTGCAGAAGTATACACATATAATTTATCAAATTTTTACATACACATAAACTTAGCATCTATATCTACATCTGTATCTACATCTACATCTAGATAGAGGGATAGATGGATAGATAGATAGATAGATAGATAGATAGATAGATAGATAGATAGATAGATAGATAGATTACATTTATGGAGATGATGTATTTTAATCATCTATAAAAGTCAATCAGTGGATTGCTAGGATAATACTTTTTAAACTTTAATCTATTATTTCATTTAGTGTACCGGGCTATGTTTATACAGATGCTCATGAGTGCAGTGCTCATGGAGACCACAAGAGGGCATCAGATCCTCGGAGCTGGAGTTACAGGTAGCCATGAGCTGCCTGACTTGGGTGCTGGGAACCAAACTCGAGCTATCTGAGAGCACAGCAAGGGCCCCTAGCTGTGGAGCCCTCTTGCTAGCCTAGGTAGCTTATTTTTCAATTAGAATAATATTCTTATGTGTATAAGTGTTCTGAATGCACGCGTGTATACCAAATGTACCTCCAGAGGTCAGAAGACAGTGGATCTCCTGGAACCGAAGTTACAGTCAGTGGTAAGCAGCCATGTGGGGACTGGGAATAGAATTTGCATCCTAAGGAAGAGTAGTAGCCAGTTCTCTTAAGCCATGTCTCTGGCCCAGAAAAACATTATTCAAAGGAAATTATTTCACTCATAGGCCAGCATGATATGAGATATAAATTCAGTATCATTTTTCTTCTACGATGGTGGGATAGTGTGAAAGCCCGTAAAACAAACTATTCTACCCCCCAAGAAAGCATATGTTAGAGGGCTTCAAACATATGCCTCTGAACAGAATAGGTTATTTCTACAGTAGCCACATTCCATCTCCTCAAGGAGAACTGACATTCGGTGAATAATTAGGTACTTTCAAATTTACACGTGAAAAACTGAACAGCGCATATTGAAGTCTGGACTTTGGTGGGAGGTTTGACGCAGGGGATAAATCCACTGCACGCATGTTAATGCCACCCTTACTGAGTGCATCAGATCCACTAATACATCTTCCTGGCACATCCAGAGTTGTACCCCAATAGAGTGCCAAGAGCCTTCTACCCAGTCAGCCCTGCTTTATTGTGACGTGTCTGAAGGTTAACAAGCCGCATCCCCTCAGACCCCGGGGCTGCACACAGACAAGGAATAACAAAAACAACCCTCCCACCTGCTCTGGATCACCCCACTTAGGCTCACCCCTGAATGAGTCAGTAGTCTCCTATTCACACCCACCCATCGTCTGGGGCTTTGTCAAGAGTGTGGTTCTGTGGTCCAGCTTGGAGACCACCAGTCCCTGAACCATGAGCTGTCAGGAATTCCCAGACAGTCCTTCTGAGGATGAGTTATTCCTGTGTACTTACTTGGAGTGTTCGTCTTTATAATTCTGACCAGTGATCTATAAGAGAGAGGAGGAGGGAGGGAAGGAGAGAGGGAGAGATGGTTTCATAGTAAGATGTATTTTATGCAAGATATTATTCACCAAGTGACTCCAGTGAGGTTAACCTTTAATAAGTTAATTATATAAGGAACAAAGCAGGACCTGATGGCACAGGCAGGCCTGTAATCCTAGCTACTTAAGAGAGGAGGAGACTAGAGGATTACAAGTTCAAAGCTAGTCTAGGCTAGAAACTAAGCTCAAAGCCAACCGGGGCGACTCAGTAAGACTCTGTTTCAAAAGAAAAAGGAAAAAAGAAGGAAAAGAAAAAAAAGAAAGGTCAGTATAGCTTAGTGGCAGAAAATGTTCGTCTAGCCTATATGAGGCCCTGGATTCAGTCTCTAGCCATGACAGTAAAGGGTTAAAGGAGACTATGAGAAAGTTATCTATTCTTTTCAGTTAGTGATTGATCGATCATCACAAGGGGGCAATGACTGCAAAACAGTTATGTGAGATGTCAGTGATGAGCCATTGGGGAAGGGAAGAAAGAGGTTAGAGCTAGCCTGGTGGCTGCACTGGCTTAGTTAGGGCTGGTCCTGGGAGGACAGAGAGACTCAGGCTAACCCACTAAGGAGAAAGAGTATCACCAGACTTGAGCTAAAAGTCAGTCAATGCCCTCTGCTCAGGGTCGGAGCTCCAGCTCCTATTCGCTATAGCACAAACCACTGTAAGAAAATTCCTTTTTTTGCTTAGGCTCATTGCTCCTAAAGTATACGAAGCTGGTCATTTACAACCCAAGGACAAATGAGCCTCTCCAATTCACACACATCCCTGTGAACAGTGTCTGGGCTGGCCTTTAATGCAACTGGACTTAGCTGGCCTGTGCTCCAATCCCTACCTTCAATGCCCTGCACCCCCAGGAGCCTTCAGTCACCCAAGCGCAGTGAAGTTCCTTGCTCCAGGAAGGAAGAGAGAGATAATGAAAGCAGGAACCTCCAAATGCTTCTGAGAGCAAACCCTCTCCAGCAGCCAGACCACCCTCTCAGCAGGAATGCAACTGAGGCGTCCAGGACAATTGACTGGAGTCCTATGGAGTAAACATGAAGATTTCTTCCAACCCTGCATGGGTTCGCTCCAAGTGCTTGTTCAACAGGAAAAAGTTGTGACCTTTGAATGAATTCAAAAGAGGATTCAAAAAAAAAAAGACAACAAAACAAAAAAAAAAAAAACGGTGTCTGAATCAGACGGAGGTTAAAAATTTAGAGGATAGAATCTGCCTCAAAATTCCATGTTTCAAATCGTCACCATCATCACCATCGCTGGTCTCAACATCACTATTACCATCACCATTGTCATCTTCATCATCATTATCGCATCATCATCACCAAAGAAAAGAATCGAAAACAGTTTTTCTCTCACTAGTGTGGTCCTATGGACCTAAGTAATTATATTTTTCATAATCATTTAGAAGAAGGAAAAAAACTCCACTGGGCTAACAATGTTGTAGCACATGGATATGTTGGGTCTTGAAGGAGGAGGTCTGGATCAAGAGAACAGGCAGTTAAGAGGTCTCTGTCCTCGGAAGAAAATTAATTCTGATGAGGGTGTATAGGGGGAGAACTTTTCAAGCTTTCTCAATGTGCTTGGAATATTATTGTTTGAAGAGAGGAAACAGTGGAGGGGAGCTACAGATCCGTTTTTTATGGAAGTGGAGAGAGAGGAGCATCCTTCCAAAGGTGACTGTGTCTGAAATAGAAGCTATCCGTGTGTGAAGTTCTTACTCATTGTTTTCCCTTTGTTCGTTTGTCCAGTAGGAACCCAAGCTTTCTGTGCCTCACATAAAATACCTGAAGTAAGTAACTCAGAAGAAGAAAAGGAATTTTGGCTCATTATGTCAAAGGTTAGCCCATGGTCTACTGAGCCACTGAATTGGGGTCTATAAGATAAAGCAGACATTATGTCAGAGTGCTAGAGGGTGGAGTAAAGATGCTCAGCTCCTGGTGAATAGGAGGAGGGCCAAGTTCCCATATAGCTTTCGAGTGCACATGCCCATCAACCTACTTCCACAAGGCCTCCGAGCTCCTAAAAGTTTCATCTGTTCCTGATAGCCCCCACAGGCTCGCCTTCAGCACACAGACAGACAAGTAGACAAGTTAAGGCCCAACTGCAGTAGGCTGCACAGGAGAAGCAACAGTGGAAATGACTCCGATGACCGTGGCTGGCACCTAGTGGTATATACCACCTTTGGCACAAGCAGATGGTTTCGTTGATCTTTAAGAATGGGAGGAAGTCCTAAGTATCCTCAGGGTAACTCGATATACACTCAAAACCGGCAAGATGGTTGCTGAAAAGCAACCAGACTTGGAGTTGTGAGAACCAGGATGGACTTGGCGTTTGGGAAAGCGGAGCATTCCAGCCCGAAGCAAGCAAGCCCCATGGGGTTGGCAGTGGTGAGCACAGGAGAAAGGAGAGACGTGAGCGAGGGTAGAGGAGAACTGGGGTTGAGATTTCCCCAGCTGGTGCCAAGACGGGGCTGTTACCAGGTATCTGTCCACAGAAGCCCGGTGCCAAGCAGGGTGAATGCCTGTCAGAGTCTGGGAACTGGGGAGGAAGGCGGGAGCCTGGAAAGTAGGTCAACACAGTGACTCACTATGGAGGGGCTGAGCAGGAGACCAGCCACAGCATGACCAAAGGTGGAAGGCCAGGGAGTCAGAGTGGAAACCCAGGGTTGATGGGCTGGCATGAGAATGTGCTGGAAACTACCCCTTCCCTGCTACAAGCCCTCTGTGCGGCTGCTTTCCTGACAGCCATAGATAGCCCAAGCGGCAGCTAGCCAGGGCAGTTGGATGCTGTATCTAAATGTGTCTCTGTGTCTCTGTCCTTTCTATCTCTCTCCCTTCACCTCTCTCTTTCTCCCTCCATATCTCTGTCTCTGTCTCTCCCGGTCTCTGTCTCATTCTCTCTGTCTCTCCCTTCCTTTCTCTTTCTCCCTCCATCTCTCTGTCTCTGTCTCTGCCTCTCTCTGTCTCTCTGTCTATCTGTGTGTGTCTGTGTCTGTGAGTTTGTCTCTGGGTGTGCATCTGTGTGTATGTTGGTCTGTGTATGTTTATGAGTGTGTCTCTCTCTGGGTGTGCATCTGGGTGTGTATTTGTCTCTGTATGTATGTGTGTGTGTCTGTGAGTATCTTTGGGTGTGCGCCTGTCTGTTTCTGTGTGTGTGTGTGTGAGTGGTGGGGTATATACATGTGTGTACATGTGTGCACATGTGCGCACATGTGTGTACACATGTGTACATGTGTGTGCACTGTGTACGTGTGTTTACACATGTGCACATGTGTATGTGCGTGTGCACATGTGTGTACATGTGTGTGCACGTGTGTGCGTGTGTGCGCATGTGTGTACATGTGTGCACATGGGCATGTAGGGTCCAGATATCAATGAAGACTGTAACTTACCTGCTGCTTTCTATTTGCTGTTCTTTTTTTTTCAATTTTTTAAATTGATTTAAGTTTTATTGCATTATGATGTGAAAAGATACATAATTTCAATTTATCTGAATTTGTTAACATTAAAAAATATATTTTAAGTAAGTAGAATTACATCACATCCTTCTTTCCCTTTTGTACCCCAACTTCTCCCTGAGAACCCCCTTCAATACCTGCCATACCTTTCAGGGTTTTTTTTATCATATTCTTTAAAATTTATAAAATATTGTAACAGTAAAAATAAATATTATAAAAGTTGTTTAATATAAAACAAAAATCAATTAAACAGTATTATATAGATGCTTGTCTACAGCAATACTGAAAATACATGCATTTTTCTCAATATAAATTTTAAATAACTCCAAACATATTAACTATGATATTTTAAAATAATATATCACTATTAGTTTTTTAAATGAACATAAATAAAGACATTTTGTTTGTTTGTTTGTTTTGTTTTTAGTAGAGCTTACAATCTTGGCTCTTACTATGGTACAAGCCCAAAATAAGAACAATTTTTAGACATTGGAGTTCATTGTAATAAGGCTGTGTACTTCAATGACCCTCACACCACCGAAGGATTTTACCTCCATCGTAGCTAAGCTGAGAGTTGACAGTTCTGCTGTGCCAAGGGATGAATTGTAGGCATGATTTTTGGATACAGACTTCCTGGCTATGGTCACAACTATTTGACTTGAGTGAGTGATTTTTTTCTCAGCCCACAGAGAACAGGTTACTTTCATTTAAGAAATGGTGTGTGTATTAAGATGGTCTATCCATGAAGTCATTCACCAACTGTTTCAATGAACAATGGTTCTGCTTGGAGGGTGGCACAGACATTAGGTGAGGGAAAGAATCTGGTTCATTGGCTGTGATGATTTTGAAAAGCATTCATCTCAGAAAAAGAGTAACTTATAAAGTCCTCTTCTTCAAAATTGGGAAAATAATTAAAACAGGGTCTCACAGTGGTCTTGACCTCACCCATTAGGCTGGCTGGCCATGGAGCCCTCTCTCCATCTCCCCAGGACTAGGATTATAATCACAAGACACAACACGCAGACTGTTTATATAGGTTCCAGGGCACTGAATTCACTTCTTCCTGCTCACATGGCACACACTTCCTGCTTGCATGGCACACACTTCCTGCTCGCATGGCACACTCTTCCTGCTCGCATGGCACACTCTTCCTGCTCGCATGGCACACACTTCCTGCTCGCATGGCACACTCTTCCTGCTCACATGGCACATATTTTGCTACTGTGCTCTCTTGGCAGCCCAAGATGAACGCACTTTATATGATTTTACCAAATGAGATCTGTGCCAGATTTACTGGAATTGAACAAATAGGTATTGGCTTGGTACTGTGTTGGGTGGAGGAGCTATGAAGACCACAGACAGGAGGAAGGTCTGGCTTAGATGTGTGGTGCCATGACAAAGCATGGGACTGAGTCATCAAACAGCTGCCGATGGAGAAAACTGCTATACATATATTTACAGGTTGCTTTTTCTTTTTCTTTTTCTTTTTTTTAATTTTGTTTAGACTTCTTTTTTTTTTTCTTTTATTGGATATTTTCTTTATTTACATTCCAGGTCTCCCCTTAGGACTCCTCTATCCCATCCCCCTCCCCTGCATCTATGAGGGTGCTCACCCCCCTCCCCCCACATACACACTCATACCTTCCCACCCTGGCATTCTCCTACACTGGGACATCGAACTCCCTCAGGCCAAAGGGCTGCTCCTCCCATTGATGTCCAACAAGGCCATCCTCTGCTACATATGCAGCCAGGGCCATGGGTCCCTCCATGTGTACTCTTTGGTTGGTGGTCCAGTCCCTGGGAGCTAGGCAAGCAGGGTCTGGCCAGTTAACACTGTTGTTCCTCCCATTGGGGCTGCAAACCCCCTCCGCTCCTTCAGTCCTTTCTCCAGTTCCTCCATCGGGGACCTCTCACTCAAGCCAAAGGTTGACTGTGAGCATCCGCCTTTGCAGATTTGTCAGGCTCTGGCAGACCCCCTCTCTGGGGGCTGCCATATCAAGCTTTCATCAGCAAGCACTTCTCAGCATTCACAATTGGCCGACTGTATATGGCACGGATCCCCAGGTTGGGCAGTGTCTGGATGGTCTTTCCTTCATTCTCTACTCCACACTTTGTCTCTACATTTCTATCTTGGGTATTCCAAACTTTTGAGCTAGTATCCACTTAGTGTGTTCTTTTGTGACTGGGTTACCTTACTCAGGCTGATATTTTCTAGTTCCATCCACTTGCCTGAGAATTTCATGAAGTCATTGATTTTAATAGCTGAGTAGTATTCCATTGTGTAAATGTACCACATTTTTTGTATCCATTCCTCTGTTGAGGGACATCTGGGTTGTTTCCAGCTTCTGGCTATTATAAATAAGGCTGCTATGAACATAGTTGAGCATGTGTCCTTATTACATGTTGGAGCATCTTCTGTGTATAGGCCCAGGAGTGGTATAGCTGGGTCCTCTGGTAGTACTATGTCTAATTTCCAGAGGAATCACCAAACTGATTTCCAGAGTGGTTGTACCAGCTTGCAATCCCAACATTAATGAAGGAGTGTTCATCTTTCTCCACAACCTCTCCAGCATCTGCTGTTACCTGAGTTTTTTATCCTAGCCTTTCTGACTGGTGTGAGGTGGAATCTCAGGGTCATTTTGATTTGCATTTACCTGATGACTAAGGATGTTGAACATTTCTTTAGGTGCTTCTCAGCCATTTAAGTTTCCTCAGTTGAGAATTCCCTATTTGGTTCTGTTCCCCATTTTTAGTAGGGTTATTTGGTTCTCTGGAGTCTAACGTCTTGAGTTCTTTGTATATATTGGATATTAGCCCTCTATTGGATATTGGATTGGTAAAGATCTTTTCCCAATCTGTTGGTTGCCATTTTGCCTTATTGCGATGTCGTTTGGCTTACAGAAGCTTTGCAATTTTATGAGGTCCCATTTGTCAATTCTTGATCTTAGAGCATAAGCTATTGGTATTCTATTCAGGAAATTTTCCCCTGTGCCCATATGTTTGAAGCTTTTCCCCATTTTCTCTTCTATTAGACTCAGTGTATCTGGTTTTATGTGGAGCTCCTTGAGCCACTTGGACTTGAGCTTTGTACAAGGAGATAAGAATTTCACTTGACAGTGGTGGTGCATGCCATTAATCCCAGCACTTGGGAGGCAGAGGTAGGCAGATTTCTGAGTTCGAGGCCAGCCTGGCCTACAGAGTGAGTTCCAGGATAGCCAGGGCTACACAGAGAAGCCCTGTCTCAGAAAAAAAAAAAAAAAAAAAAAAAAAAAAAAAAAAAAGGAATGGATTAATTTGCATTCTTCTACATGTTGACTGCCAGTTGAACCAGCACCATTTGTTGAAAATGCTGTCTTTTTTCCACTGGATGGTTTTAGATCCTTTGTCAAAGATCAAGTGGCTATAGATATGTGGGTTCATTTCTGGGTCTTCAATTCTATTCTGATCTACCTGCCTCTTCACTGTACCATACAGTTTTTATCACTGTTGCTCTATAGTACAGCTTGAGGTCAGGGATGGTGATTCCCCAAGAATCTCTTTTATTGTTGAGAATAGTTTTGCTTTTTCTTTTCATTGTGAAGAAAAGAATGGGAGGGAATCTATAGTCAGTGAACCTGGCAACTTAAAAGCAGTAGAATTCTCTGAACTGAGAGAATACAGAGAAGAAGGAAAATCAGTTGTCTTATTCTTTGGGTGGTAAACATGGGCCTCAATCATAAGTGACTTAGCTACAGGGGCCTGGAATTCTCACAAGGCTCCACCCTTAGAACTATGAGCCTCCTGATAGGTTAGCCAATCCCAAAAGGTCTGCCCTAAACGCAGACACACTCTAAATGACTCATGCTAAATGACTCAGCACATTGGATTGACAAATACATATAAAGACATATTTGTGATGATTATAGTTTAAGGAGTAAGAAGCCGTGAATTTGAGAAGATTTGAAGACACAGGAGGAACAGGAGGGAGGAAATTGGAGGGTGTGGGGATGAGGTAAATATAGTTGTCATATATAAAGTTTTCAAAAGTAGATAATTTCAAAAAAAAAAGTTAGAAAATGGCAGCTTCTCCACACCATGGCTTTATACAGAGCTAATAGTCTTTTAGCCTTTTCTTTTATTCGTAAAGACACACTTGATTCAAATGAAAAAAATCTGAAGGTGTCACTAAGAGCTCAGGGGAGGACTGAACAGCAGTGGCATCATTTTGGTTCCTTCATTACCTAGAAGGCTGACTAATGGGATAGTGGAGAGCCCAGAGGGAGGAGAGAGATTCCTCCTTGCTTCATCTCTTCGCTGGATGTGGAAGTTCAGAGAAGTTCACACCTTGGTGATTTGTAAGTCCTTCACCTATAAAAAGTGAATTCTAGCAGACTCAACCTCGGTGTCATTGGGCAGTTGCGGGAATTCAGTGTGTTAACAAGAACTCAAAATAGGATCCCTCATGTATTTGTTATTCCACAGTACTGGCTACTATTTGTGGACGACTAAGCCTAGAACCATAAGCTCTTGGCATGTGACTATGAACAAGGGAGCTGTCCAAGACCTCACTTCCTAGGGACTGGCAAAGGCAACTGAACAGATTGGTAGAAATATGTTATGATACCCCACAGGAGGAAGAAGAGAGGAGAGGGAGGGTGGGGAGAGACCCGACGACCTGAAGACTCGAAGCAGTGAGAGCAGCATGTGGATTCTTAGTGAACAAGACTGGAAGCTCCGGGACGAGGCAGTGTCTAGTGACAGTCACACCAAGGTGAGATGACAGGACTGTACTATCAACATCTTACCAGGGCCAAGACGCGTGTTTGGAGACTTTGAGGCTGGATGTGTTATAATGAAAGGCATACTCTTTCTCTTCATCCAACAGTACGATTCACAGCCGTGTGTCTGATCGCACCTCGAGTCCAGCTGCTGCCGTCTGAGCCAGTACCATCTCCTGCCTAGAAGTCTTAGAAATCACTCCTTTGCTTAGGCTCTCGCCCCACTCCAAGGACGCAAGCTTCCACACAACAGCCAGAAGCAGGGTGTAAATCAGCAGACAGAAGGGCCTCCGGTTTCCGACCGACTGCGCTCAGTGTGAACACACCCCTCACAGGTTTTTCAGGCCTCACAGGATCTGACTAAAGATCCCCTTACCTAAACCTTTTTCTCCCCTCTTGCTCCCCAGACACACTTTGTCCCTTGCAAAGGGCAAACTTATGGTTTGAATATGAAATGCCTCCACAGGCTCATGGGTTGGGTACCTGACACCCAGGTGATGGCAGTACTTTGAGAGACCACGCAAACTTTAGGAGGAAGGTCTTAGCTGGAAGAAGACCACAGGGGTCCCCAACCTCGCCTGACTCTTGTTGGCTAGGAGGTGACATTTCTCTCCCACAGACCTTCCCCACAAAGCTACTCTTCCCAAACACATGGGACCAGTCAACCAGGGACTAAATCATGTCAAACTGTGAGCCAAGCTAGTCCCAATTGTCTCCAGAAGGCTCATTGTCACACACAGGTGAGGTCTGACATATCCACATCTAGTCTCTTGTACCTTATCCCATCCACCAATGGAAACATCATTCCACTGACACTTTGCAAGCCTCTCTCTTCCTCGTCCATGCCTACACTTGAGAGCCATCATGTGAACAGCCAATCCCCGGTGACCTTAGATTCCAACCCAGGATATTTTCTGCACTGACACTGAACTCTTTTTTTTCCTCCAATGAACTTAACAACTAGTGGAGATCACTTCAGCTATTTTTTTAATAAGCACGATAGACTTAGATGTCATGGGCAGTACCCACCCCTGCAGCCAGAGCACTTTTGTTCAGCATGAGAAAACTCACCCCTTTCTTCCTTCCGGGAGAGACGTAAGGGGATTTGAGAGCAGCTGGCACAGCCACTTTTGAAAGTTGGGTGTTCCTAAACTTGGGCATTCCTCCGTGGTCATATAAACTTACTGGGAACAAGAAGAACTCATGAGAACAGAAAGTCCATTCTGCTAGCTGAGTCGTGGCTGAGGATGCACTGGCCTCTGACCCAGAAGTCTCGGATCCCATGACCCTGTGGCAGGTGACTCAACAGCTTGAAGCAGAGGACTTGTCAAGATTCTCACACTGAGGAGGATGGTCAAACTCTCCTCTTATTTTCTGTAGGTCTAGCAACTAACCAAAAAAAAAAAAAAAAGACAACTGCCTGTTTTACAGCTGATTGGCTGTTTAAGAGCATTCATTCTAGCCCTTTGCTCAAAGTAAATATCTACTAACAGTTTAAACTTTTTGTTTTTCCATCACACGGTTGTATTGAATGAATATCGATTCTCCCCCCCCCACTACACAAAACATAATAATAGTAGACAAATAATAATAATAGTCAAAAGATAACATGCCCAATTCAACGAAGCGAAGAATAAACTAAGAAGCGTTGCTTCACTTTAGCATTTAGGTTAGAGTGGAAGAGCCACACGGGTGCACTCTGCCTTGTGCACTGGAAACCACATGGTCAGTCAAAGACAGGAGAAGCATCCCAGACAGCTCAGATGATCCTTCAATGATCTTCTCAAGCTTAGCAAGGCTGGACTGGGAGACCTTTGCCGCCAGCTCCTCCTCTTATTGTAAGGGTCAGCTTCTTCTTCAAAGGAGATTCTTGTAATTTGAGAGACAATATTGTTTTAACCTGTCAATAAGCCTCAGTGAGCGCTAGACACTCAAAGAAACATGGAGGAGCCCCATAAACCAGGCGTAAAACAGTTAAAAGTTATAAGCCCTGCTAACAAGCAGTTACGTTTTTAAAAATCCATATTCTCTTGAGATGTGAGAGATGGGCCTGAAGTTATGGATGTTTACCAGTCTCGCAGAGGGCTGGACTTAGGTTCCCATCCCCCACCAGGAGGCTCATAACTGCATATAACTCTAGTAGCAGAGGATCTAATGTCCTTTTCTGGCCATTGTGGTCTCACATCATGCACGCAGTACAAAAGTTCATATGGGCACACACACACACATACATTTAAAAAATTAATTTTATCTTTTCAGACTTGAAAATTCTTAACCATTTCTAATACAACCTTTAGAATAAATGTGGGCAGAGCTAGTATATTTTATATTACTGAAAACTGGCAAAACACCAAAGACAACTGAACATGATCATTATTAGACATAGAAGAGTCTGTGGGCTGATGATGCCTGGCTGAGTAATGAAGACACGCACATCATGAGTTATCGTATATCCATCCCATTGAAACATATTGTTCTTTTCTCTGCTCCAGAAAACTTGTTCACTAATTGTACTCTTTTAAATGAGATTCGCACAAAATTTTCATTTTAGTTTTCTAGCTCAGAGTCAAATACAAATGGATACAGTTTGTAAAAACGTAAAAAAGAAAAGTTGATGTTCCTGATTGGTTAATCTGCCAAACTTTAAATTGTACTCGTTAAAATTAAAAGTTATAATAAGAAGCATTTATCTTTCTAAAACCCAAATAAGAATACCGAAAATTAAAATAAAAAAATAGTTTGAAAATACAACAAATTGTTGGGGTTTTTTAATAAGAAACTATTTACAAGCCTAGCCTTCAAGAATCACTTAGCTACCTATGAGAAGATTCGCTTTCATATCTGATGTACACCATGTCTAGATTCACATCTTACATCCAAATTCAACAGTAAGTTGAAGCAACATACTCCAGTGCAGGAGAGAACTTGACTGTGTTGTTTTAATTATGAGAGAAAAAAAAAGAAAGAAAGATACAAAATGTCATTCTTCGCATGCTTTTCCTGACTTCAAATCTAATCCTCTCTTAAAAAGAGCTCCATGGGGTGGGCAGACAGCTCAACAGCTAAGAACACTTTCTGCTCTTGCAGAGGATCTTAGCTGGGTTCTCAGAACCCACATGGAAACTCACAACCTACTGTCATTCAAATTGCAGGCTATCCCACAATTACGCATTTAATAGCACCTGTGGGCTCCTGCAGACATGCGGACCACATAACCGCACGCAGGTTCACGCACATGAACATACATAAAAATGAAGATACGAAGATGGACTTCCCCGTAGAACAGTATTTCTGGCTGTATTTAACATTGACAATCATGTTTTGAAATGGGTAGGTGTGTAAAGACATAGTGACAAGACTTCATTCAAAAGGTGAATCTTTGTTCTTAGGGAGTTTATACTGCCATTTATTGAATCTAATCACCTGCTGTTTCCCATCTGTATTATATAGGAGATGTTTTCTTCATAAATTCCTTCCACTTCGAGCTCTCAGCAGCCATGATCTTCCTCTTGTTCATCTCTGTGTCTTCTAAGCTCCCTGGTGCATGCCCACTTGTGATCCGAACTCTTGGAGG